>NC_091180.1:8823564-9123564 GCF_040958095.1 Procambarus clarkii | reverse complement strand
GGGGGTGTGTGGTGGTGTGTTGTGGTGGTATTTGGTGGTGGTGTGTGGTGGTGTTTGGTGGTGGTGTGTGATAGTGGTATTTGGTGGTGGTGTGTGTTGGTGGTGTGTGGTGGTGTTTGGTGGTGGTTTTTGGTGGTGGTGTGTTATGGTGGTGTGTGGTGGTGTGTGGTGGTTGAATTCGGTGGTGGTGTATGGTGGTGGTGTATGATGGTGGTGTATGGTGGTGGTGTATGGTGGTGGTGTATGGTGGTGGTGTTTGGTGGTGGTATTGAAGTGTTTGGTGGTGTTTAGTGGTGGTGTGTGGTGATGTTTGGTGGTGGTGTTTGGTGGCCCAGTGTGGTGGGGGTGTGGTGGTGGTGTGTGGTGATGGTGTTTGGTGGTCCTGTGTGGTGGTGGTGTGGTGGTGGTGTTTGGTGGTCCTGTGTGGTGGTGTGTGGTGGTGTTTGGTGGTAGTGTGTGGTGGTGTATGGTTGTGGTGTGTGGTGGCCTGTGTGGTGGTGTGTGGTGGTGTTTGATGGTGGTGTGTGGTGGTGTTTGGTGGTGGTGTGTGGTGGTGGTGTTTGGTGTTGGTGTGTGGAAGTGGTGTTTGGTGGTGGTGTGTGGTGCTGGTGGTGTGTGGTGGTGTTTTGTGTTGGTGGTGGTGGTGTTTGGTGGTGGTGTGTGGAGGTGGTGTCTGGAGGTGGTGTTTGGTGGTAGTGTGTGGTGGTGGTGTTGGGTGGTGGTGTATAGTGGTGGTGGTTTGTTGTGGTGTGTGTTGGTGGTGTGTGGTGGTGGTTGGTGGTGGTGTGTAGTGGTGGTGGTGTTTAGTGGTGGTGTGTGGTGGTGTTTGTTGGTGGTGTGTGGTGGTGTTTGGTGGTGGTGTGTGGTGGTGGTGTTTGGTCATGGTGTTTGGTGGTGTGTGGTGGTGGTGTATGGTGCTGGTGTGTGGTGACGTTTGGTGGTGGTGTTTGGTGGTGGTGTGTGGTGGTGGTGTTGTTTGTTGGTGGTGTGTGATGGTGTTTGGTGGTGATGGTGGTGGTGGTGTGTGGTGGTGGTGTGTAGTGGTGGTGGTGGTGGTGTTTGGTGGTGGTGGTGTGTGTGGTGGTGGTGTGTGGTGGTGGTGGTGTGTGGTGGTGTGTAGTGGTGGTGTGTAGTGGTGTTTGGTGGTGATGTGTGGTGGTAGTGGTGTTTGGTGATGGTGTGTGGTGGTAGTGGTGTTTGGTGGTGGTATTTGCTGGTGGTATTTTGTGGTGTTTGGTGGTGGTGTGTGGTGGTGTTTGATTGTGGTGTGTGGTGGTAGTGGTGTTTGGTGATGGTGTGTGGTGGTGGTGGTGAAGTGTGGTGGTGTTTGGTGGTGGTGTGTGGTGTTGGTGGTGGAGTGTGGTGGTGTTTGTTGGTGGTGAGTGGTGGTGTTTGGTGGTGGTGTGTGGTGGTGGTGTTTGGTCATGGTGTTTGGTGGTGTGTGGTGGTGTTTGGTGGTGGTGTGTGGTGGTGGTGTTTGGTGTTGGTGTGTTGGTAGTGGTGTTTGGTGGTGGTGTGTGGTGGTGTATGGTGGTGGTGTGTGGTGATGTTTGGTGGTGGTGTTTGGTGGTGGTGTGTGGTGGTGGTGTTGTTTGTTGGTGGTGTGTGATGGTGTTTGGTGGTGATGGTGGTGGTGGTGTGTGGTGATGGTGTGTAGTGGTGGTGGTGGTGGTGTTTGGTGGTGGTGGTGTGTGGTGGTGGTGGTGTGTGGTGGTGTGTAGTGGTGGTGTGTAGTGGTGTTTGGTGGTGATGTGTGGTGGTAGTGGTGTTTGGTGATGGTGTGTGGTGGTAGTGGTGTTTGGTGGTGGTATTTGGTGGTGGTATTTTGTGGTGTTTGGTGGTGGTGTGTGGTGGTGTTTGATTGTGGTGTGTGGTGGTAGTGGTGTTTGGTGATGGTGTGTGGTGGTGGTGGTGAAGTGTGGTGGTGTTTGGTAGTGGTGTGTGGTGTTGGTGGTGGAGTGTGGTGGTGTTTGTTGGTGGTGTGTGGTGGTGTTTGGTGGTGGTGTGTGGTGGTGGTGTTTGGTCATGGTGTTTGGTGGTGTGTGGTGGTGTTTGGTGGTGGTGTGTGGTAGTGGTGTTTGGTGGTGGTGTGTAGTGGTGGAGTTTAGTGGTGGTGTGTGGTGGTGGTGGTGCTGTGTGGTGGTGTTTGGTGGTGGTGGTGTGTGGTGGTGTTTGGTGGTGGTGGTGTGTGGTGGTGTTTGGTGGTGGTGTGTGGTGGTGTTTGGTGGTGATGTGTGGTGGTGGTGTTTAGTGGTGGTGTGTGGTGGTGGTGTTTGGTGGTGGTGTGTGGTGGTGGTGTTTGGTGGTGGTGTGTTGTAGTGGTATTTGGTGGTGGTGTGTGGTGGTGTTTGATGGTAGTGTGTGGTGGAGTTTGGTGGTGGTGTGTGGTGGTGTTTGGTGGTGGTGTGTGGTGGTGGTAGGGTTAGGTGGTGTTGTGTGGTGGTGTTTGGTGGTGGTGGTGTGTGGTGGTGTTTAGTGGTGGTGGTGTGTGGTGGTGTTTGGTGGTGGTGTGTGGTGGTGTTTGGTGGTGATGTGTGGTGGTGGTGTTTAGTGGTGGTGTGTGGTGGTGGTGTTTGGTGGTGGTGTGTGGTGGTGGTGTTTGGTGGTGGTGTGTTGTAGTGGTATTTGGTGGTGGTGTGTGGTGGTGTTTGATGGTAGTGTGTGGTGGAGTTTGGTGGTGGTGTGTGGCGGTGTTTGGTGGTGGTGTGTGGTGGTGGTGGGGTTAGGTGGTGTTGTGTGGTGGTGGTGTTTGATGGTAGTGAGTGGTGGTGGTGGTGGTGTTTGGTTGTTGTGTGTGGCGGTGGTGTGTGGTTGTGTTTGGTGGTGGTGTGTGGTGGTGTTTGGTGGTGGTGTGTGGTGGTGGTGGTGTTAGGTGGTGGTGTGTGGTGGTGGTGTTTGGTGGTGGTGGTGTGTGGTGGTGGTGTTTGGTGTTGGTGTATGAAGGTGGTGTTTGGTGGTGATGTTTGGTGGTGGTGGTGTTAGGTGGTGGTGTGTGGTGGTGTGTGGTGGTGGTGGTGTGTGGTGGTGGTGGTGTTTGGTGGTAGTGTGTGTTGGAGTTTGGTGGTGGTGTGTGGTGGTGGTGGTTTTAGGTGGTGGTGTGTGGTGGTAGTGTTTGGTGGTGGTGGTGTGTGGTGGTGGTGATGTTTGGTGTTGGTGTGTGGAGGTGTTTGGTGGAGGTGTTTGGTGGTGGTGTGTGGTGGTGGTGGTGTTTGGTGGTGGTGTGTGGTGGTGTTTGGTGGTGGTGGTGTTTGGTGGTGGTGTGTGGTGGTTGTGTTTGATGGTGGTGTTTGGTAGTGGTTTTTGGTGGGGGTGTGTTATGGGGGTGTGTGGTGGTGTGTTGTGGTGGTATTTGGTGGTGGTGTGTGGTGGTGTTTGGTGGTGGTGTGTGATAGTGGTATTTGGTGGTGGTGTGTGTTGGTGGTGTGTGGTGGTGTTTGGTGGTGGTGTGTGGTGGTGTTTGGTGGTGGTGTGTGTTGCTGGTGGTGTTTGATAGTGGTGTTTGGTGGTGGTGTTTGGTGGTGGTGTGTGGTGGTGGTGTGTTGTGGTGTATGGTGGTGGTGTGTGGTGGTGGTGTGTGGTGGTGGTGTTTGGTGGTGGTGTGTGGTGGTGGTTTTTGGTGGTGGTGTGTGGTGGTGGTGTGTGGTGGTGGTGTGTGGTGGTGGTATTTCGTTGTGGTGTGTGATGGTAGTGTGTGGTTTTGTTTGGTGGTGGTGTTTGGTGGTGGTGTGCGGTGGTGTGTGATGGTGGTGGTGTTTAGTGGTGGTGTGTGGTGGTGGTGTATGGTGATGGTGTATGGTGGTGTGTGGTGGTGGTGTGTGGTGGTGTTGTTTGGTGGAAGTATTTGGTGGTGGTGTGTGGTGGTGGTGTGTGGTGGTGTTTGGTGGTGGCGTTTGGTGGTGGTGTGTGGTGGTGTTGTGTGGTGGTGCTGTGTGGTGGTTCTGTGTGGTGGTGCTGTTTGGTGGTGCTGTGTGGTGGTGGTGTTTGGTGGTAGTGGTGAGTGGTAGTGTTTGGTGGTGGTGAATGGTGGTGTTATTTGGTGGTGGTGTATGGTGGTGTTGTTTGGTGGTGGTAGTGGAGTGTTTGGTGGTAGTGGTGTGTGGTGGTGGTGTTTGGTGGTGGTGTGTGTTGGTGGTGGGTGGTGGTGGTGGTGGTGTTCGGTGGTGGTGGTGGTGGTGGTGTTTGGTGGTGGTGTGTGGTTGTGGTGTTTAGTTGTGGTGTGTGGTGGTGGTGTGTGGTGGTGGTGGTGGTGGTGTTTGGGTTGGTGTTTGTTGGTGGTGTTTGGTGGTGGTGTGTGGTGGTGTTTGATGGTGGTGTTTGGTGATGGTGTTTGGTGATGGTGGTGTTTGGTGGTGGTGTTTGGTGGTGGTGTGGTGGTGGTGTGGTGGTGTTTGGTTGTGGTGTTTGGTTGTGGTGTTTGGTGGTGGTGTTTGGTGGTGGTGTATGGTGGTGGTGTGTGGTGGTGTTTGGTGGTGGTGTGTGGTGGTGGTGTGTGGTGGTGGTGTGTGGTGGTGTGTGGTGGTGGTGGTGTGTGGTGGTAGTGTGTGGTGGTGGTGTGTGGTGGTGGTGTGTGGTGGTGGTGTGTGGTGGTGGTGGTGTATGGTGGTGGTGGTGTGTGGTGGTGGTGGTGTGTGGTGGTGGTGGTGTTTGGTGGTAGTGTGTGGTGGTGGTGTGTGGTGGTGGTGTGTGGTGGTGATGTGTGGTGGTGGTGTGAGGTGGTGGTGTTTGGTGGTGGTGTTTGGTGGTGGTGTTTGGTGGTGGTGTGAGTTGGTGGTGTGTGTTGGTGGTGTGTGGTGGAGTTTGGTGGTGGTGGTGGTGGTGTGTTGTGGTGGTATTTGGTGGTGGTGTGTGGTGGTGGTGTGTAGTGGTGGTGTTTGGTGGTGGTGTGTGGAGTTGGGGTTTTGTGGTGGTGTTTGGTGGTGGTGTGTGGTGGTGGTGTTTGGTGATGGTGGTGGTGGTGTTTGGTGATGGTGTTTGGTCGTGGTGTGTGTTGGTTTTTGGTGATGGTGTGTGGTGGCGGTGTTTGGTGGTGGTGTTTGGTGGTGTTGTGTTGTGGTGGAGTGTGGTGGTGGTGTTTGGTGGTGGTGGTGTTTGGTGGTGGTGGTTTTTGGTGGTGGTGGTGTTTGGTGGTGGTGTTTTCTGGTGGTGGTGGTGGTGTTTGGTGGTGGTGTTTGATGGTGTGTGGTGGTGTTTGTTGGTGGTGTGTGGTGGTGGTGGTGTGTGGTAGTGTTTGGTGGTGGTTTGAGTTGGTGGTGTGTGGTGGTGTATGGTGGTGGTGTGTGGTGGTGGTGGTGTGTGGTAGTGTTTGGTGGTGGTTTGAGTTGGTGGTGTGTGGTGGTGTATGGTGGTGGTGTGTGGTGGTGGTGGTGTGTGGTGGTGGTGGTGTGTGGTGGTGGTGGTTTGTGGTGGTGGTGGTGTGTGGTGGTGGTGTGTGGTGGTGGTGTGTGGTGTAGTGGGAACCGACCTGTGAGATTTATATATATTTAATTTATATACTTCGATAGCAATTTGTGTGATGTTAAGTGGACTGTATTTCTGCAATAATCTCACAAATCGATCCACTACACATTAGGGGGGTTTATATTGAATTTATATATATGCAGCCAATCAAACTACAATATTAAACTACATATATTGTTAAACATTGAAGAGGTTCCTTATCTTAGTGTACAGCAGGCCTTAGTCCACCAGATATAACTAGGATGTAGACACCAAATTATCCTCTTTGAGGTAGCTTCCATCACCCAGTAACTGGTACACAAAGCATGCTTCCTCGTCTTGACCTGTCAAAAGGGCGCTAGCTGTAAAGCCAGAATCCTAATATATGACAGCTATATCAGAGAAAACACTGTACATTGAACTATAAAGACCTAGGCTTAATTACCTATTATTAAGAGGCAGTTCGTATTCTAACCAGCTCGCCCCTGTCTAATGACATTAATGACCACAAATGATAGATAAATGGGTTTCGGCAAAACACTTAACTTGTATTTGTTGACAGCGTGTTGATGATGATACACCTTTGGTTTCCATAACACTTCGTCCAAGTAAAATTAACAGGAGCCGATTGCTCCCGTGCCTCTGGTCTAAGTACAATAACAACAATGGCTGACCACTCCCTCCTCACTGACGCTACTGGCCTACATTGTCCAGATGACAGTAAGTGATAGAAGGGTCACATTTACTCTATTTTAATTTTGATAATTAAGTTAATTTATATGAGATGTTTTTATGATGGTAAAGTCCAAAGACTAATGTATTTAAGAATAATTCCCAGCAGAATAGCTGGTGAAATTATAATAGAATGTGGTAATGATATCCCGTTTTCTATAGACGGAAAATTCCACTACAAGTTACATTTTCTATGGGTTAACTTGTGTATACAATGCAGCAATATTATCTGCCTGTATGATATTATTAAATGGTGTCGGATTTTCCAACATAATTCCCCGGGGGCTGCTCACGGGTCGAAGTCCTAATTAGAACAGACGAACACCGATACTCCTCCTTCAGATTATTAGATTAATTTGATGTTAGTAGTTAGTAATCACACATTTGTGCGTCTGTTCGCACAGGACGGATGTTCCGTACTCGAGTTGCAGGGGTTAGAAGTCTAATGCGAATTCATTTCCCTGTTAACTCTTGAGAGGCTAAAATTCAAGCCTAATTACATATTATTTAACCCAGAAGACTGAATGTGATCAAGTACTACAGTCAAGTATGATTCAGGGACTGCAGTGAGATCAGTGACATTAGATATAACTTGAGGTTTGTTCAGGTAACTGGTCACTGATATATAAACACTGAGGCCCATGGAATACATCTTGATTAAATAATAAATGTATCAAGTCAGTCATCATATTTATTGGGGTTTAATTTAGTTAATTGATTCAGAGGATTGAATAGCCCATCATTAAAGTAAAGTATGGTTCTGAGACTGCAGTGGGTTCAGTGACATTGGTCGCAGTGACTTGTAGCTGTTTAGGCTACTGTTCACTGATTTGCCACTGAAGCCTCATGAACTCATCTTCAGCTTTAAATGATGATATTAACATCAACCTCTGTTACTATAGTCAACTGTAATCTCCTTAGTATAATGCAACTGGAGATATATAATCAGCTGACAAATTTAGATTTCTACTGGTATTGTTTATCTGCAGCCATAGGTCTCCTCAGGCTTAATACTGGGCCTGAGAGTAATTTACCTCCTGCAGAATTTATCATGGTTATGCCCTGATATTTAGTAGGGCTACCAATGAATCGATGGCAATAGTCTGTCCCTACAAGGAGACCGAAGTCGGTGAGATGATCAGACTTAATATTATCTGCTAATTTTATTCCTCTATTTCTCATGAATTTGGCTGTTGCTCTCAGACCTTGAACTTGTAGGTCTACTGGTATTTTGTCCACCACAATGGCTTGTACTCGACAGACGTACCTGCCTAAACGTACTGATGGTTGTACCACCTGGTAGACTTGAGGTCCTGCATCTGTTACAAACCCTGAGATATTGAATGACATCTGGGCTACAGGCCTTAATTGTAGTTCATCTGCCAACTTTTTAGTGACATATGTTCTCTGGGACCCTTGGTCAAACAACCCACGGGTATGGACCTTGGCCCTCTTATTCTGGATGGTAATTTGGGCAGTAGGCAGAGTTGTATTACCTTTAGACTTTGCCGATTGGACACTCTTTGTTTGTTGCACCTTGCAGTACTGTACTGTGGTGGGAATGCTATCTTCCACCTTGGGGTTTGGAGACGTTGTTTTGGTGTGTCTGCACAATGCTGCATGGTGCTGACCTTTGTTACACCTATTACAGGTGTGTAATTGGGTCTCACAGTCGTTGATGTTATGTTTCCTGAGGCACCTCGTGCAATGTTGCAAATCTTTGAGTCGCTCAACACGGGCGTCACTATCAGGAAAATTAGGGCAGTGGTACTTGAATGTTTCTCATTGCAGAACAAAGATGTTCCATAGCTTCCAGTACCGTTTGGTGTCACGTTCTTGGGTGGCACAGTAACTATAGGCTTGAAGGGTCCCACTGCATATACGCCCACACTGCCACTGTTCCACTTTGGTGATGAATTATATTGTCTAGATTGATTTGGAGTACCTTTGGTACTCTGTGGTTTACTATTATTGGTTTCTGAGGGTTTACTTGGTGGTTTTAATTTGTCATGTGTTCGTAATTGATGAACTACTGACTTTAAACCTTCAGATATTTCATTCATAGATAAGATACTTTTATTGTAATGAACACTCATTTGTCTCAATATGTCCCTAGGTATTTTCTCCTGGACAATTATTTTCAAGACCCACTCAGCCCCGTTTGTGTCTGCTGTCAGGTTGAGGGCCTTGATCAATGATTCTACCTCCAGCTTGAAGACTTTGAGTGAATCAGCTGAAGCCTCCGGTGGGGGTAAATGCAACAGCTCATGAACTAAATGTGATGTTCTTACTTCTGGATCAGCATAATTATCTTTGAGGAGTTTTACTGCCAGATCATAGCCGTCATTAGTTAATCTCAGATGGGATACTACTGTTTTAGCCTCACCTGATAATTGGCCTTGAAGATAAGAGAATTTACTACTCTTTGGTAAAGATTGTTTTGAGTCCACAAGGTCAACGAATTTGTTCCAAAATTCGTCCCAATCTTCCTCGTCCTTTCCTGAGAAAGTGGGTAAATTAATTGGAGGGAGTCGAGCTTCTGCTTGACTCGTATTAGATGTAACTGTTGTTGTTGTTGTTGCCTTGTTCTGGGCAATTAATTTGACGTAAGGCTGTAACGTGGCCTGAGTGTGATCTTCATAACTCGCTAGATCAACCATAATGTCGTCTATTTCTGTTTCTGATAAATTGGTGTTGGCAAGTTCAGCCACATATGTTGCTATTTGGCATTTGATTTGCTCAAATTTACCTGCAGCTGCTTGATAATAGCTTTCCAGGTCAGCATAATCAACTGGTGATTGTTGTGACAAATCTTCACATTTCTTGATCTGTCTTGTTAAGTGGCCTTTAAGACCTGCAAGGGTTCTTTTCATTCTCCCTGCATTATCCATACTGGCTAGTTGGTTAAGCCTTGTGGGGCTTGCAATGGGGCTGCTCATAATACTGAACAAGCACTGATGGTAGCCTAAGGTAAAATTCTGCACTCACTAGGCGATAATCCTACCTCTACTAGAGGTTAGCACTTAAAATTAATACACATTATATATATGCAATCATACACACTTATGATTTGAGTGATAAACCAGTGTCACTGGAAGTACCTTTAGGTTAGCTCTTCTATATCACCCTAGGATGGTATAGACACTAATTAATCACTCAAAGGTGTAATGATCATAAGTAAATTATTATATATACACAACTCAACTCGAGTTGATAAAATTTACACCCAAAATAGGGTCTGCACCATTCATTAATGGTGCTATGTTGTTTAATATAGTACAACTAGACTATGGTAATGGGACTAGGATGAACAATAAATAGTTCAACTATTCAATGGTAATATCCTACCCTGTTGTGGGTTGGCAATTGGTAAATATTATATTGTGAACACTAGTCGGTTCGAAGATGACCAAATAATGTGGGAACTGACCTGTGAGATTTATATATATTTAATTTATATACTTCGATAGCAATTTGTGTGATGTTAAGTGGACTGTATTTCTGCAATAATCTCACAAATCGATCCACTACACATTAGGGGGGTTTATATTGAATTTATATATATGCAGCCAATCAAACTACAGTATTAAACTACATATATTGTTAAACATTGAAGAGGTTCCTTATCTTAGTGTACAGCAGGCCTTAGTCCACCAGATATAACTAGGATGTAGACACCAAATTATCCTCTTTGAGGTAGCTTCCATCACCCAGTAACTGGTACACAAAGCATGCTTCCTCGTCTTGACCTGTCAAAAGGGCGCTAGCTGTAAAGCCAGAATCCTAATATATGACAACTATATCAGAGAAAACACTGTACATTGAACCATAAAGACCTAGGCTTAATTACCTTTTATTAAGAGGCAGTTCGTATTCTAACCGGCTCGCCCCTGTCTAATGACATTAATGGCCACAAATGATAGACAAATGGGTTTCGGCAGAACACTTAACTTGTATTTGTTGACAGCGTGTTGATGATGGTACACCTTTGGTTTCCATAACACTTCGTCCAAGTAAAATTAACAGGAGCCGATTGCTCCCGTGCCTCTGGTCTAAGTACAATAACAACAATGGCTGACCACTCCCTCCTCACTGACGCTACTGGCCGACATTGTCCAGATGACAGTAAGTGATAGAAGGGTCACATTTACTCTATTTTAATATTGATAATTAAGTTAATTTATATGAGATGTTTTTATGATGGTAAAGTCCAAAGACTAATGTATTTAAGAATAATTCCCAGCAGAATAGCTGGTGAAATTATAATAGAATGTGGTTATGATATCCCGTTTTCTGTAGACGGAAAATTCCACTACAAGTTACATTTTCTATGGGTTAACTTGTGTATACAATGCAGCAATATTATCTGCCTGTATGATATTATTAAATGGTGTCGGATTTTCCGACAGGTGGTCGTGTGTGGTGGTGGTGGAGTGTTTGATGGTGGTGTGTGGTGGTGGTGCTGTGTGGTGGTGGTATGTGGTGGTGGTTTGTGGTGGTGGTGGTGCTGTGTGGTGGTGGTGCTGTGTGGTGGTGGTGCTGTGTGGTGGTGGTGCTGTGTGGTGGTGCTGTGTGGTGGTGGTGCTGTGTGGTGGTGTGTGGTGGTGGTGGTGTGTGGTGGTGCTGTGTGGTGGTGGTGCTGTGTGGTGGTGGTGCTGTGTGGTGGTGGTGGTATTTGGTGGTGGTGGTGGTGTGTGGTGGTGGTGGTGGTATTTGGTGGCGGTGTGTGGTGGTGGTGGTGGTGTGTGGTGGTGTTTAGTGGTGGTGTGTTTGGTGGTGTGTGGTGACGGTGTATGGTGATGGTGTGTGGTGGTGTTGGTGGTGTTTGGTGGTGGTGTTTGGTGGTGTGTGGTTGTGGTGTGTTTGGTGGTGTGTGGTGGTGGTGTGTGGTGGTGGTGTGTGGTGGTGAGTGGTGGTGGTGTGTTTGGTGGTGTGTGGTGGTGGTGTGTGGTGGTGGTGTGTTTGGTGGTGTGTGGTTGTGGTGTGTTTGGTGGTGTGTGGTGGTGGTGTGTGGTGGTGGTGAGTGGTGGTGGTGTGTAGTGCCCCCCCCCCACCCCCCCAGACCAAATTAGTTTCGTGAAGGAAAGCTAACTTTTAATATAATGATATTTAATTGATTGAATGGAATTACTCCATGGACCACCCTATTTTTACTGAACAAGGAAACAGATAACTAATGCAATAAAATGGACTGAGGTACCAGTGCCGGTGGAAAATGTAATCATCCAGAATTATTTGTTGGACATTAATGGACTGTAAGAATAATTAATATTCAAGAGTTGAACATTCCCAAACTTAACAATTGGGGGTTGTTGGGGATACAATTGGGGATACTAGAAGCTGAATTACTCTTAGTACACCTATTCGAGGCTGGTTCTTCCGCGAAAGAAAGTAGTAAAATCTACTAAGAAATATAATTTGCATAAGTATTCAAGAGTTTGGTTAATGACAAGATCATATAGTAATAAATGTTGGACAAGAAAATTGTTCCTGTCTAAAAGTTCATGAGGCTATAAGAAATATGATTAAATTCCTAGCTCACGTATAAGAAATATAAATTCGAGATATTATTAAATCTCGACAATTTATGAGAGATTAATAGGTAAATTAACAAAAGATCAGCAGGGGCCGAATTCAGGAAGGTACTTACGAAGGTTTTTCTTCTTAGCTGCGAATATTTTCCTTCTTAGCGCCTTCGTGGCGGATATCTCGGTATTCAAGTAGCTACACTAAGTGGAAAAACCTTCGTAAGTTCATTCCGGGATCTAAGTGTGGTTTTGACCACACGTAGCTTTACGTAAACTGGATATAACTGAATTTTTCTCTACTACATAACACTGGGATCGATTTTAAGATTTTGAAACATAAATAAAAGATTATAAAAATTAAATTTAGTGAAGAGAAGTCCTTCGTGTTAGTTATATATGCATTCTCTGCTTGAAACTTAAAGTAAATATGTATTTTATGATAGTAGAATTAGTTTTATAATAGCAAGATATTATACTCGTAGTTATTCAGTAAATAAACACTGGTGAACATGAAATATGAGAGAAGGTGATGAGCCCTGCCTGATGGGATCATTTATTATCACCAAATGCCCCTGTTCACCTAGTAGTAAGGGTGTACCTCAGCTATACATACCCATTTCTAATTTATTTAGTTTGGTTTTATTTTGAAATTAAATCTGGGTGAGACATAAAATAAAAATATGCTGCACAAATGATGTTAGGTAAGGAGAAGGGTAAAAATGTCAAAAACTTTATTCATTGAATACTTAAAGCTATAATTATAATTATATGGACTATTAAAAAAGAGAGAGGGAAGTAGGGGTCCAAGACCTCTTCCTGTTATACAGTTTGGGTGTGGAACAAGTAATTATCAAAAGAAGGCACCATGCCGGGAAGGCTGTAAGGACAGGCTTACATGTAGCTGTAAGGCAGTGAGGTGAGGCAGCTACTTATTTGATAAATGCTTATTTTATTTACCTTATAAGCTGAGGCAACTTATTTTATTTGAGGAATACTCAGCTGATTCCTCTACATTTAGCATGGAACAAATTTGTGTCCAAGACCTCTTCCTGTTACACAATTTGGCTGTGTGTAACCAAACTAGAAGTGCTCTACAAATCAAGGGACCCAGAATGTGGAATGACCTCCCAAATCATGTCAAAGGCTGTACCTCTCTCAACCAGTTTAAGAGTTAAACCAAGTAATGCCTAATTAACTCCATGTAACCTAACTTACCTCCTAAATGTCAACCCATGTCTTGCTATTTTTTAAACAACGCTGTTCACCAACATGTGCAATTGCTGATTTATGCTATGTTAACCCCCCTTTTTGTATTTTTTATTCCTTCTTTCAACACAATTTATACCTAATCCCGATTACTATTAAGTTTTAGTCTGTGTTTTTTCCCACACACCTTGCTCGAAATGCTATGAGTATTAGTGGCTTTAGGTATTGTATGTACTAGCTCTGTCTATAAATCCAACATTATGTTTGTAAATCAACTGTATATACTTTTCCTGAGTAAAATGTATATATTATTTATTTTTTAATCAGTAAGTATTAAAAGATAGCACCAAGCTGGGAAGGCTATGTAGCACCATTGTGTGTAACAATAGTCTCCGTGGCAGTCTCCGTGGTGTAGTGGTAAGACACTCGCCTGGCGTTCCGCGAGCGCTATATCATGGGTTCGTATCCTGGCCGGGGAGGATTTACTGGGCGCAATTCCTGAACTGTAGCCTCTGTTTAACGCAACAGTAAAATGTGTACTTGGATGAAAAAACGATTCTTCGCGGCAGGGGATCGTATTCCAGGGACCATAGGATTAAGGACTTGCCCGAAACGCTACGCGTACTAGTGGCTGTACAAGAATGTAACAACTCTTGTATATATCTCAAAAAAAAAAAAAAAAATAAAATAAACCAAATTTTTTTTTTAACAAATAATGCACCTGTATGGTAAAACAAATCTTGTCAGTTGTAAAAATATTGATGCAGTTATTTAAATGAAAAATATAATGAGAGAAATATTACTGGTTTATTTTTATCCTATCTTTTTGTACTGTACAGTATATCCAAGGAAGTGAAAAATTGAGACAATGCACAATTTAATGATTGATTAGCATGGATTAGCAGTTCAAAACAAATATGACTATTACATATCAACATGAGATCTTAATGATCCATGGACAACACGATTTAATAAGGATAATACAGTACTGTATTTGTAATAACACAAACTATAATTTAAAATCTTTATTAGATTTTTTTTTATTAAGAAGAATAGGTATACACAGCAATGTGCTGCTACCCTATTCTATATGGAATATTACACAGTGTAGATAAAAAACTAGCTATAAGTTTATCTAATACTCCCATCTCACAGGATGGTTAGACATACTGTACATGGAATCAATTTAGAAAATACCAGCCTCAATACAAAAAACAAATCAACTCTGACTAAACAACTCTTCGCGATTTTCACAAGAGGTAAGCACTGAATCATGGAAACATTATATTATAATTACTCTTACCAGTTTCTACAAGACTCCTCTCAAACAATGTATTTTTAAACATGTTTAGATATGCACAGCAATGTGCTGCTTCCCTATTATGTATAAAGGACCACACAGTGTAGATCAAAAACCAGGTACAAGCTCATCCAACATCCTCACCTCACAGGATGGCCAGTCATTCATGGAATTAGGAGAGAACAAAATACTTAATGCTGATCTATTAGCCTCCACTGGCAATATCTGGGTGCAGCACAAGAATATCTTCCAATATTCCTGAGTGTATGAAGTAATTACAGAGCTCAAAATACCTCATACCATTTGGTATGAAGTCACTGATAACAGGGCAATCACAGATATAGTGTTGGAGAGTATGTTCTCTCAAGTAGGACTGAAAACAGATGTTTTTTCCACCAAGAGGCCTATAAACCCATGGAACCGCCTACCCGCTGAAGTCGTAAATGCCAAATTACAGCTAAAAAATATCATTAAGACAATTGGCGGGCCCTTTAACAAGCCGCCGGCTTTCTGTCCTCTTCGAGGCCACTAGATAGTTAGTGGCCCTTGGGTAAATTCAGTAAATATATAGAATAATTGTCAGCGCATCTTCCGAGCAACAAGTACAGCTACACAATATCTCTTAGAATTACGTAGGTAAACAACAAATGTAACATATTTGTTTACTACAATGTCGGTGCTGGCTGTAGAAGTTGAAAAAACATTGTTTTACTTCGAAATATACTAATTTTATAAGAAAATTCGACGTAAATAGGAGGCAGTAGGGCTCTGATAAGCCAGCGCTAAATCTTCAATATGAAGAATGTTGCTGCTCTCTGATTGGCCAAACGAAACACAGTAGTGACCTCTATCGGCACGCAGGTGAACCAACAAATTTCTTCCTAAGTGGACGTTATTGAATTGCACCTAAGCATCTTCTTGGGGCACACTTAGGAACCTTCGTAGCAAACCCACTTACGAAGAAATACACAGAGCTTCCTGAATCTAGGTCCAGCTGCTTAGCTGGGACATTGAACGGTAGTGTGGTTGGCGACGGCGTCATCTAGAACCTGCTGGAACATGTGACCCGCTAGCATGGCTTGGGAGTTTGTGTCACCTCAGGCTTCTTCACCACACGCTGGAAACCCAAAATGGTGTAAAAATTGTTTACACAGTAGATTATGTCACTATGGATTAATAGAAGGGGTAAATTAGGTTCACTGGGAACGTACTTGTGTTTAGAGGAGGGAGCGTGGTGTAACTGACGATCTAACGGTAAAGTTTACATGTTAAGAGCTCTGGACCTAGATTCACGAAGTTCCATGTATTTCTTCGTACGTAGGTTTGCTACGAAGGTTCCTAAGTATACCCTAAGAAGATGCTTAGGTGCAATTCACGTAGGTCCACTTAGAAAGATATTTGTTGGTTCACCTGCTTGCCGATAGAGGTCACTACTGTGTTTCGTTTGGCCAATCAGAGAGCAGGCAACATTCTTCATATTGAAGATTTAGCGCTGGCTTATCGGAGCTCTACTGCCTCCTATTTACGTCAAATTTTCTTATAAAATTTGTATATTTCGAAGTAAAACTATGTTTCTTCAACTTCTACAGCCAGCACCGACATTGTAGTAAACAAATGTGTTACATTTGTTGTTTACCTGGTTCGTTCTGGGTGTGAGAGGGGAAGGGCCACGCGGTGCGAGCTCCGCGGAAAACAATATATATCTCGGGATATTTCAGTGATACAGGAACTAAACACAGTCAGATAACTTTTAAAGTGTATATCAACATATTAAACAATATATCATAGTGATTACCATCCGACCGTTTGTGTTCAAGGAAAAATAAGTGAAATTCGTGTGTAGTCAAGGCCTGCCCTCGTGGTGCCAGGAGGCCTTAGGCGATAGTTGCCAAGTCCTCATTAAATCACATCTCTCGCTATTGAAACATCAAGAAATCAGTGCCCATAGTGCTAAGCTCTCTATGCAAACCGTGTGTCTATTATTAAAAAAAAGATAACATATCTTAATATCAAGTGAACAATTTATACACAAAATAAGTCCGTCGTGTGTATGTAAAAAAGGGCCAATTGGAGGTAGGCCCACCTCAGTACCCACTATGTGTGTATTCTTCCAATAGTGTAACGTACTCAGGTAACTAGTGCCCAGACACAGAAACTAGACGCCTCCGCTGTAAGGTAACTAGTGGGAAAATGCAAGTAATGTAATCTAACAACTGATCAAAACAAATTAAGAGTGCGACACGTGGTAGCAACACTGGCCGTCCATACAGCCTCCTCCAGGCCTGTCTCAAGTTGGTAAACACCCACGGTCAACACCCGCGTTCAACCCCCCAACGGTCAACACCCCACCTTGTAAGACCTTGTAAGACCATCACCACTGAACAGAAGTATTCAACAAAAATGTCTTTGATAAAAACGTGCATGGAATGCAACATGAAGGTAGATTACCAACAGAGCTTTCAATGCCAACTCTGTTCAGCAGCCATACACAAAAAATGTGCCAACATGACTAATAATTCAAGGAGAAATGGTCCCAGTGACCACTCTGTGTACTGGCTCTGCAAAAAGGATGATGTAACTTTTTTGAAGATGATGGAAATCATGGATAAAACTCCCGCCGAAAACAGAGAATCACTAATAAATGCCTGCATAGCAATTTCTAATGTCTTCAAACAAACTGTACATGACACCAAGGTACAACCAGATGCAGCACAGAGCTCGGTGGCAGCGGCGCCAGAGCAAAGCGGGGAGTCAGGGACGCCTGAGCAGAGCACGGAGTTGGGGACGCCTGGGCAAAGCGCGGAGTCGGGGACGCCTGGGCAAAGCGCGGAGTCGGGGACGCCTGGGCAAAGCGTGGAGTCGGGGACGCCTGGGCAAAGCGCGGAGTTGGGGACGCCTGAGCAGAGCGCGTTGTCAATGGCGCCGGCGCAAAGCGCGGTGTCGCGGGCACCGGAGCTGAGCGCGGTGTCGATGGCACCGGAGCAGAGTGCGGTGTCGCAAGCCCCAAAGCAGAGCACAGTGTCGGGGACGCCGCAGCAGAGCGCGGTCCCTGGCAAAGGGACACAAACAAAACAAGGCCCCAAAATCTGTTGGTATTACAAATGGGCAACTTGTAAACATGGGATATCGGGAAGAACAAATGGAACATGTAAGTACGATCACCCTAGAACGTGCAGAAACCTCCTCAATACAGGTAAATGTACCAAAAGCTGTGAATTCTTTCACCCAGAAATTTGCAAGAACTCTTTGGACAGAAAAGAGTGCTTCAATGCTGAATGTTCAGCTTTTCATATAAGAGGTACCAGGCGAATAAAACTGACAGACCGCCACTATGAAAACAGCCACTACTCCATCAACTGGGATAATTTTTTAGCAAGAGGAGGAGGAGAAGAATGGCTAAAAATGACCGGACTCTACCACCAACTCGGTCAAATGCTAGAGAGGACGCAAACACAGTGGCCTCCTTACCAGAGCCTCAGATATTAACACCAAGTAAGGCATCCACCACTTCCACTAACACGATAACGTCATTTATATTTGCCAACATCCAGGGTATAAAAACATGCAAATTCAACAAAGTTTACTTTATAGATGGTCTCCTTCATGAGGCAAATGCTGTGTTTGCAGCCCTAACAGAAACCCACACAAAGGACTACCATGATGGTAAAATATGGATCTCAGAGTACAATCTTTTCAGATGTGATAAGAAACACAGGCTACAGGGTGGGGTCAGCCTCTACATCAAAGACACACTCATCTGTACTGAGCTGCTAAACACCTCAAATGATATGGTGGAAGTGCTGATAATCAAAATAGAGATCCTAAATGTAGTTATTGTCCTTGTATATAAGTCACCGGAGGCAAACCCTCAGCAGGTTAAAGACCAACTAATGAAAATAGAACACTACTTGGAAAACCTCACAAATCCAGCTCCGAACATCATCCTGCTTGGGGACTTCAACCTACGGCACCTGAAATGGAAGCACCTGGCTAATACAGTAATA
Organism: Procambarus clarkii; assembly: GCF_040958095.1. NCBI lineage: Eukaryota > Metazoa > Arthropoda > Malacostraca > Decapoda > Cambaridae > Procambarus > Procambarus clarkii. The sequence continues at coordinate 9,105,358 of NC_091180.1, read as the reverse complement.
TCAGAAAGAATACCAGGAAGTAGCCTAAATGAACAGGCACACGCAAATGACCTGCTACAGATGTGCGACAGGTTTGCCTTAAACCAGCAAATAGCAGAACCAACTAGGAAGGAGAACACGCTGGACCTCATTTTCACTAATAATGATGAATTGATCAGGAACATAATGATTACAAATACCTATTACTCAGATCACAACTTAATTGAAGTTATGACAACCATGGGGAATAGACCTTCAAAACCAGTCCAGATTCCCGGTGGAGGAGATTTCAGCAAATTCAACTTCAATAATAAACAGATAAACTGGGAGCAAATAAACCAGGACTTCACATAAATAAACTGGGAAGAACAGCTAGAAAATGCAAACCTGAACCAGTGCCTGGAAAAAATAAGCTCAGTAGCACTAGAAATATGTTCAAACCGCATACACCTAAGAAAAAAGAGGAAGAGATGCAGATTGGAACGGGAACGTCGTTCCCTATATAGGCGAAGAAAACGAATCGCGGAACAACTTGAGAGTCGCACCCTATCTCAAGAACGGCGAAGAAGGTTAGGTAGAGAAATAGAAACAATTGAACGGAAGCTACAAGAATCATACAAAACCCAGGAGAGGCAAAGAGAGCAAAAGGCCATCAGTGAAATAGAGAGAAATCCGAAATATTTTTTCTCCTATGCAAAATCAAGATCAAAAACCACATCTTGTATCGGGCCCCTGCGAAAGGGAGATGGAACTTTCACTGATGACAACAAAGAAATGAGCGAGCTACTGAGGAAGCAGTACGACTCTGTTTTCAGCGAGCCATTAAACGCACTAAAGATTGATAACCCAAATGAATTTTTCATGGATATGATACCAATATCAAATCATATATCAGACGTCACCCTATCCCCACTGAATTTTGAAGAAGCCATAAACAGTATGCCTATGCACTCTGCACCAGGCCCGGATTCTTGGAACTCCATATTCATCAAGAACTGTAAAAAAACACTATCGCAGGCCCTCCTAAATATACTAAAAGTCACTTGAACTCCAAACCTTTCCAGATATTCTAAAAAAAAGCGAGAGTAACCCCTGTCCACAAATGTGGTGATCTCACAGATGTTAACAACTACAGACCCATATCAATCCTGCCTAACTTGTCAAAAATATTTGAAAAACTAATCTACAAGCAGCTTTACTCTTATCTAGCCAAACACAATATACTTAGCTCTTGTCAATATGGCTTCAGACCCAAAAAAAGCACTAACGATGCACTTATTAGTATGATTAACTTGATTCATGCAGCTCTTGATAAAAATGAGTTCCTTGTTGGGTTATTTGTGGACCTGCGTAAGGCTTTTGATACTGTCAACCACCAAAACCTTCTTCATTATGAGAAGCCATAACCATTACATCATTATGGAGTCAGAGGACACTCCCTGCAATACCTCAAATCTTACCTTACTGACAGGCTCCAGTATGTTTCTGTGAATAATTCAATTTCTCCCACCCTACCCATCAACACTGGTGTTCCTCAGGGCAGCATACTTGGCCGTCTCCTTTTTCTCATCTACATTAATGACCTTCCAAATGCCTCCCAACACCTCAAACCAATTCTATTTGCTGACGACACAACCTTCATTTACTCCAGTCCTGACCCCCTTGCTCTAAATGCCACAGTAAATACTGAGCTAAATAAAGTCCATCTTTGGCTAACTGCCAACAAACTCACCCTTAACATTGACAAAACTTTCCATATTCTGTTTGGCAATAAATCCTCTAATCAAATAAATCTCAAAATAAACAATACCCAAATTTATTATTAAAAACAGCAGAGATAGCACCACTTCATAAAGGAGGAAATAAGGTAGAGGCAAAAAATTACAGACCGATAGCACTAACATCGCACATCATAAAATTTTTTGAGAGAGTGCTAAGAAGTAAGATCACAAAATACATGGAATCACAGCATCTCCATAACCCCGGACAACATGGTTTCAAAACAGGGCGCTCTTGCCTGTCGCAGTTGCTGGACCACTATGATATGGCATTAGATGCTATGGAAGACTAACAAAACGCTGATGTAATTTACACAGATTTCGCAAAAGCTTTTGATAAATATAACCTTGGTGTTATTGCACATAAAATGCGTTCAAAAGGAATTACCGGAAAAATAGGCAGATGGATCTACAATTTCCTGACTAACAGAACTGTTGGGATTGAGTACTACAGATGTTGGAGGTAGCATGTTTGGAGCAGATGCTCTTTTGTTTATGATCTTGGTAATAATATTTCATGTACCGGATAATTGTTTTGTTGTTGTTGTTATTGGCTGAGAATAAAACCATGTGGGCGAAGATTGTTTCTCTTACCACAACCATAACAAGAACCCAATGTGTAATAGTCAACAAAATAAAATCCAGCCCATCAACCGAGAAGAGCTCAGTCCCCCAGGGTACTGTGCTTGCTCCAGTACTTTTTCTCATCCTCATATCGGACATAGACCAGAACACAACCTATAGCACTGTATCATCCTTTGCAGATGACACTGGGATCTTCATGAGAGTAGGCAACATAGAGGACACGGCAAACCTACAATCAGATGTAGATCAGGTCTTTCTATGGGCTACAGAAAATAATATGGTGCTTAACGAAGATAAGTTCCAGCTCATGCGCTATGGAAAACGTAAATATAAAAACGGAAACCACGTACAAAACTCAGGCAAATCATAACATAGAACGAAAAGGCAATGTAAAGGATCTGCGTGTACTCATGTCGGAAGACCTTACCTTTAAATAACACAATAAAGTAGCCGTCACAACTGCAAGAAAAATGACAGGTTGGATAACAAGAACTTTTCACACTAGAGATGCTATACCGATGATGATACTTTTCAAAACGCTTGTGCTTTCTAGAGTGGAGTACTGCTGCACAATGACAACCCCTTTCAAAGCTGGAGAAATTACTGACCTGGAGAGCGTGCAGAGATCCTTTACTGCTAGAATCCACTCAGTAAAACATCTAAACTATTGGGACCGACTAAAGAGCCTAAATCTGTACTCCCTTGAGCACAGGCGGGAGAGATACATAATAATTTACAAGTGGAAAATATTAGAGGGGCTGGTCCCAAACCTGCACACAGAAATAACATCACATCAGACCAGAAGATATGGCAGGATGTGCAGAATACCCCCGTTGAAAAGCAGAGGTGCAACAGGTACTCTGAGAGAGAACTCTATCAACATCAGAGGCCCGATACTGTTCAACACGCTTCCACTACACATAAGGGGCATAACTGGCAATCCCCTCACAGTGTTCAAGAGAGAACTGGATAAGCACCTCCAAAGGATACCTGATCAACCAGGCTGTGACTCATACGTCAGGCTGCGTGCAGCCGCGTCCAACAGCCTGGTTGATCAGTCCAACAACCAAGAGGCCTGGTCGACGACCGGGCCGCGGGGACGCTAATCCCCGGAAGCACCTCAAGGTAACCTCAAGGCAAGGTACCTACGTAATTCTAAGAGATACTGTGTAGCTGTTCTTGTTGCTCGGAAGATGCGCTGACAATTATTCTATATATTTACTGAATTTACCCAAGGGCCACTAACTATCTAGTGGTCTCGAAGAGGACAGAAAGCCGGCGGCTTGTTAAAGGGTCCGCTAATTGCCTTAACGATATTTTTTAGCTGGAATTTGGCATTTACGGTTTCAGCGGGTAAGCGGTTCCTTGGGTTTATAACCCTCTTGGTGGAAAAAACATCTGTTTTCAGTCCTACTTGAGAGAACATACTCTCCAACACTATATCTGTGATTGCCCTGTTATCAGTGACTTCATACCAAATGGTATGAGGTACTTTGAGCTCTGTAATTACTTCATACACTCAGGAATATTGGAAGATATTCTTGTGCTGCACCCAGATTTTGCCAGTGGAGGCTAATAGATCAGCATTAAGTATTTTGTTCTCTCCTAATTCCATGTATGACTGGTCATCCTGTGAGGTGAGGATGTTGGATGAGCTTGTAGCTGGTTTTTTATCCACTGTGTGGTCCTTCATACAGAATAGGGAAGCAGCACATTGCTGTGTATACCTAAACATGTTAAAAAATACATTGTTTGAGAGGAGTCTTGTAGAAACTGGTAAGAGTAATTATAATATAATGTTTCCATGATTCAGTGCTTACCTCTTGTGAAAATCGTGAAGAGTTGTTTAGTCAGAGTTGATTTGTTTTTTGTATTCAGGCTGGTATTTTGTACCTTGATTCCATGTATGTCTAACCATCCTGTGAGATGGGAGTTTAGATAAACTTATAGCTAGTTTTTTGTCTACACTGTGTAATATTCTATATAGAATAGGGTAGCAGCATATTGCTGTGTATACCTAATCTTCTTAATAAAAAAAAATAATAAAGATTTTAAATCATAGTTTTTATTATTACAAATACAGTACTGTATTATCCTTATTAAATTATGTTAACCATGGATCATTAAGATCTCATGTTGATATGTAATAATCATATTTCTTTTGAACTGCTAATCCATGCTAATCATTCATTAAATTGTGCATTGTCTCAATTTTTCACTTCCTTGGATATACTGTACAGTACAAAAAGATAGGATAAAAATAAACCAGTAATATTTCTTTCATTATATTTTTTCATTTAAATAACTGCATCAATATTTTTACAGCTGACAGGATTTGTTTTACCATACAGGTGCATTATTTGTTAAAAAAAATTTGGTTTATTGTTACACACGATGGTGCTACATAGCCTTCCCAGCTTGGTGCCTTCTTTTAATACTTACTTATTGATTAATGAATAAATAATAATAAATAAATTTTATTCAGGAAAAGTACATACAGTTGATTTACAAACATAATGTTGGATTTATAGACAGAGCTAGTACATACAACACCTAAAGCCACTAATACTCATAGCATTTCGGGCAAGGTGTGGGGGGAAAACACAGACTAAAACTTAATAGTAATCGGGATTAGGTATAAATTGTGTTGAAAGAAGGAATAAAAAAGGGGGGGGTAACATAGCATAAATCAGCAATTGTACACGTTGGTGAACAAACAGCATTGTTTAAAAAATAGCAAGACACGGGTTGACATTTAGAGGGTAAGGTAGGTTACATGGAGTTAATTAGGCAGTACTTGGTTTTACTCATAAACTGGTTGAGAGAGGTACAGCCTTTGACATGATTCGGGAGGTCATTCCACATTCTGGGTCCCTTGATTTGTAGAGCACTTCTAGTTTGGTTACACACAGCCAAATTGTGTAACAGGAAGAGGTCTTGGACACAAATTTGTTCCATGCTAAATGTAGAGGAATCAGCTGAGTATTCCTCAAATAAAATAAGTTGCCTCAGCTTATAAGGTAAATAAAATAAGCATTTCTCAAATAAGTAGCTGCCTCACCTCACTGCCTTACTGCTACATAGCCTTCCCGGCATGGTACCTTCTTTTGATAATTACTTGTTCCACACCCAAATTGTATAACAGGAAGAGATCTTGGACCCCTACTTCCCTCTCTCTCTTTTTTAATAGTCTATATAGTCATAATTATAGCTTTAAGTATTCAATGAATAAAGTTTTTGACATTTTTACCCTTCTCCTTACCTAACATCATTTGTGCAGCATATTTTTATTTTATGTCTCACCCAGATTTAATTTAAAAATAAAACCAAACTAAATCAATTAGAAATGGGTATGTATAGCTAAGGTACACCCTTACTACTAGGTGAACAGGGGCATTTGGTGATAGTAAATGATCCCATCAGGCAGGGCTCATGACCTCTCACATTTCATGTTCACCAGTGTTTATTTACTTAATAACTACTGGTATAATATCTTGCTATTATAAAACTAATTCTACTATAATAAAAGACATATTTACTTTACGTTTCAAGCAGAGAATGCATATATAACTAACACGAAGGACTCCTCTTCACGAGATTCACCAGCTATAATATTTTGTTCATGTTCCAAAATCTTAAAATCAATCCCAGTGTTATGTAGTAGAAAAAAATTGAGTTATATCCAGTTTACGTAAAGCTACGAGTGGTCGACACCACACTTAGATGCTGGACCAAACCTACGAAGGTTTTTCGCCTTAGTGTAGCTACCTGAATACCGACGTAGCCGCCACGAAGGCACTAAGAAGGAAAACATTCGTAGCTAAGAAGAAAAACCTTCGTAAATACCTTCGTGAATCTAGTCCCTGAACACTAAAGCCAAACCACTTACCGTAGTTGTTGTCCGCCGATGCAATCCTTAGATCGTTGATGGAGTAATTATGCACGCCAGGGCCGATTAATAGCAATGGCCAATCGTATAGCTTGTGAAAGCTTCACCTCTCTCTCTGTACTTGTGACTGTCACGGTGTCTCTTGGCCAAGCTTCCCTCCTCTTCCCTCAACCCGTCTCGCTGCGCACGCACAAACATATTTCAGTAGAAACGGAAAATTCTTTTCCTTGTAATTGCTCTACATAATAAATTAATGAGAATAGGGTTGCAATTATAGGGAGTTATATATATTATTTAAATTCTCGTCAAATAATAATTAATATGAACAGTGTTCTTATTAAACGAGAAATGGAGAGAATTTTCTGCTTCCTCCATGTTAGTTTTAAGATAACAGATAAACTGTTATATAGTGATCCTTTAGTTGATAACTCGTTGTTATCAACTCGATCACTACTTGTTATATTGTCAGGTATTAATTCTGGTAAAGAATACTGACAAAAAGCGAGAATATTATTCCATTTTCTGGCATGATGACAATATTTATACCTCTGCTGGGTATTATCTGATGCAATACTGTCTCTCAATGTGGGAAGAATTTGATAAATGAAGTGCAGATAGGAAAACATTAATTTATGTTAATTCTACAAATTAGTAGGATTAGTTTACACAATGCCTAGCATACAATGGTAATTAAATGTTGGTTCTCTCTCTCTTTCTCTCTCTCTCTCTCTCTCTCTCTCTCTCTCTCTCTCTCTCTCTCTCTCTCTCTCTCTCTCTCTCTCTCTCTCTCTCTCTCTCTCTCTCTCTCTCTCTCTCTCTCTCTCTGCCCCCCCTGTCTAACCCTATCAAAACTTATCAGGGAAAAGGACAAGAAGACAGGAGGACACAACAGGGACACAGGGAATATTCAAAGTGACCAAAGGAAGGAAATGTTAGCCCAAGTTTTGGAAGAATTCAGGAGGGAGATGCATGAAATGAGGATTACAATTAACAACCTGCAAAGCGAGCTGACACCATCAAGGGAGGAGATCAAATCCCTCACAGAGAAAAATAAAGAGGCTGAACATCAGATTATCATCCAAAGGGAAGGTGGGAATGTTGCATTGGAAGGAAATGCCTCTGTACCTGAAACATTTGCGGAAATGCTGAGAAAGAGCTCAGAAGCAATGGATAGAGTGAGGAAGGTAGCCATGCAATCAGCTTCCTCACAGGAAGCAGCAAGGTACACCAGTCAGCTGCTGAAAAATAAAAGATCACAGGTAGTTGTAGGCATCAAAGAACAGGAAGGATCCAATAGGCAGGAATGGAACAGCAAGGACAGAGAGGCAGTACATGGGATACTGAAGGAGTTACAAATGGAAGGGGATGAACAAAACATTGAGAAGGTTTTCAGGTTGGGCTGGTACAACAAGGACAGAAACCGACTGATAAAGGTGGTGTTTGCAAACGAGTCAATGAAGGAGGATATTCTAGAAAGGAAGAGTCGTCTGCAGTATGTGGAGGAATACAAAAAAGTATTCCTCCAGAGGGACAGGATGAAGGAAGAGAGAGCCAGGGCAGCAGAGGCAAGGAGGAAGTGCAGGGAGAGAAGTGTAAACCAGGAAATCACAGCCCCAACACAACAGTCCCAGAGACAAGAGAGGAACCCAAAACCAGCATTCCAGCAACACCAAAGGGGAGGGCAACACCACCACCCTCCTCTGCATAGAAACCCTCCCTTCCCCTCACCCTACCTGCCCCCACCCAAATGCTCCCCCCCCCTCACCCCATTCCGACCCTGTCACCCCTCCCCCATTCCCACCATGTCCCCCCTTCTGCCTTTCTCCTCTGCCCCCCCCTTCCCCTTCATCCCATACCCTCCCTATCACTCCTCCCTTCTCACCCTGTATCCTCCATGTCCCCCTACCTCCTTACCCCACACCCTACCTGCCCCCCCCCCTCCCACCACCATAAAACAGTCTGAGACCCTGCAAACCACTTCACAGTTCTTCACACCCAGGGAACAGCTTTCCCCACCAACAGAAACGCTCACCAAGAAGGGGACAAGAAAATGAACAGAAGAAAGTGAGCTTCAAGGCAATGTACACTAACATAGATGGGATTACAAATAAAACAAGTGAACTCAGAGAATGGGCACTAGAAGAATACCCAGACATAATAGCACTTACAGAAACAAAGCTAAAGAAAACGATAACAAATGCATTGTTTCCACAGGACTATTATATAGCAAGGAAAGAGAGAGAAGGGAGAGGAGGAGGTGGTGTAGCTTTGCTGATAAGAAAAGGTTGGAGTTTTGAAGAGATGGTTAATCAGAGCTGTGAAGGTTTCAGTGACTACATATCAGGCACCATAGCAACTGGAGGACAGAAAATTATAGTAGAAGTCATATATAACCCTCCACCGAACGACAGAAGACCCAAACAGAAATATGATAGAAACAACATGGCCACCATCAATATAATAGAGAGAGCAGCTTCTGTGGCTAGCATTAACGGATCCAGACTAATAATCATGGGAGACTTCAACTGCGGGAAGATAGGTTGGGAGAACAGAGCAACCCGTCCTCTTAAAAAGAACGTCACTTTTGGCTCGTATGCGCACTATGGCCAAATTTGGACGTAATTTGAAATGAAATCGACTCACAAAAGTGACGTTCTTTTCCGTTTTCTATTTGAGTCGTCCGGCGTACGCGCAGAGGTTATAAGAGGACACTTTAAATTAACGTTTTTCATAACGTTTTGAAACTTTATGAGAATTTCCTGCCCACCTAACCTACCAGAGGAGCCTTAACTTACTGTTGTTGAAAAAAAAATCCCAAATTTATTTTCATATTTTTTTCAATTTCAAATTACGTCCAAATTCGGCCATACGGGCAAACGGCCAAAAGCGACGTTCTTTTTAAGAGGACAGGTTGAACAGAGACCCACATGGAGGACCAGACACATGGAGAGCTAAGCTGCTGGACGTGGCAACAAGTAACTTTCAAAGTCAACACGTCAAGGGACCGACAAGAATGAGAGGAGAGGATGAACCAGCTTTGCTTGATCTGATATTTACCCTAAATGAGTCGGATATAAGGGAAGTTAAGTTGGAAGCCCCCTTGGGAATGAGTGATCATAGTGTATTGCGCTTTGAGTACCTGGTTGAGCTAGGAATTATCTCCCCCAAAAAAGAACTGGGTAACAAAGGGCTGGCGTACCAAAAGGGAAGCTATAAGGAGATGAATAAATTCCTAACGGATATACCATGGGACACAGAACTCAGAACTAAGTCCGTACAAGACATGATGAACTATGTCACCCAAAAGTGTTAGGAGACATTTCTGGAAAAGGTTCAAAGGTTTGCCACCAGACTAGTACCCAAACTGAGGGGTATGAGCTACGAGGAGAGACTACGAGAATTAAACCTCATGTCACTGGGAGACAAAAGAGTTAGGGGGGACATGATCACCCACATACAAGATTCTCAGAGGAATTGATAGGGTAGATAAAGACAGACTTTTTAACACAAGGGGCACACGCACTAGGGGACACAAGTGGAAATTGAGTGCCCAAATGAGCTATAGAGACGTTAGAAAGAACTTTTTCAGTGTCAGAGTAGTAGACAAATGGAATGCATTAGGAAGTGATGTGGTGGAGGCTGACTCCATACACAGCTTCAAGTGTAAATCTGATAGAGCCCAGTAGGCTCAGGAACCTGTACATTAGTTGATTGACAGTTGAGAGGCGGGACCAAAGAGCCAGAGCTCAACCCCCGCAAGCACAACTAGGTAAGTTCACACACACACATGAGGCCTCGTAGCCTGGTGGATAGCGCGCAGGACTCGTAATTCTGTGGCGCGGGTTCGATTCCCGCACGAGGTAGAAACAAATGGGCAAAGTTTCTTTCACCCTGAATGCCCCTGTTATCTAGCAGTAAATAGGTACCTGGGAGTTAATCAGCTGTCACGAGCTGCTTCCTGGTGTGTGTGTGTGTTTGTGTGTGGTGTGGAAAAAAAGGTTCTTAGTAAACAGTTGATTGACAGTTGAGAGGCGGGCCGAAAGAGCAAAGCTCAACCCCCGCAAACACAACTAGGTAAATACACACACACACACACACACACACTCACACACACAAGGTGTGTGTGAAAGGTGCAAAGACATGCTACTAAGTGGCTCCCAGAACTGAAGGGCAAGAGCTACGAGGAGAGGTTAGAGGCATTAAATATGCCAAAACTAGAAGACAGAAGAAAAAGAGGTGATACGATTACTACATACAAAATAGTAACAGGAATTGATAAAATCGATAGGGAAGATTTCCTGAGACCTGGAACTTTAAGAACAAGAGGTCATAGATTTAAACTAGCTAAACACAGATGCCGAAGAAATATAAGAAAATTCACGTTTGCAAACAGAGTGGTAGACGGTTGGAACAAGTTAGGTGAGAAGGTGGTGGAGGCCAAGACCGTCAGTAGTTTCAAAGCGTTATATAACAAAGAGTGCTGGGAAGACGGGACACCACGAGCGTAGCTCTCATCCTGTAACTACACTTAGGTAATTACACTTAGGTAATTACACACATATGAAGGGCTACCTGTCGTGGTCAAGCAGTCGTGGTGGGTCTGGGAAGCTCTTGAGCTACTAGTGAATTGGGAGGGAAAATCAGGTTACATTGGAGTGAAAAAGTGATATGAGTGATTGAAAAACTAATAAGCTGATTCAAACCACAAGAAAGTGAAGAAAGAAATTAGCAATAGCACCATTGATAATAAGTATTGAACACATTGTGGCATTGTAGAATAGTGGAACAGACCTCTCGGTGGATGTGATCTCTCCAGCATCAACTGTGAGCGACCGGGACATCACCACTGGCCGCAATCTTATCAGACGCACCGTGTGGAATACTTGCTTGCCGTTTGTGTATCAGGTCGAGCAAGGTATTTGGAGCGCCTGTTGGCTAGGTTGCTTACTGCAATGATGAAATCAGGGAGGGTCTCTTGATCAGTCACCAGCAAGGAAGAGGAAGAGGATAGATTTATGGATAAGATAATAGGAAAATTTGTAGAGAGGAGGAGCGTTTGGATGGAGGATCTAATCCAAGGGATTAAAAGTGAGATATTTCAGCAAATACAGGATGAGGTTGAGAGAGAGAAACAAGAGCTTATGCTCTATATTCAGGAAGTGACTAGGAAGAGCAGGGAGGAATGGGAGAGGGAGTGTGCTCGACTCACAAATAATTTAGGAAGAATTAACAGCATGGATAGGGACTGTGGATTAGTGGAGGATGGATTAATGAGTGTGGAAGGGATGGGGGGTATCCAGGGGAGGGGCTACCAGCATGGGAGTGAATCATTGAGAAGGCAGACAATTATACTCCAAAGACTATTCGAATCTGAGGCAACCTCAAGACAAGAAAGGATAGAGATGGAAAAATATGAATTGCATTAGATATTGAGATGTATTAAGGCGGAGATGGCAGGAAACGATGTAGAACTCAGCCGCCGGGTTGGACCTTACAATAGTACCAAGAATAGACCTGTTCTGGTACAATTCTCTAATGAAGAGGCTGTGGAGTACATAATGAAGAACAAACCACTTACTCAGTGGCAGCGAAGCCCATTACAATGTGTTTATTGAGAGGTATATTACGAAAGATGAACAAATAGTCCGCAAGGCGAATGGCCTGCACGACACCGAAACCCCCCTAGCCTCCCAAGTAGCCCCACCTCCCAAGTCACAACCTCCTCAACTCTGCCCTCCTTTACCTCCCTGCTTCAACCCCCTGCCCTTTCCACCTTCACACCCCTCCTCCCCTACTACCCCCCTCCAACTCCCCTGCCCCTTCTACCTCAGCATCTTCGATTCCAGCTGCTCCATCCCAGCTCCCACTGCCCCCCTCTTCCCCTCACCCCCAAACCCCACCCAACCCTCACCCCTCCTCTGCACCCCCATCTCCCATATAATTCCCTCACCTTGTAACCCCTTGACACCTTCCCCCCCTCTCCGTCTTCCCCTCTTCTACACCAAAACCCCCACCTACCCCTGATTCCCCCCTGACTAACACACCCTCTCTTCCACTCCCAGTACCCATGCTCCACTCTCCCCTCAGCCCTCTGCTTCCACTATCCTTCTCCACCCCCTCCCCCCCAACCTCTCAACCTATAACTGACTCTCAGCTTCATTCTACTTCTTAACCCCTCTATACCATTCAGACCCTCCCTAATTTTCAGACCCACTATGCCCTTCCTACCCCCCGAAGATGCCCAGACCCGATTCGCCCCCCCCAGGCACCCCCTCAGCACCCCCCCCCCCTTCAGCACACCCCCAGCCTCCATACACTCCCCAAACCCCCCAGACCCCCAGTGAAAGGGTGAACTCTGGCACCAGAGTGTCCAAGAAGTGTCTCAAGGTTTGGTACACCAATGCTGATGGGGTATCCAATAAAGCAGAAGAGATTAAAGAAAGAGTTAGTGAGGCAGATCCAGACAAAGCTGCAATATTGGAGACTAAAATAAATGGAATGATCTCAGATGCAGTATTTCCAGAGAGGTACCAGGTGATAAGAAAAGAAAGGACACAGAGACAGGGAGGAGGAGTGGCACTCCTAATAAAGCGGAAATGGAAGTTTGATGACCTTGAAAATCGGGATACCAATAAAAGCACAAGCTCCATATATGGAACTCTGACAGCGAATGGGAAGAAGATTGTGATCTTGGTAATCTGCAATCCCCCACCAAACAGTAGAAGGCCCAGGCAGGAGTATGATGACAGCAACAAGGCATGTATAGATGAACTACAGAGGGCAGCAACTATAGCGCATAGAGTGAGAGCGAAGCTGCTGGTCATGGGGGACCTAAATCACCGAGAGATAAATTAGGAAACAAGGAATTCCCATGGCGGGGAGGAAACGTGGGGAGCGAAGTTAGTAGACGTTATAGATAGGAATTTCCTAACACAACATGTGAAGGAAGACACAAGGGAAAGAGGAGGGGATCCGCCGAGCCTATAAGACCTGATCTTCACTCAGAATGTAGAAGACATCGAGAATTTGGAACATGAAATACCTCTAGGAGCCAGTGACCATTGTGTCCTAGTCTTTGACTACATGATGGAACTCAAAATTGTGACCAAAGGACAAGAGGTCTGGGAAAGGATAGTTGATTACAGGAAAGGGGACTACCGAAGAATAAGGGGCTACCTGGGAGAAGTGCAGTGGGAGGGAGAAATTAGAGGAAAACCAGTGCAAGATATGATGAACTAGTCATATGGAAATGCAAGGAGGCTGAAGAGAGAGATTTATTCCAACAGTAAAGGAAAAAAGCAGGAGTGAATATAATAACCCATGGTTTAATAGACAGTGTCAGGAAGCAAAGGTGAGAAGCAGGAGGGAGTGGAGACAGTACAGAAGACAAAGGACAGAGGACAACAGGATTAGATGCAACAGAGTTAGGAACGATTATATTAATATAATAAGAGTATCAGAAAGAAATTATGAGAATGATATTGCAATCAAAGCGAAAAAACAACCTAAATTACTACACAGTCATATAAGAAGGAAGATTTCGATAAATGACCAAGTGACAAGACTAAGGAAAACAGAGGGGCATGTACAGAAAGTGACAGGGAAATCTGCGAGGAACTGAGTGCAAGTTTCCATGGAGTGTTCACGACCGAGCCTCAGCAGATCCCATTGCAAGAAGAGATTACCCTAAACGGAAGACTACCAGATATAGAGGTAACAGCGAAGGAGGTAATGAAACAGTTGACATCACAGGATGCAACTAAAGCGGTTGGACCAGACAAAGTATCACCGTGCATACTAAAAGAGGCAGCGCAGGCCCTCAGCGTGCTTCTGGTAAAGATCTTTAATGAGTCGCTTATGTTGGGAGAATTGCTCAGTTGCAATAATCAGGCAAATGTCGTACCGATTTTCAAGAAGGAGATAGGGAGGAAGCACCTGTATCTGCAGACCCGTATCACTGACAAGCATCCCCTGCAAAATACTTGAGAGAATAATTAGGCTAAGACTTGTTGCACACCTGGAGAGCATTAGGTTTGTAAACAAACACCAACATGGGTTCCGAACAGGGAAATCATGCCTAACAAACCTTTTGGAATTCTATGATAAAATAACAAGAATAAGGCAGGACAGAGAAGGTTGGGCAGACTGCATATTTCTAGACTGCCAAAAGGCCTTTGATACAGTACACATTAGACTGCTATACAAACTTGAGAGGCAGGCAGGGGTAAGTGGAAAGGCCCTAGCATGAGTAAGGAACTACCTAACAGGAAGGAGCCAGAGAGTAATGGTAAGGGGCGAGAAGTCGAACTACCGAACGGTAACGATTGGAGTACCTCAAGGATCGGTGCTGGGACCAATTTTATTCTAATTTACGTATATGATATGTTTACAGGAGTGGAGTCCTACATGTCAATGTTCGCGGATGACGCAAAACTAATGAGAAGAGTTGTGACAGATGAGGATTGAAGGATCCATCAGGAGGACCTGAACAGGTTGCAGAGATGGTCAGAGAAATGGCTACTGGAGCTCAACACGAGTAAATGTAAAGTTATGGAAATTGGGATCAGGTAATAGGAGACCAAAGGGACAGTACACAATGAAGGGGAACTGCCTACCTATGACGATACGAAAAAGAGACCTGGGAGTGGACATAACACCTAATCTAACTCCTGAGGCACATATAAATAGGATAACGACAGCAGCGTACTCTTCATTGGCAAGAGTTAGAACATCATTCAGAAACCTAAATGAGGAGGCTTTCTGGGCGCTCTACACTGCCTACGTGAGATCAGTCTTAGAGTATGCCGCACCATCATGGAGTCCCCACCTGAAGAAACACATACGGAAACTGGAAAAGGTTCAGAAGTTTGAGACGAGGCTTGTCCCAAAGTTACGAGGGATGGGATATGAAGAGCACCTGAAGGAACAGAACCTTATGACACCAGAAAAAAGAACGAAAAGGGAGGATATGATAGGAACGTATAAAATACTCAGGGGAATTACAAAGTGAAAATAGATGAAATGTTCACACGTAATAGTAAAAGAACGAGGTGACATGGGTGGAAGCTGGAAACTGAGATGAGTCACAGAGATGTTAGGAAGTATTCTTTTAGCGTGAGAGTAGTGAAAAAATGGAATGCACTTAAGGAGCAGGTTGTGGAAGCAAACTCTATTCATAATTTTAAAACTAGATATGATAGGGAAATGGGACAGGAGTCATTGCTGTAAACAACAGATGGCTCGAAAGGCGGGATCCAAGAGTCAATGCTCGATCCTGCAAGCACAAATAGGTGAGTACAAATATGTGATTACACGCGCACGCACGCACGCACACACACACACACACACACACAAACACATGGATAAGCATGGATAAGGAACTACCTAACAGGAAGGAGCCAAAGAGTTACGGTAAGGGGCGTGAAGTCGGACTGGCGAACAGTAACAAGTGGAGTACCACAAGGATCGGTGCTGGGACCAATTCTATTTCTTGTATATGTTAACGACATGTTTACAGGCGTAGAGTCCTACATGTCGATGTTTGCGGATGACGCAAAGTTGATGAGAAGAGTTGTGACAGATGAGGATTGCAGGATCCTCCAAGAGGACCTGAACAGGTTGCAGAGATGGTCAGAGAAATGGCTACTGGAATTCAACACGAGCAAATGTAAAGTTATGGAAATGGGACTAGGAGATAGGAGACCAAAGGGACAGTACACAATGAAGGGGAACAGCCTACCTGTGACGACTCGCGAAAGAGACCTGGGTGTAGACGTAACACCTAATCTATCTCCTGAAGGCACATATAAATAGGATAACGACAGCAGAGTACTCTACACTGGCAAAACTTAAAACGTCATTCAGAAACCTAAGTAAGGAGGCATTTAGGGCGCTTTACACTGCCTACGTGAGGCCAGTCTTAGAGCATGCCGCCTCATCATGGAGTCCCCATCTGAAGAAGCATATAATGAAACTGGAAAAGGTTCAGAGGTTTGCAACGAGACCCGTCCCAGAGCTACGAGGGATGGGGTATGAGGAGCGCCTGAGGGAACTGTGCCTTACGACACTAGAAAGAAGAAGGGAGAGGGGGGACATGATAGGAACGTATAAAATACTCAGAGGGATTGACAGAGTGGACATAGACGAAATGTTCACACGGAATAGTAACAGAACGAGGGGACATGGATGGAAGCTTGAAACTCAGATGAGTCACAGAGATGTTAGGAAGTTTTCTTTTAGCGTGAGAGTAGTGGGAAAATGGAATGCACTTCAGGAACAGGTTGTGGAAGCAAATACTATTCATAATTTTAAAACCAGGTATGATAGGGAAATGGGACAGGAGTCATTGCTGTAAACAAGCGATGCTCGAAAGGCGGGATCCAAGAGTCAATGCTCGATCCTGCAGACACAACTAGGTGAGTACAACTAGGTGAATACACACACACACACACACTCTCTCTCTCACACACACACACACAGAAGAGTAAGGGGAGACATGATCACAACCTACAAAATCCTCAGGGGAATCGACCGGGTAAACAAGGATAAACAATTCAACACTGGTGGTATGCGAACAAGGGGACACAGGTGGAAACTGAGTACCCACATGAGTCACAGGGACGTTAGAAGGAACTTTTTCAGTGTCAGAGTAGTTAACGGATGGAATGCATTAAGCAGTGATGTGGTGGAGGCTGACTCCATACACAGTTTCAAATGTTGATATGATTGAGCCCGGTAGGCTCAGGAATCTGTATACCAGTTGATTGACAGTTGAGAGGCGGGACCAAAGAGACAAAGCTTAACCCCCTCAAGCACAAATAGGTGAGTACAAATAAGTAAGTACACACACACACACAGAGTGTGTGTGTGTGTGTACAGTCTTATAACCCAATGCTTGGATAGTACAAACCCCAACACTAGAGTCTGTGTACTAAACTTGGACTGTTGAACACCAAACACTCCACACAAGCTGAACTACACGCAAAAACCTAAACTTTTCAGCACGTAAAAAAATAACAGTTTATAACAGAGCAGGAAAAACAAATGAAGTTTATAACGTGGAAACTAACTTTACCTTATATATATATATATATATATATATATATATATATATATATATATATATATATATATATATATATATATATATATATATATGTCGTACCTAGTAGCCAGAACTCACTTCTCAGCCTACTATGCAAGGCCCGATTTGCCTAATAAGCCAAGTTTTCCTGAATTAATATATTTTCTATAATTTTTTTCTTATGAAATGATAAAGCTGCCCTTTTCACTATGTATGAGGTCAATTTTTTTTTATTGGAGTTAAAATTAACGTAGATATATGACCGAACCTAACCAACCCTACCTAACCTAAGCTAACCTATCTTTATAGGTAAGGTTAGGTTAGGTAGCCAAAAAAAGCTAGGTTAGGTTAGGTTAGGTAGGTTAGGTAGACGAAAAAACATTAATTCATGAAAACTTGGCTTATTAGGCAAATCGGGCCATGTATAGTAGGCTGAGAAGTGCGTTCTGGCTACTAGGTACGACATATATATATATATATATATATATTGACGGTAAAGCGTTGGTGTTCGGCTGTTTCAAAAGTTGGGGGCAGGGCCTCGTCACATCACAAAAAAGAGAGAAAAGTTTGTCCTTTCGTCTGTGGTAAGGTAATGGGAAGACACATAAAACACAAGTATATAAACAATGAGATTTTAATTACTCTAGAAAACAAGACAATCTCATAAAATACAGGACAAGTCAACAAACAAAACAACATGAATAATTACTGGCAATGAAAAGTTACTCTAAGACCAGAATGTAAAAATAGTGATAGCAATATAAATTAATATGTGCGATGCTGGAATACTGGCTTCAAGCTGCCACCTCCCTTAGTACACGACAGCCAAGGCATAGTCTACTAGCGAGAGATGTCAACTCCAACTAGCACAAAGATATTCTGACGAGTACGGCGTGCTGCTGCCCAGACAACGACTCTGGTGGTGGCGTGAGTGCAGGTGCGGCGAGACACCAGCCAATCAGCAACAGGCAGGCAGAGGATGAGCAGTTTGCTGGTTACGGCGGCTGTAGCAGGTGTCGGGGTGTGCATGGTACGATTTGCTTCCTGGGGCAAAACGTTTGGCGATACTGGTTGACGTATCTTCGGTATAGTATCTTGTACTTTAACAACGTAATGATGTAGGGTAGAGCAGGGTCAATCTCTCTTGAAAGAGATTATCGTCACAACTCTCCCCCGAAGCCTGCGGTTCTGGAAGAAGTTACGTGGTGGAGTGATAGTTGGAGTTGCTTCTACTTCATAGACTCTGGAGAGGGCGTCGGCTATGATGTTGTCAGAACCCTTGATATAGCGGATCTCCAGGTTGAAATCTTGCAGATATAAAGCCCATCGTAGAAGACGTTGGTTATTGAATTGGGCTTGATGTAAGAAGCGGAGAGGATTGTGGTCTGTGAAGATGGTGGTAGACCTGGCACCTTGTAGGTATGGAGCAAAGTGCTGGAGATTCAGGACGATGGAGAGTAGCTCCTTCTCAATAGTGCTGTAGTTCCTCTGGTGGGGTTTCAACTTGTAGCTGTAGTAGCTGACAGGTAGAACCTCCTCGCATCAGGACACCACCGATGCCGGTACCACTGGCGTCGACATGAAGGACGAAAGGCTTGGTGATATCTGTCGAGGCGAGAATGGGATTAGAACAGAGGAGGAATTTGAGTTGTTCGAAAGCAACGGTTTGCTGCATGGTCCAATTAAACCGTTGCTTGGGACTGGTTAAAGTAATTAGTGGTGTTGCTACTGTACTAAAATTTCTCACAAACCTACGGTAGTAGGAGGCAAGACCAAGGAAGCGCAGGAGCTGCTTCCTGGTGGTAGGCTGTGGATAATGCTGGATGGCTTGAGTGTGTGTGTCTAACGGAGCTAGGCTGCCACTCCCAATTACATGACCCAGATAACGCACTTTACCTTTGGCAAAGGTGGACTTGCCCAGGTTGATGGTGAGGCCGGCTGTCAGGAGCTTGGCGAACAGTTGTTGCAGCTGGAGCAGATGTTCGCTCCAGGTGTTGGATGCTACGACGATATCATCCAAATAGGCGTAGGTGTTATCCAAGCCCTGGATGACGCGGTTGACAGCTCTCTGAAAGGTGGCCGGGGCATTACATAGTCCGAAAGGAAGGCGTTCATATCTGAAAAGTCCAAAGGGAGTGATAAAGGCAGATATTTCTTTGGCTCGCTCTGTTAGACACACTTGGTAATATCCCTTAAGCAAGTCCACTTGGGACAAGTACTGGGCATTACCAATGGCGTCAAGAATATCATCTATCCTTGGCAAGGGGTAGGCATCCTTGACAGTCACATTATTTAATTTACGGTAATCCGTACACAGTCTCACCTTACCTTGGGGTTTTGGCACCAAGATACAGGGTGAGGCCCAGGGGGACTCACAAGGTGTAGCCAGTCCATGATCCAAGAGGTACTGCACCTCAGCACGCATGACTTCCTTCTTGCTAGGGCTGATTCGGTAGAAGGGTTGACGAATCGGCCGGGTGTCAGGGAGCAGTTGGATGTCGTGCTGGGTAACCTTACACTCTTGTGGATCATCTCGGAACAACTCCTGATGTTCTTTGAAGATCTTGATGAGAGGTGCACTATGATTGTCCTGAAAATAATTGTGAAGATCAGTTAGGATTTCCGAATTAGAAAGCGCTGACTCCGTTTCAGTGCTTTCGGGAGGAGAAGCAGGGAAGGTCTCACTGTGGATGTATGGCTCTTTAAAGGAAGAATAGGTTATCATGACAGTGGGAGGAGTACCGTTATATAGCTTCAGGAGGTTGACGTGGCACAGCTGAGTCTTCCGCCGCCTATCTGGAGTCTCTAGAACGTAGTTATGGTTGTTTCTGCACTCCTTGATGCGGTAGGGTCCTGAAAACTTGTTTTGCAAAGGAGAACCTGGGATAGGGAAATAAGCAAGCACGAAGTCTCCCGGTTTAAATTTCCTTACTTTGCTGGTCTGGTCGTAATGAGTCTTCATCCTCTCCTGTGCTTTCAATAGATTATCTTGGGCAAAACTGTGGACCCTCTCTAGAATGTGTTGTAGGTTTTGAAGAAACTGGGGCACATTCTGATGCTCACTGAAGGTGGCATCTCGTAGAGAGTCTTTGAAAGCCTTGAGAGGAGTACGGCACTTACGTCCGTAGAGCATCTCATAAGGAGATACTCCTAGAGACTCATTGGGAAGACTTCTATAGATACACATTATCAGGTCAATTTGCTTATCCCAATCCTTAGAGGTTTCATTACAAAACTTCTTCAGGAGTGCTTTAATAGTCTGATGACTACGCTCAAGAGAACCCTGTGAAGCAGGATGATAGGGGCTGGACAATACCTGTTTGATGTTGAACTCCTCCAGTGTCCTTGAAGAGATCACTGGTGAAGTTGGTGCCACAGTCGCTCTGAACCTCCCTTGGAAATTCATACTGGGTGAAGATCTTCAATAAGTGTTTCACAACCGTAGCAGCCGTAATGTTCTTTACTGGAACTGCTATGGGGAATCTGGTGGTAGGACACAGGATGGTTAAGATATAGGCGTTACCTGAACTGGTCCGAGGTAAAGGACCAACACAGTCTATAATAAGTCTGTGGAAAGGTTCCGCAGGCACCTGTATGGGAATCAGTGGCGCTCTGGGGATAGAGATGTTCGGTTTACCTGCCATCTGACATGTATGACACTGTTTGACGCTATTTACCATACCTGGCCAGTAGTAGTCTTGACGGATTCCGTGGTAGGTCTTGTTAAATACGTAGTGGGAGAGTGCTCCGTGGGCCAGGTGTAGAATAGTGGGCCGCAGGCTGGCAGGAATCACTAGTTGTTCGACGTTGGCCCAATCGTCCTCCTCCTTCAGTTTACTGGGTCTATATCTGCGGTAGAGCAACTCGTTCTCTAGGAAGAACCCAGGAATACTGTCAGGTTGAGTCTCAGCCTGGAAAAATAATGGTGTCAAGGTAAGATCTTCCCTCTGTAACTTACGGAACTCCAACTTGGTCAGATTCGGGGGTAGTTTCTGAGGGTCTTGAGGGACAGCGGTAGCAGTAGAGTCAGCTGGCTGTGGTCGTGCAGCTTGTGCACGGGTGGTCACTAAAACCGGAGGAGAAACTTCATCACACCCTTGAACCTTTGCTGGAACATACTCAAAGATAGGATTATCCATTACAGAGGTACACACCTGGGGTTTGTCCATGACAATCAGGTTGGTCGGTTGCAGGTCTTCTGCCAAGTCGTTGCCCAGGAGAAGTTGCACTCCAGGCATGGGAAAAGGCTTTTCCCTGACGGCGACTTTGACTTCTCTGGTCACGAAGGGACAATCCAGGTGGACTCTGGCGAGAGGATAAGGAGTAGTAGCAGTGAGGTCAGTGATGAAGACAGTTTCTCCGGTGTAAGCGATATTGGGCACAGCTGACTTCAAAATAATTGATTGAAGAGCCGCTGTGTCCCTCAAGATCTTCAGTTTGAAACGTCCCTCCGGATTTGAGCCGTTGGTAGAGACAGTTCCAGTATACAGGTGTTTACTGAAAAGAGAAAGATCATTAACATGAACACCAACATTCATCACAAGCTTACCGGACTTAGGAGGAGTCTGTTTGGGTTTAGGTGATTCGGTATTTCCTTTGTATTGAGACTTACCACATTTATCTATGGTATGTCCATAGAGTCTACAATACTTACAGTACAATTGCGAGCCAGCTTGATCGGTACTCACTTTCTCGTAACTGTACCACGACTTCTTACTGGAAGGTGGATCTGGTGTCAGCCGGTGGATGAGGCTGTAAGTGTCAGCCGACTTAGCACACTTTAGGTAGTCGGTTTCTTCTTTATCTGCTAAATATAGACGGACAGGAGGCGGCACACGCCTCAAGAATTCTTCAACTAGCATGAGGTTGACGAGTTCTGCAAAAGTAGAGACATGTGCTGCTTCCAGCCATTTCATAAAATATCTCCTTTTGGTATTAGCAAATTCGAGAAAGGTAGTGGTTCTTGCCTTCAGGTGGTCACGGAATTTCCTTCGATAACTTTCGGTGGAGAGAAGGTAGGCGTCCAACACGGCTTGTTTCAGAGTCTGGTAGTCATTCTCAGACGCCAAAGTACTGAGTGTGACTGCAGCTCTACCTGTAAGATGTACTCTGAGAAGGGTGGCCCATTGGTCGTCAGGCCAACTAAGTTGATTAGCAAGGGTTTCAAAGGTGGTGAAAAACACATCAACTTCTGTCTCTACGAATGGTGGAATTAACTTACTTGCATGTGATATATTGAAACTGACAGGAAGACTGGCAGTATCTTGCTGGCGTTGAGCGAGGTGTGTAGTTTCCAACTCGATTTCTTGTTGACGACATTCCATAGCCAGAGCTGCTTGTTGTTTGTCATGCTCGCGTTGCATCTCCAATTGGCGTTGTTTTGTTTCAAGCTGTATTCGTTCTCGCTCACGGAGCATTGCAATCTCACGTTCTTGTTCTTCTTTTCGTATGGCAGCTGCTTCCCTTTGTTGCTCGCGTTCGATCTTGGCCAGCTCTAGTTTGAGTTTCATCGTTGCCAAATCAGTTTTATCTGCAATAAAGTAAGTTTCGTGAGTTTCAGAGTCTATCTTACCTTCCTCTAAGAGATGATCCAGTAACAGGTTATGCATTTCATTTTTGTTGGCTTGGTAGGGAACTTCTATTTGATACTCGTGTGCAAGAGTTTGTAATTCAGTCCTCTTGGCACGACTTAGAGTCCCTATTTCACCTGCTGGATCTGTACGGAAAGCTTGGAGACGAAACATGGTGAAATTAGCAAATAAATGCACAACGAATATACTGTTGTGATATGGTGAATGTCAGAAACAGGACAACGTGGCAACTGGTACCTATCCTGTGGAATCGTTAACAATTAATGTTAATTTCAAGATGATAAATGATTAATAAATCAAGGTCGCAGGAAATCTTGTACCCGGTACTCATGTAAGAGGATAAGGGCAAGAAAATCCTACTAAACAAGCGAAACTGAGTTTCTAAAACAAATGAAACAGTTAATTGCCTCAAAAGTAAATTAGGTAGTCCAAGAATGTAGGCATACCTGGGCCGAGTCTCTATAGGACATAAGCAAGTTTTTCCCACTGAAATTAATATGATACTTACAGAATTAGCGAACTTTTGTGCCTGAAAAAGAAGGCTAATTCCCTACCAATGTAAATATCATCATCTCTGACCAACGTGTAGGGGTGCGAGGTGTCAACTGGTGACGAGAACTGCTGCTGAGGTCCCAATTCAGCAACTAAAGTTCGTGCGAGAGGAACTATGGCCCTCTTTATCCTCCTACTGTCAGATTGCAGAAGATTAGGTGCACTTGACCCGGGGACAGACCACAGTACCAGGGTACCAATATGATGATCTGCCGAAAATATGAGAAATATCCTAGGGACAAAAGATGGTAAACACGAGTAATAACACGGAGGGAGAGATGACCAATTAAAAGAATGACTGAGGCCTACAGTCACCACGTAATCCAAAGTTGTCTCACCTTCACCATATGCTACTCTCGGAATGCACAATACACACAGCACCATATGAAAATAAAATTGAATATTGAAAATAGTGAAAAGCTACTTTACCAAAGCCAAATACGCTTACCACAAATTTACAATTTGGCACCAGTACCTGAGTGAAGCTCCCGGACAGGCCCCCATGTAATGTGATGGTAAAGCGTTGGTGTTCGGCTGTTTCAAAAGCTGGGGGCAGGGCCTCGTCACATCACAATAAAAAAGAGAAAAGTTTGTCCTTTCGTCTGTGGTAAGGTAATGGGAAGACACATAAAACACAAGTATATAAACAATGAAATTTTAATTACTCTAGAAAACAAGACAATCTCATAAAATACAGGACAAGTCAACAAACAAAACAACATGAATAATTACTGGCAATGAAAAGTTACTCTAAGACCAGAATGTAAAAATAGTGATAGCAATATAAATTAATATGTGCGGTGCTGGAATACTGGCTTCAAGCTGCCACCTCCCTTAGTACACGAAAGCCAAGGCTTAGTCTACTAGCGAGAGATGTCAACTCCAAGGAGCACAAAGATATTCTGACGAGTACAGCGTACTGCTGCCTAGACAACGACTCTGGTGGTGGCGTGAGTGCAGGTGCGGCGAGACACCAGCCAATCAGCAACAGGCAGGCAGAGGATGAGCAGTTTGCTGGTTACGGCGGCTGTAGCAGGTGTCGGGGTGTGCATGGTACGATTTGCTTCCTGGGCAAAACGTTTGGCGATACTGGTGGACGTATCTTCAATATAGTATCTTGTACTTTAACGACGTAATGATGTAGGGAAGAGCAGGCTCAATCTCTCTCTTGAAAGAGATTATCGTCACAATATATATATATATATATATATATATATATATATATATATATATATATATATATATATATATATATATATATATATATATATATATATATATATATATATATATATTGTGACGGTAACGCGTTGGTGTTCGGCTGTTTAAGGCTAGGGGTATGGCCTCGTCACATAGTTATAAAAAAAGAAAGAAAAACTGGAACTTCGTCTGTGGTAAGGTTAGGAGAAGACACACAAAACACAAGTAAACTTTAACAATGAAATTTTAATTACGTTAAATAAATCAAAACATGAAAAAATGGACAAACAAATTCGTATAATAAAATCAATCAATCAAAATAATAAGAATAATTAAATGACACAATGAAAAGTTACGTTAAGACAAAATAACAAGAAGTGCAATACAAAAATAAATGGGAGGTGCTGGAATATTGGCTTTAAGCTACCACCTCTCTCAGTATACGCTAACGTCTAGCCGGGAGGAGTGGTAACTGCGAAAGCACAGAATATTCTGAGGTCTGAGGTCGTGGCGACCCCAGACATCAAGTAGTATGGGGGGGCGAGTGCAGTTGCAGCCAGACTGGCGACCAATCAGCGGAGCCGGTAGCGATCAACAGGTAGTTTGGCGGTTTGAGTCTGAACAGGTGTTCCTGGCTGCATACGTTTTGCGCTCTGGCAAACCTTGGAGATGTTGTTGTCGTTGGACATTTCTTCCCTAGTAGTTTTATATAGTTTGTTGCGACGTATTTGTAGAGGGAAGAGCAGGCTCAATCTCTTGAAGGAGATTATTGTCACAATATATATATATATATATATACAGTAGGCATCCTTCAGTCTCGGGAGACTATGGAGTTGCGCCCTAGTTGTCAATTCTGGTGCAGCGTCTGGTGTGACTGATGAGTCCAATCCGAGAGTGGCAGTCCTTCCCACACCGAGCACAAACGAAGTCCGATTCTGGTCTGTCTTCCTGGCTACCGGCTTTCCTTCTCTGTCTCTTTGCCTCCGATTCCTTGGCAAGTGACTCCTCGAACTTGGAGAGACCTCTTTGAACAGACTGCCTCCAGGCTGAACGGTCTGCAGCCTGTGTCTCCCATATAGCTAGATCGACGTCCATGGCTTTCAGGTCCCTCTTGCATACGTCTTTGTACCGTAGCTGGGGCTTGCCTGTTGGACGCTTTCCCTGCATCAGCTCTCCGTACAGGAGATCCTTGGGGATCCTGCCGTCGCCGATTCGCACAACGTGCCCGAGCCAGCGCATTCGTCTCTGTTTCAGCATTGTGTACATGCTGGTGATTCTTGCTCTCCCCAAGACGTTGTTGTTTGTCACCTTGTCCTGCCAGGTGATGTCCAAGATGTGTCGAAGGCAGCGCATGTGGTAGGCATTCAGCTGTCTTTCCTGACGGGCGCGGAGTGTCCAAGACTCACTGCCATAAAGGAGAGTGCTCAGGACACAGGCTCTGTAAACCTGAATCTTAGTATACTCAGTTAGCCTATTTTTGGTCCACACTCTCTTTGTCAGTCTGAACATGGTAGTAGATGCCTTACCGATGCATTTGTTTAGCTCCGTATCAAGAGAGAGGGAGTCAGAGATTGTGGAGCCCAGGTACACGAAGTCGTGAACGACTTCCAGTTTGGAATCAGAGATGCCGATGTCAGGTGGGGAGTCCCCTCCTTGTCCCATGACAGGCGGGCGGTAGCTGCCCAGTGGGGCGCGATGACCCCTCCCACCGTCGGAAGCAACCCCTGGCGTCACACTCTTCGCCAATCGAGCAGAAGACTTAAAACCGGTAGACTGTCGCTTCCCGTGTTGGTTCGACGCTGTGAGGCGAAGCTGGAGTGTCCTCTCCAGGGCGCAAAGCCTGGGTAGGTAGATATGGAGGAGAAGCTGTTACCCATGCAGCAGGTCCCCCCTCTCCACGTTGCTGAAATTATCCAATAGAAAGGCAAATGCCAATACACTTGGTTCCAGCACCGTCCCAGGAGCTGCCAGAACGAGGTCGACGTCAACAACGAACTGCCATAGGGGCTCCAACTCCGGATTTTTCCTCGAGGTTAACTCCTGAAGCCTTTCCCAAAAAAGGGGTATGGCCGCAAGGCAGCGGAGGTTTAAAATTAGGGTTTTCCTTCCCCTTATATATATATATATATATATATATATATATATATATATATATATATATATATATATATATGTATATATATATATATATATATATATATATATATATATATATATATATATATATATATATATATATATTTATATATATACCTGTGGTTGGGGTCGTCCCACAGGTCTTAGCCCCTCAGTACTGGGCGCCACTGCTCACCCTTGGGCTCCCCCAGTCAACTAAGGGCTGGCCTTATACACCCCAAGCGAGTGGGGAGATTCAAGCTTCTTATAACTCGCTTAAACCTGCCTGTCCTGACACTGGAACGCTTTCTTCTTCTTTATCTGGTCTACCCAGGTCGCCAGCTGGATGTTTATGCTCGTGTCCCAGCAACACGTCAGTGGTCTTAATGGTTATCTTAATCAAGGATGCAATATCATGTGCAGTACAAGGTGTCACTAATGGTCTCATAAATATATAATATATATAGCCCTAGAGAATGGAGGCTCACTTAAACTCCTCAGTTAGTTTAAGAGTTTACTGAAGAAAACATATATATACATTTACAAATGGCATAAAGAAATGTCTATGTTGAAATCATCCGCTGGCGGCAGCATTTCTCGACGATACGTCCCTGGCAACACGGTCAGCTGGCTGGATCCACTTCCCCGGCGCGGGTACACACCTCGCGCCTCTGGCAGCACGATCAGCTGATGGTTGTAGCTGTCAGAACGTCGTGACTCTCCCACGCCTCCAGCGATGCGATTAGCTGTTCGTTTCAGAGTACGTTGCTGGCTCTTTGCACACCAACTACCCTTCCAGGATCACTAACATCCCCGCCTTAATGTTCACACACACCAACTCATGCCTAAATGAGTTTTTGGCTCCTAGCCTAACGTCCTGTCACTTAGAAAATAAAATGATGAGTGGAAACATTCACAACATATAAAATACTCTAACTCGCCTAGCTCAAAGAGGGGTAAGGGAGGGACAATTACCTACCTTATTTCACTCCAACCACGAAGCTGACTCGTCCTCTGTTGAGGGATGTTGAGGTTCCTGGTTCTGGCTTCTGGTCTCCTGATGAACAGTTCCCACACACACACAGGTTCCTCCGTCGCCTTCGTGGTAACGCGTCCTCACCGTGCTCACATCCAACAGGTGCTGCCTTCCTCCTCCTATTCTCTGGGGTACTGGAGACAGGTACCTCCGTCGTCGTCCTCCACACTCAACTTGCACTGTCGACTCTTCACAGTCCAGCACAGCTTCCCCCTCGCCTTAACTGCCAGTAGATTTGGGCCCGGCCCTAGCTTCTCGCTTGATGTGTAAGACGTGGTCCTCTAGTGGGCGTCCCAGACGTCACCAGCCCAACGTTCCTTCTGCTGCAGACTCTTGATACGGCTTTTGGCTCTTCAATCCGGTCCGTCCTTGCCTCCGGGCACTCCACGGAAGTTGGATGGCTTCCCAGACTGTCTGCAGAATCGAAGCGGAGCTTAAATCTACTGGTAAGGGCTCTCTAGGTCCGGAGCTCGCTCGAGCGCGTCTTCCCTCTCTGACGGCTCGTGACGAACTGTCTTCCCGCCCAGGTGCCAGCCGCCCCGCACCCTCCGCCTCATGACGTCACACCGCCCGAGGGCTCTCGTCATTGGTCACTTCCGGCACGTGACCTCACCTGGCCAATCAGGTGCCAGGAAGCGTCAAGACGTCTTGGCGGGAAACAAGATGGCTCGTCGTCGTCCTGTGCTTCAAAAGGTGTAAGCCCCTTACATTATCAAACCTAGCTGGCCATTTTACAGCCAGCTTAATCACGCTCCACGCTTTAACACATGAAAATGTTCCCTGAACATCAGAGAACACTTAGGCTACAGAGATATGACTCTTCTTAGTTGGGAAGGAAGAAATATAGGGGTGGGACACCGTCACATACCCCTCCCCTTAAAATAAGAGTCATATCTGATCAGTGCACATGGGAATGGGTATCTGCCACTACATTCTCTTTTCCCTTAATGTACCTTATCTCTAACAAATATTCTTGCAGAAGTAACGCCCATCTCGTTAACCTCTGGTTTGAATTCGTCATTTTGTATAGGAAGGTCAATGGGTTGTGGTCAGTGAACACCAATACAGGTCGCGCACCTCCTCCCATGTACACATCGAAATGTTTTAAGGACATGACCAGAGCTAGGACCTCTTTCTCGACGATATTGTAGGCACGCTGGTACTTAATAAACTTCTTTGAGTAGAAGGCCACTGGTCTGTGTACCTTGTCTCTTTCTTGGGCCAAAATGGATCCTATTCCCACGTCACTGGCGTCGACATATAGAATGAATCGCGCCGAGAAGTCTGGGGATATCAGAACAGGGGCCTCTGTCAACAGGTTCTTCGTCTTTTCAAAAGATTCCTGGCAGGCCTTCCCCACTTCCATCTCTTATTCTTGGACAACAACTCCGTCAGAGGGTGGGCAACGGTGGAGAAATTCTCACAGAACCCCCTGTAGTAGCATATCATTCCCAGATACCGAAGTAATTCCTTCCTGGTTCTGGGCACGGGGTACTCCTCGATTGCTGTCACCTTCTGATCAACCGGGCTCACTTCTCCTTGTCCTATAATGAACCCTAAGTACTCCAAACGAGCCTTCCCAAACTCGCTTTTCACTAGATTCACCGTCAAGTTCGCTTCTTCAAGCCTTCGGAATAATTCCTTGAGTCGGATTAAATGTCTCCCAACTGTCAGCGTACACTACAATGTCATCTATGTACACCGTACATCCTTCGGCCCCCCGAAGCACCTCATTCATCATTCTTTGGCAGCAACTGCCGCTGTTTTTCAATCCGAACAGCAGCACCTTGTACTGATATAGCCCGTCCGGCGTGATGAAAGCAGAAATCTTCCTCGTCTCTGGGGTCAATGATATCTTGTAATACCCTTTGCCTACCTGGTCGATACAATCATTCACGCGGGGCAGAGGATGAAAATCCGACTCGGTGATGGCGTTTACCTTCCGATAATCCGTACGAAAACGGTACGTCCCATCGCTCTTCTTCACCAACAAACAAGGCGAACTCCACTCACTGTTACTGGGCTCCGCTAGGTCGTTCGGCAGAAGATATTCCACCTCCAGTCAAATTTCCGACATTTCAGACATTTTAAAAACTGCAGGGGGGTTTGGGCAAGATATGACCCATCGCCGTTTTCAGTAATTGGCATATTTTCGGTATGAAATGTCGTAATTTGAAACTGAAAATAGGTGCAGAGAGTCAGAATTCGGCTCAAAAATCACGCTCAGGAGTGACCCATCGCCGTTTTCATTAATTGGCATATTTTCGGTATGAAACGTCGTAATTTGAAACTGAAAATAGGTGCAGAGAGTCAGAATTCGGCTCAAAAATCACGATCAGGAGTCAAATTTCCGACATTTCAGACATTTTGAAAACTGCAGGGGGGTTTGGGCAAAATATGACCCATCGCCGTTTTCAGTAATTGGCATATTTTCGGTATAAAAAGTCGTAATTTGAAGCTGAAAATAGGTGCAGAGAGTCAGAATTCGGCTCAAAAATCACGCTCAGGAGTCAAATTTCCGACATTTCAGACATTTTGAAAACTGCAGAGGGGTTTTGGCAAAATATGACCCATCGCCGTTTTCAATAATTAGCATATTTTCGGTATGAAACGTCGTAATTTGAAACTGAAAATAGGTGCAGAGAGTCAGAATTCGGCTCAAAAATCACGCTCATGAGTCAAATTTCCGACATTTCAGACATTTTGAAAACTGCAGGGGGGTATGGGCAAAGTATGACCCATCGCCGTTTACAGTAATTAGCATATTTTCGGTATGAAACGTCGTAATTTGAAACTGAAAATAGGTGCAGAGAGTCAGAATTCGGCTCAAAAATCACGCTCAGGACTCAAATTTCCGACATTTCAGACATTATAAAAACTGCAGTGGGGTTTGGGCAAAATATGACCCATCGCCGTTTTCAGTAATTGGCATATTTTCGGTACGAAACGTCGTAATTTGAAACTGAAAATAGGTGCAGAGAGTCAGAATTCGGCTCAAAAATCACGCTCAGGAGTCAAATTTCCGACATTTCAGACATTTTGAAAACTGCAGGGGGGGTTTCGGCAAAATATGACCCATCGCCGTTTTCAGTAATTGGCATATTTTCGGTATAAAAATTCGTAATTTGAAACTGAAAATAGGTGCAGAGAGTCAGTATTCGGATAAAAAATCACGCTCAGGAGTCAAATTTCCGACATTTCAGACATTTTAAAAACTGCAGGGGGGTTTGGGCAAAATATGACCCATCGCCGTTTTCAGTAATTGGCATATTTTCGGTATGAAACGTCGTAATTTGAAACTGAAAATAGATGCAAAGAGTCAGAATTCGGCTAAAAAATCTCGCTCAGGAGTCAAATTTCCGACATTTCAGACATTTTGAAAACTGCAAGGGAGGTTTGGGCAAATGTGACCCATCGCCGTTTACAGTAATTGGCATATTTTCGGTATGAAACGTCGTAATATGAAACTGAAAATAGGTGCAGAGAGTCAGAATTCGGCTCAAAAATCACGCTCAGGAGTCATATTTCCGACATTTCAGACAATTTGAAAACTGCAGGGGGGTTTGGGCAAAATATGACCCATCGCCGTTTTCAGTAATTGGCATATTTTCGGTATAAAAAGTCGTAATTTGAAACTGAAAATAGGTGCAGAGAGTCAGAATTCGGCTCAAAACTCCCGCTCAAGAGTCAAATTTCCGACATTTCAGACATTTTGAAAACTGCTGGGGGGTTTGGGCAAAATATGACCCATTACTGTTTTCAGTAATTGGCATATTTTCGGTACAAAAAGTCGTAATATGAAACTGAAAGTAGGTGCAGAGAGTCAGGATTCGGCTCAAAAATCACGCTCAGGAGTCAAATTTCCGACATTTCAGACATTTTGAAAACTGCAAGGGGGTTTGGGCAAAATATGACCCACCGCCGTTTACAGTAATTGGCATATTTTCGGTATGAAACGTCGTACTTTGAAACTGAAAATAGGTGCAGAGAGTCAGAATTTGGCTCAAAAATCACGCTCAGGAGTCAAATTTCCGACATTTCAGACATTTTTAAAACTGCAGGTGGGTTTGGGCAAAATATGACCCATCGCCGTTTTCAGTAATTGGCATATTTTCGGTATGAAACGTCGTAATTTGAAACTGAAAATAGGTGCAGAGAGTCAGAATTCGGCTCAAAAATCACGCTCAGGAGGTAAATTTCCGACATTTCAGACATTTTAAAAACTGCAGTGAGGTTTGGGCAAAATATGACCCATCGCCGTTTTCAGTAATTGGCATATTTTCGGTACGAAACGTGGTAATTTGAAACTGAAAATAGATTCAGAGAGTCAGAATTCGGCTCAAAAATCACGCTCAGGAGTCAAATTTCCGATATTTCAGACATTTTGAAAACTGCAGGGGGGGTTTGGGCAAAATATGACCAATCGCCGTTTTCAGTAATTGGCATATTTTCGGTATAAAACGTCGTAATTTGAAACTGAAAATAGGTGCAGAGAATCAGAGTTCGGCTCAAAAATCACGCTCAGGAGTCAAATTTCCGACATTTCAGACATTTTGAAAACTGCAGGGGGGTTTGTTTCGGGAAAATATGACCCATCGCCATTTTCAGTAATTGGCATATTTTCGGTAAAAAAAGTAGTAATTTGAAACTGAAAATAGGTGCAGAGAGTCAGAATTCGGATAAAAAATCACGCTCAGGAGTCAAATTTCCGACATTTCAGACATTTTGAAAACTGCAGGGGGGTTTGGGCAAAATAAGACCCATCGCCGTTTACAGTAATTGGCATATTTTCGGTATGAAACGTCGTAATTTGAAACTGAAAATAGGTGCAGAGAGTCAGAATTCGGCTCAAAAATCACGCTCAGGAGTCAAATTTCCGACATTTCAGACATTTTAAAAACTGCAGGGGGGTTTGGGCAAAACATGACCCATCGCCGTTTTCAGTAATTGGCATATTTTCGGTATGAAAATCGTAATTTGAAACTAAAAATAGGTGCAGAGAGTCAGAATTCGGCTCAAAAGTCACGCTCATGAGTCAAATTTCCGACATTACAGACATTTTGAAAACTGTAGGGGGGTTTGGGCAAAATATGACCCATAGCTGTTTTCAGTAATTGGCATATTTTCGGTATAAATAGTCGTAATTTGAAACTGAAAATAGGTGCAGAGAGTAAGCATTCGGATAAAAAGTCACGCTCAGGAGTCAAATTTCCGACATTTCAGACATTTTGAAAACTGCAGGGGGGGGTTTGGGCAAAATATGACCCATCGCCGTTTACAGTAATGGGCATATTTTCGATACGAAACGTCGTAATTTGAAACTGAAAATAGGTGAAGAGAATCAGAATTCGGCTCAAAAATCACGCTCAGGAGTCAAATTTCCGACATTTCAGATATTTTGAAAACTGCAGGGGGGTTTGTGCAAAATATGACCCATCGCCGTTTTCAATAATTTGCATATTTTCGGTATGAAACGTCGTAATTTGAAACTGAAAATAGGTGCAGAGAGTCAGAATTCGGCTCAAAAATCACGCTCATGAGTCAAATTTCCGACATTTCAGACATTTTGAAATCTGCAGGGGGGTTTGGGCAAAATATGACCCATCGCCCTTTACAGTAAATAGCATATTTTCGGTATGAAACGTCGTAATTTGAAACTGAAAATAGGTGCAGAGAGTCAGAATTCGGCTCAAAAATCACGCTCAGGAGTCAAATTTCAGACATTTCAGACATTTTAAAAACTGCAGTGGGGTTTGGGCAAAATATGACAAATCGCCGTTTTCAGTAATTTGCATATTTTCGGTATGAAACGTCGTAATTTGAAACTGAAAATAGGTGCAGAGAGTCAGAATTTGGATAAAAAATCACGCACAGGAGTCAAATTTCCGACATTTCAGACATTTTGAAAACTGCAGGGGGGTTTGGGGAAAATATGACCCATCAACGTTTACAGTAATTAGCATATTTTCGGTATGAAACGTCGTAATTTGAAACTGAAAATAGGTGCAGAGAGTCAGAATTCGGCTCAAAAATCACTCTCAGGAGTCAAATTTCGGACATTTCAGACATTTTAAAAACTGCAGTGGGGTTTGGGCAAAATATGACCCATCGCCGTTTGCAGTAATTGGCATATTTTCGGTACGAAACGTCGTAATTTGAAACTGAAAATAGGTGCAGAGAGTCAGAATTCGGCTCAAAAATCACGCTCAGGAGTCAAATTTCCGACATTTCAGACATTTTGAAAACTGCAGGGGGGTTTGGGCAAAATATGACTCATCGCCGTTTTCAGTAATTGGAATATTTTTGGTATAAAAAGTCGTAATTTGAAACTGAAAATAGGTGCAGAGAGTCAGAATTCGGCTCAAAAATCACGCTCAGGAGTCAAATTTCCGACATTTCAGACATTTTGAAAACTGCAGGGGGGTTTGGGCAAAATATGACTCATCTCCGTTTTCAGTAATTGGCATATTTTCGGTATAAAAAGTCGTAATTTGAAATGAAAATAGGTGCAGAGAGTCAGAATTCGGATACAAAATCACGCTCAGGAGTCAAATTTCCGACATTTCAGACATTTTGAAAACTGCAGGGGGGTTTGGGCAAAATATGACTCATATTTTCGGTATAAAAAGTCGTAATTTGAAACTGAAAATAGGTGCAGAGATCCAGAATTCGGATACAAAATCATGCTCAGGAGTCAAATTTCCGACATTTCAGACATTTTGAAAACTGCAGGGGGGTTTGGGCAAAATAAGACCCATCGCCGTTTACAGTAATTGGCATATTTTCGGTATGAAACGTCGTAATTTGAAACTGAAAATAGGTGCAGAGAGTCAGAATTCGACTCAAAAATCACGCTCAGGAGTCAAATTCCTGACATTTCAGACATTTTAAAAACTGCAGGGGGGTTTGGGCAAAAGATGACCCATCGCCGTTTTCAGTAATTGGCATATTTTCGGTATGAAAATCGTAATTTGAAACTAAAAATAGGTGCAGAGAGTCAGAATTCGGCTCAAAAGTCACGCTCATGAGTCAAATTTCCGACATTTCAGACATTTTGAAAACTGCAGGGGGGTTTGGGCAAAATATGACCCATAGCTGTTTTCAGTAATTGGCATATTTTCGGTATAAATAGTCGTAATTTGAAACTGAAAATAGGTGCAGAGAGTAAGCATTCGGATAAAAAGTCACGCTCAGGAGTCAAATTTCCGACATTTCAGACATTTTGAAAACTGCAGGGGGGGGGGTTTGGGCAAAATATGACCCATCGCCGTTTTCAGTAATGGGCATATTTTCGATATGAAACTTCGTAATTTGAAACTGAAAATAGGTGCAGAGAGTCAGAATTCGGCTCAAAAATCACGCTCAGGAGTCAAATTTCCGACATTTCAGATATTTTGAAAACTGCAGGGAGGTTTGTGCAAAATATGACCCATCGCCGTTTTCAATAATTTGCATATTTTCGGTATGAAACGTCGTAATTTGAAACTGAAAATAGGTGCAGAGAGTCAGAATTCGGCTCAAAAATCACGCTCATGAGTCAAATTTCCGACATTTCAGACATTTTGAAATCTGCAGGGGGGTTTGGGCAAAATATGACCCATCGCCGTTTACAGTAAATAGCATATTTTCGGTATGAAACGTCGTAATTTGAAACTGAAAATAGGTGCAGAGAGTCAGAATTCGGCTCAAAAATCACGCTCAGGAGTCAAATTTCAGACATTTCAGACATTTTAAAAACTGCAGTGGGGTTTGGGCAAAATATGACAAATCGCCGTTTTCAGTAATTTGCATATTTTCGGTATGAAACGTCGTAATTTGAAACTGAAAATAGGTGCAGAGAGTCAGAATTTGGATAAAAAATCACGCACAGGAGTCAAATTTCCGACATTTCAGACATTTTGAAAACTGCAGGGGGGTTTGGGGAAAATATGACCCATCAACGTTTACAGTAATTAGCATATTTTCGGTATGAAACGTCGTAATTTGAAACTGAAAATAGGTGCAGAGAGTCAGAATTCGGCTCAAAAATCACGCTCAGGAGTCAAATTTCCGACATTTCAGACATTTTGAAAACTGCAGGGGGGTTTGGGCAAAATATGACTCATCGCCGTTTTCAGTAATTGGCATATTTTCGGTATAAAAAGTCGTAATTTGAAACTGAAAATAGGTGCAGAGAGTCAGAATTCGGCTCAAAAATCACGCTCAGGAGTCAAATTTCCGACATTTCAGACATTTTGAAAACTGCAGGGGGGTTTGGGCAAAATATGACTCATCTCCGTTTTCAGTAATTGGCATATTTTCGGTATAAAAAGTCGTAATTTGAAATGAAAATAGGTGCAGAGAGTCAGAATTCGGATACAAAATCACGCTCAGGAGTCAAATTTTCGACATTTCAGACATTTTGAAAACTGCAGGGGGGTTTGGACAAAATATGACCCATGGCCGTTTACAGTAATTAGCATATTTTCGGTATGAAACGTCGTAATTTGAAACTGAAAATAGGTGCAGAGAGTCAGAATTCGGATACAAAATCACGCTCAGGAGTCAAATTTCCGACATTTCAGACATTTTGAAAACTGCAGGGGGGTTTGGGCAAAATATGACTCATATTTTCGGTATAAAAAGTCGTAATTTGAAACTGAAAATAGGTGCAGAGATCCAGAATTCGGATACAAAATCATGCTCAGGAGTCAAATTTCCGACATTTCAGACATTTTGAAAACTGCAGGGGGGTTTGGGCAAAATAAGACCCATCGCCGTTTACAGTAATTGGCATATTTTCGGTATGAAACGTCGTAATTTGAAACTGAAAATAGGTGCAGAGAGTCAGAATTCGGCTCAAAAATCACGCTCAGGAGTCAAATTTCCGACATTTCAGAAATTTTAAAAACTGCAGGGGGGTTTTGGCAAAATATGACCCATCGCCGTTTTCAGTATTTGGCATATTTTCGGTATGAAACGTCGTAATTTGAAGCTGAAAATAGATGCAAAGAGTCAGAATTCGGCTCAAAAATCACGCTCAGGAGTCAAATATCGGACATTTCAGACATTTTGAAAACTGCAGGGGGGTTTGTTTGGGGAAAATATGACCCATCGCCGTTTTCAGTAATTGGCATATTTTCGGTATAAAAAGTAGTAATTTGAAACTGAAAATAGTTGCAGCGAGACAGAATTCGGATAAAAAATCACGGTGAGGAGTCAAATTTCCGACATTTCAGACATTTTGAAAACTGCAGGGGGGTTTGGGCAAAATATGACCCATCGCCGTTTACAGTAATTGTCATATTTTCGGTATGAAACGTCGTATTTTGAAACTGAAAATAGGTGCAGAGAGTCAGAATTCGGCTAAAAAATCACGCTCAGGAGTCAAATTTCCGACATTTCCGAAATTTTAAAAACTGCAGGGGGGTTTGGGCAAAACATGACCCATCGCCGTTTTCATTAATTGGCATATTTTCGGTATGAAAAGTCGTAATTTGAAACTAAAAATAGGTGCAGAGAATCAGAATTCGGCTCAAAAGTCACGCTCGTGAGTCAAATTTCAGACATTTCAGACATTTTAAAAACTGCAGTGGGGTTTGGGCAAAATATGACAAATCGCCGTTTTCAGTAATTTGCATATTTTCGGTATGAAACGTCGTAATTTGAAACTGAAAATAGGTGCAGAGAGTCAGAATTTGGATAAAAAATCACGCACAGGAGTCAAATTTCCGACATTTCAGACATTTTGAAAACTGCAGGGGGGTTTGGGGAAAATATGACCCATCAACGTTTACAGTAATTAGCATATTTTCGGTATGAAACGTCGTAATTTGAAACTGAAAATAGGTGCAGAGAGTCAGAATTCGGCTCAAAAATCACTCTCAGGAGTCAAATTTCGGACATTTCAGACATTTTGAAAACTGCAGGGGGGTTTGGGCAAAATATGACTCATCTCCGTTTTCAGTAATTGGCATATTTTCGGTATAAAAAGTCGTAATTTGAAATGAAAATAGGTGCAGAGAGTCAGAATTCGGATACAAAATCACGCTCAGGAGTCAAATTTCCGACATTTCAGACATTTTGAAAACTGCAGGGGGGTTTGGGCAAAATATGACTCATATTTTCGGTATAAAAAGTCGTAATTTGAAACTGAAAATAGGTGCAGAGATCCAGAATTCGGATACAAAATCATGCTCAGGAGTCAAATTTCCGACATTTCAGACATTTTGAAAACTGCAGGGGGGTTTGGGCAAAATAAGACCCATCGCCGTTTACAGTAATTGGCATATTTTCGGTATGAAACGTCGTAATTTGAAACTGAAAATAGGTGCAGAGAGTCAGAATTCGACTCAAAAATCACGCTCAGGAGTCAAATTCCTGACATTTCAGACATTTTAAAAACTGCAGGGGGGTTTGGGCAAAAGATGACCCAT
Source organism: Procambarus clarkii (assembly GCF_040958095.1). Lineage (NCBI taxonomy): Eukaryota > Metazoa > Arthropoda > Malacostraca > Decapoda > Cambaridae > Procambarus > Procambarus clarkii. The sequence continues at coordinate 9,067,135 of NC_091180.1, read as the reverse complement.
CGCCGTTTTCAGTAATTGGCATATTTTCGGTATGAAAATCGTAATTTGAAACTAAAAATAGGTGCAGAGAGTCAGAATTCGGCTCAAAAGTCACGCTCATGAGTCAAATTTCCGACATTTCAGACATTTTGAAAACTGCAGGGGGGTTTGGGCAAAATATGACCCATAGCTGTTTTCAGTAATTGGCATATTTTCGGTATAAATAGTCGTAATTTGAAACTGAAAATAGGTGCAGAGAGTAAGCATTCGGATAAAAAGTCACGCTCAGGAGTCAAATTTCCGACATTTCAGACATTTTGAAAACTGCAGGGGGGGGTTTGGGCAAAATATGACCCATCGCCGTTTACAGTAATGGGCATATTTTCGATATGAAACGTCGTAATTTGAAACTGAAAATAGGTGCAGAGAGTCAGAATTCGGCTCAAAAATCACGCTCAGGAGTCAAATTTCCGACATTTCAGATATTTTGAAAACTGCAGGGAGGTTTGTGCAAAATATGACCCATCGCCGTTTTCAATAATTTGCATATTTTCGGTATGAAACGTCGTAATTTGAAACTGAAAATAGGTGCAGAGAGTCAGAATTCGGCTCAAAAATCACGCTCAGAGTCAAATTTCCGACATTTCAGACATTTTGAAATCTGCAGGGGGGTTTGGGCAAAATATGACCCATCGCCGTTTACATTAAATAGCATATTTTCGGTATGAAACGTCGTAATTTGAAACTGAAAATAGGTGCAGAGAGTCAGAATTCGGCTCAAAAATCACGCTCAGGAGTCAAATTTCAGACATTTCAGACATTTTAAAAACTGCAGTGGGGTTTGGGCAAAATATGACAAATCGCCGTTTTCAGTAATTTGCATATTTTCGGTATGAAACGTCGTAATTTGAAACTGAAAATAGGTGCAGAGAGTCAGAATTTGGATAAAAAATCACGCACAGGAGTCAAATTTCCGACATTTCAGACATTTTGAAAACTGCAGGGGGGTTTGGGGAAAATATGACCCATCAACGTTTACAGTAATTAGCATATTTTCGGTATGAAACGTCGTAATTTGAAACTGAAAATAGGTGCAGAGAGTCAGAATTCGGCTCAAAAATCACGCTCAGGAGTCAAATTTCCGACATTTCAGACATTTTGAAAACTGCAGGGGGGTTTGGGCAAAATATGACTCATCGCCGTTTTCAGTAATTGGCATATTTTCGGTATAAAAAGTCGTAATTTGAAACTGAAAATAGGTGCAGAGAGTCAGAATTCGGCTCAAAAATCACGCTCAGGAGTCAAATTTCCGACATTTCAGACATTTTGAAAACTGCAGGGGGGTTTGGGCAAAATATGACTCATCTCCGTTTTCAGTAATTGGCATATTTTCGGTATAAAACGTCGTAATTTGAAATGAAAATAGGTGCAAAGAGTCAGAATTCGGATACAAAATCACGCTCAGGAGTCAAATTTTCGACATTTCAGACATTTTGAAAACTGCAGGGGGGTTTGGACAAAATATGACCCATGGCCGTTTACAGTAATTAGCATATTTTCGGTATGAAACGTCGTAATTTGAAACTGAAAATAGGTGCAGAGAGTCAGAATTCGGATAAAAAATCACGCTCAGGAGTCAAATTTCCGACATTTCAGACATTTTGAAAACTGCAGGGGGGTTTGGGCAAAATATGACTCATATTTTCGGTATAAAAAGTCGTAATTTGAAACTGAAAATAGGTGCAGAGATCCAGAATTCGGATACAAAATCATGCTCAGGAGTCAAATTTCCGACATTTCAGACATTTTGAAAACTGCAGGGGGGTTTGGGCAAAATAAGACCCATCGCCGTTTACAGTAATTGGCATATTTTCGGTATGAAACGTCGTAATTTGAAACTGAAAATAGGTGCAGAGAGTCAGAATTCGACTCAAAAATCACGCTCAGGAGTCAAATTCCTGACATTTCAGACATTTTAAAAACTGCAGGGGGGTTTGGGCAAAAGATGACCCATCGCCGTTTTCAGTAATTGGCATATTTTCGGTATGAAAATCGTAATTTGAAACTAAAAATAGGTGCAGAGAGTCAGAATTCGGCTCAAAAGTCACGCTCATGAGTCAAATTTCCGACATTTCAGACATTTTGAAAACTGCAGGGGGGTTTGGGCAAAATATGACCCATAGCTGTTTTCAGTAATTGGCATATTTTCGGTATAAATAGTCGTAATTTGAAACTGAAAATAGGTGCAGAGAGTAAGCATTCGGATAAAAAGTCACGCTCAGGAGTCAAATTTCCGACATTTCAGACATTTTGAAAACTGCAGGGGGGGGTTTGGGCAAAATATGACCCATCGCCGTTTACAGTAATGGGCATATTTTCGATATGAAACGTCGTAATTTGAAACTGAAAATAGGTGCAGAGAGTCAGAATTCGGCTCAAAAATCACGCTCAGGAGTCAAATTTCCGACATTTCAGATATTTTGAAAACTGCAGGGAGGTTTGTGCAAAATATGACCCATCGCCGTTTTCAATAATTTGCATATTTTCGGTATGAAACGTCGTAATTTGAAACTGAAAATAGGTGCAGAGAGTCAGAATTCGGCTCAAAAATCACGCTCAGAGTCAAATTTCCGACATTTCAGACATTTTGAAATCTGCAGGGGGGTTTGGGCAAAATATGACCCATCGCCGTTTACATTAAATAGCATATTTTCGGTATGAAACGTCGTAATTTGAAACTGAAAATAGGTGCAGAGAGTCAGAATTCGGCTCAAAAATCACGCTCAGGAGTCAAATTTCAGACATTTCAGACATTTTAAAAACTGCAGTGGGGTTTGGGCAAAATATGACAAATCGCCGTTTTCAGTAATTTGCATATTTTCGGTATGAAACGTCGTAATTTGAAACTGAAAATAGGTGCAGAGAGTCAGAATTTGGATAAAAAATCACGCACAGGAGTCAAATTTCCGACATTTCAGACATTTTGAAAACTGCAGGGGGGTTTGGGGAAAATATGACCCATCAACGTTTACAGTAATTAGCATATTTTCGGTATGAAACGTCGTAATTTGAAACTGAAAATAGGTGCAGAGAGTCAGAATTCGGCTCAAAAATCACGCTCAGGAGTCAAATTTCCGACATTTCAGACATTTTGAAAACTGCAGGGGGGTTTGGGCAAAATATGACTCATCGCCGTTTTCAGTAATTGGCATATTTTCGGTATAAAAAGTCGTAATTTGAAACTGAAAATAGGTGCAGAGAGTCAGAATTCGGCTCAAAAATCACGCTCAGGAGTCAAATTTCCGACATTTCAGACATTTTGAAAACTGCAGGGGGGTTTGGGCAAAATATGACTCATCTCCGTTTTCAGTAATTGGCATATTTTCGGTATAAAACGTCGTAATTTGAAATGAAAATAGGTGCAAAGAGTCAGAATTCGGATACAAAATCACGCTCAGGAGTCAAATTTTCGACATTTCAGACATTTTGAAAACTGCAGGGGGGTTTGGACAAAATATGACCCATGGCCGTTTACAGTAATTAGCATATTTTCGGTATGAAACGTCGTAATTTGAAACTGAAAATAGGTGCAGAGAGTCAGAATTCGGATAAAAAATCACGCTCAGGAGTCAAATTTCCGACATTTCAGACATTTTGAAAACTGCAGGGGGGTTTGGGCAAAATATGACTCATATTTTCGGTATAAAAAGTCGTAATTTGAAACTGAAAATAGGTGCAGAGATCCAGAATTCGGATACAAAATCATGCTCAGGAGTCAAATTTCCGACATTTCAGACATTTTGAAAACTGCAGGGGGGTTTGGGCAAAATAAGACCCATCGCCGTTTACAGTAATTGGCATATTTTCGGTATGAAACGTCGTAATTTGAAACTGAAAATAGGTGCAAAGAGTCAGAATTCGGCTCAAAAATCACGCTCAGGAGTCAAATATCGGACATTTCAGACATTTTGAAAACTGCAGGGGGGTTTGTTTGGGGAAAATATGACCCATCGCCGTTTTCAGTAATTGGCATATTTTCGGTATAAAAAGTAGTAATTTGAAACTGAAAATAGTTGCAGCGAGACAGAATTCGGATAAAAAATCACGGTGAGGAGTCAAATTTCCGACATTTCAGACATTTTGAAAACTGCAGGGGGGTTTGGGCAAAATATGACCCATCGCCGTTTACAGTAATTGTCATATTTTCGGTATGAAACGTCGTATTTTGAAACTGAAAATAGGTGCAGAGAGTCAGAATTCGGCTAAAAAATCACGCTCAGGAGTCAAATTTCCGACATTTCCGAAATTTTAAAAACTGCAGGGGGGTTTGGGCAAAACATGACCCATCGCCGTTTTCATTAATTGGCATATTTTCGGTATGAAAAGTCGTAATTTGAAACTAAAAATAGGTGCAGAGAATCAGAATTCGGCTCAAAAGTCACGCTCGTGAGTCAAATTTCAGACATTTCAGACATTTTAAAAACTGCAGTGGGGTTTGGGCAAAATATGACAAATCGCCGTTTTCAGTAATTTGCATATTTTCGGTATGAAACGTCGTAATTTGAAACTGAAAATAGGTGCAGAGAGTCAGAATTTGGATAAAAAATCACGCACAGGAGTCAAATTTCCGACATTTCAGACATTTTGAAAACTGCAGGGGGGTTTGGGGAAAATATGACCCATCAACGTTTACAGTAATTAGCATATTTTCGGTATGAAACGTCGTAATTTGAAACTGAAAATAGGTGCAGAGAGTCAGAATTCGGCTCAAAAATCACTCTCAGGAGTCAAATTTCGGACATTTCAGACATTTTGAAAACTGCAGGGGGGTTTGGGCAAAATATGACTCATCTCCGTTTTCAGTAATTGGCATATTTTCGGTATAAAAAGTCGTAATTTGAAATGAAAATAGGTGCAGAGAGTCAGAATTCGGATACAAAATCACGCTCAGGAGTCAAATTTCCGACATTTCAGACATTTTGAAAACTGCAGGGGGGTTTGGGCAAAATATGACTCATATTTTCGGTATAAAAAGTCGTAATTTGAAACTGAAAATAGGTGCAGAGATCCAGAATTCGGATACAAAATCATGCTCAGGAGTCAAATTTCCGACATTTCAGACATTTTGAAAACTGCAGGGGGGTTTGGGCAAAATAAGACCCATCGCCGTTTACAGTAATTGGCATATTTTCGGTATGAAACGTCGTAATTTGAAACTGAAAATAGGTGCAGAGAGTCAGAATTCGACTCAAAAATCACGCTCAGGAGTCAAATTCCTGACATTTCAGACATTTTAAAAACTGCAGGGGGGTTTGGGCAAAAGATGACCCATCGCCGTTTTCAGTAATTGGCATATTTTCGGTATGAAAATCGTAATTTGAAACTAAAAATAGGTGCAGAGAGTCAGAATTCGGCTCAAAAGTCACGCTCATGAGTCAAATTTCCGACATTTCAGACATTTTGAAAACTGCAGGGGGGTTTGGGCAAAATATGACCCATAGCTGTTTTCAGTAATTGGCATATTTTCGGTATAAATAGTCGTAATTTGAAACTGAAAATAGGTGCAGAGAGTAAGCATTCGGATAAAAAGTCACGCTCAGGAGTCAAATTTCCGACATTTCAGACATTTTGAAAACTGCAGGGGGGGGTTTGGGCAAAATATGACCCATCGCCGTTTACAGTAATGGGCATATTTTCGATATGAAACGTCGTAATTTGAAACTGAAAATAGGTGCAGAGAGTCAGAATTCGGCTCAAAAATCACGCTCAGGAGTCAAATTTCCGACATTTCAGATATTTTGAAAACTGCAGGGAGGTTTGTGCAAAATATGACCCATCGCCGTTTTCAATAATTTGCATATTTTCGGTATGAAACGTCGTAATTTGAAACTGAAAATAGGTGCAGAGAGTCAGAATTCGGCTCAAAAATCACGCTCATGAGTCAAATTTCCGACATTTCAGACATTTTGAAATCTGCAGGGGGGTTTGGGCAAAATATGACCCATCGCCGTTTACATTAAATAGCATATTTTCGGTATGAAACGTCGTAATTTGAAACTGAAAATAGGTGCAGAGAGTCAGAATTCGGCTCAAAAATCACGCTCAGGAGTCAAATTTCAGACATTTCAGACATTTTAAAAACTGCAGTGGGGTTTGGGCAAAATATGACAAATCGCCGTTTTCAGTAATTTGCATATTTTCGGTATGAAACGTCGTAATTTGAAACTGAAAATAGGTGCAGAGAGTCAGAATTTGGATAAAAAATCACGCACAGGAGTCAAATTTCCGACATTTCAGACATTTTGAAAACTGCAGGGGGGTTTGGGGAAAATATGACCCATCAACGTTTACAGTAATTAGCATATTTTCGGTATGAAACGTCGTAATTTGAAACTGAAAATAGGTGCAGAGAGTCAGAATTCGGCTCAAAAATCACGCTCAGGAGTCAAATTTCCGACATTTCAGACATTTTGAAAACTGCAGGGGGGTTTGGGCAAAATATGACTCATCGCCGTTTTCAGTAATTGGCATATTTTCGGTATAAAAAGTCGTAATTTGAAACTGAAAATAGGTGCAGAGAGTCAGAATTCGGCTCAAAAATCACGCTCAGGAGTCAAATTTCCGACATTTCAGACATTTTGAAAACTGCAGGGGGGTTTGGGCAAAATATGACTCATCTCCGTTTTCAGTAATTGGCATATTTTCGGTATAAAACGTCGTAATTTGAAATGAAAATAGGTGCAGAGAGTCAGAATTCGGATACAAAATCACGCTCAGGAGTCAAATTTTCGACATTTCAGACATTTTGAAAACTGCAGGGGGGTTTGGACAAAATATGACCCATGGCCGTTTACAGTAATTAGCATATTTTCGGTATGAAACGTCGTAATTTGAAACTGAAAATAGGTGCAGAGAGTCAGAATTCGGATAAAAAATCACGCTCAGGAGTCAAATTTCCGACATTTCAGACATTTTGAAAACTGCAGGGGGGTTTGGGCAAAATATGACTCATATTTTCGGTATAAAAAGTCGTAATTTGAAACTGAAAATAGGTGCAGAGATCCAGAATTCGGATACAAAATCATGCTCAGGAGTCAAATTTCCGACATTTCAGACATTTTGAAAACTGCAGGGGGGTTTGGGCAAAATAAGACCCATCGCCGTTTACAGTAATTGGCATATTTTCGGTATGAAACGTCGTAATTTGAAACTGAAAATAGGTGCAAAGAGTCAGAATTCGGCTCAAAAATCACGCTCAGGAGTCAAATATCGGACATTTCAGACATTTTGAAAACTGCAGGGGGGTTTGTTTGGGGAAAATATGACCCATCGCCGTTTTCAGTAATTGGCATATTTTCGGTATAAAAAGTAGTAATTTGAAACTGAAAATAGTTGCAGCGAGACAGAATTCGGATAAAAAATCACGGTGAGGAGTCAAATTTCCGACATTTCAGACATTTTGAAAACTGCAGGGGGGTTTGGGCAAAATATGACCCATCGCCGTTTACAGTAATTGTCATATTTTCGGTATGAAACGTCGTATTTTGAAACTGAAAATAGGTGCAGAAAGTCAGAATTCGGCTAAAAAATCACGCTCAGGAGTCAAATTTCCGACATTTCCGAAATTTTAAAAACTGCAGGGGGGTTTGGGCAAAACATGACCCATCGCCGTTTTCATTAATTGGCATATTTTCGGTATGAAAAGTCGCAATTTGAAACTAAAAATAGGTGCAGAGAATCAGAATTCGGCTCAAAAGTCACGCTCGTGAGTCAAATTTCCGACATTTCAGACATTTTGAAAACTGCAGGGGGGTTTGGGCAAAATATGACCCAGAGCCGTTTTCAGTAATTGGCATATTTTCGGTATAAAAGGTCGTAATTTGAAACTGAAAATAGGTGCAGAGAGTAAGCATTCGGATAAAAAGTCACGCTCAGGAGTCAATTTTCCGACATTTCAGACATTTTGAAAACTGCAGGGGGGTTTGGGCAAAATATGACCCATCGCCGTTTACACTAATTAGCATATTTTCGGTATGAAACGTCGTAATTTGAAACTGAAAATAGGTGCGGAGAGTCAATTCGGCTCAAAAATCACGCTCAGGAGTCAAATTTCCGACATTTCAGACATTTTAAAAACTGCAGAGGGGGTTTGGGCAAAATATGACCCATCGCCGTTTTCAGTAATTGGCATATTTTCGGTACGAAACGTCGTAATTTTAAACTGAAAATAGGTGCAGAGAGTCAGAATTTGGCTCAAAAATCACGCTCAGGAGTTAAATTTCCGACATTTCAGACATTTTGAAAACTGCAGGGGGATTTGGGGAAAATATGACCCATCGCCGTTTTCAGTAATTGGCATATTTTCGGTATAAAAAGTCGTAATTTGAAACTGAAAATAGGTGCAGAGAGTCAGAATTCGGATAAAAAAACACGCACAGGAGTCAAATTTTCGACATTTCAGACATTTTGAAAACTGCAGGGGGGTTTGGGCAAAATATGACCCATCGCCGTTTACAGTAATTAACATATTTTCGGTATGAAACGTCGTAATTTGAAACTGAAAATAGGTGCAGAGAGTCAGAATTCGGCTCAAAAATCACGCTCAGGAGTCAAATTTCCGACATTTCTGACATTTTGAAAACAGCAGGGGGGTTTGGGCAAAATATGACTCATCTCCGTTTTCAGTAATTGGCATATTTTCGGTATAAAAAGTCGTAATTTGAAACTGAAAATAGGTGCAGAGAGTCAGAATTCGGATACAAAATCACGCTCAGGAGTCAAATTTCCGACATTTCAGACATTTTGAAAACTGCAGGGGGGTTTGGGCAACATATGACACATCGCCGTTTACAGTAATTTTCATATTTTCGGTATGAAACGTCGTAATTTGAAACTGAAAATAGGTGCAGAGAGTCAGAATTCGGCTCAAAAATCACGCTCAGGAGTCAAATTTCCGACATTTCAGACATTTTATAAACTGCAGGGGGTTTTGGCAAAATATGACCCATCGCCGTTTTCAGTAATTGGCATATTTTCGGTATGAAACGTCGTAATTTGAAACTGAAAATAGATGCAAACAGTCAGAATTCGGCTCAAAAATCACGCTCAGGAGTCAAATTTCCGACATTTCAGACATTTTGAAAACTGCAGGGGGGGTTTGGGCAAAATATGACCCATCGCCGTTTACAGTAATTGGCATATTTTCGGTATAAAACTTCGTAATTTGAAACTGAAAATAGGTGCAGAGAATCAGAGTTCGGCTCAAAAATCACGCTCAGGAGTCAAATTTCCGACATTTCAGACATTTTAAAAACTGCAGGGGGGTTTGGGCAAAATATGACCCATCGCCGTTTTCAGTAATTTGCATATTTTCGGTACGAAAAGTCGAAATTTGAAACTGAAAATAGGGTCAGAGAGTCAGAATTCGGATAATAAATGACGCTCAGGAGTCAAATTTCCGACATTTCAGACATTTTGAAAACTGCAGGGGGGATTGGGCAAAATATGACCCATCGCCGTTTTCAGTAATTGGCATATTTTCGGTATGAAACGTCGTAATTTGAAACTGAAAATAGGTGCAGAGAGTCAGAATTCGGCTCCAAAATCACGCTCAGGAGTCAAATTTCTGATATTTCAGACAATTTGAAAACTGCAGGGGGGTTTGGGCAAAATTTTACCCATCGCCGTTTACAGTAATTGGCATATTTTCGGTATGAAACGTCGTAATTTGAAACTGAACATAGGTGCAGAGAGTCAGAATTCGGCTCAAAAATCACGCTCAGGAGTCAAATTTCCGACATTTCAGATATTTTAAAAACTGCAGGGGGGTTTGGGCAAAATATGACCCATCGCTGTTTTCAGTAATTGGCATATTTTCTGTATGAAACGTCGTAATTTGAAACTGAAAAAAGGTCCAGAGAGTCAGAATTCGGCTCAAAACTCCCGCTCAAAAGTCAAATTTCCGACATTTCAGACATTTTGAAAGCTGCTGGGGGGTTTGGGCAAAATATGACCCATTACCGTTTACAGTAATTGGCATATTTTCGGTATAAAACTTCGTAATTTGAAACTGAAAATAGGTGCAGAGAATCAGAGTTCGGCTCAAAAATCACGCTCAGGAGTCAAATTTCCGACATTTCAGACATTTTAAAAACTGCAGGGGGGTTTGGGCAAAATATGACCCATCGCCGTTTTCAGTAATTTGCATATTTTCGGGACGAAAAGTCGAAATTTGAAACTGAAAATAGGGTCAAAGAGTCAGAATTCGGATAATAAATCACGCTCAGGAGTCAAATTTCCGACATTTCAGACATTTTGAAAACTGCAGGGGGGTTTGGGGAAAATATGACCCATCGCCGTTTTCAGTAATTGGCATATTTTCGGTATGAAACGTCGTAATTTGAAACTGAAAATAGATGCAAACAGTCAGAATTCGGCTCAAAAATCACGCTCAGGAGTCAAATTTCCGACATTTCAGACATTTTGAAAACTGCAGGGGGGGTTTGGGCAAAATATGACCCATCGCCGTTTACAGTAATTGGCATATTTTCGGTATAAAACTTCGTAATTTGAAACTGAAAATAGGTGCAGAGAATCAGAGTTCGGCTCAAAAATCACGCTCAGGAGTCAAATTTCCGACATTTCAGACATTTTAAAAACTGCAGGGGGGTTTGGGCAAAATATGACCCATCGCCGTTTTCAGTAATTTCCATATTTTCGGTACGAAAAGTCGAAATTTGAAACTGAAAATTGGGTCAGAGAGTCAGAATTCGGATAATAAATCACGCTCAGGAGTCAAATTTCCGACATTTCAGACATTTTGAAAACTGCAGGGGGGGTTTGGGGAAAATATGACCCATCGCCGTTTTCAGTAATTGGCATATTTTCGGCATAAAAAGTCGTAATTTGAAACTGAAAATAGGTGCAAAGAGTCAGAATTCAGATAAAAAATCACGCTCAGGAGTCAAATTTCTGACATTTCAGACATTTCGAAAACTGCAGGGGGGTTTGTGCAAAATATGACCCATCGCCGTTTACAGTAATTGGCATATTTTCGGTATGAAACGTCGTAATTTGAAACTGAAAATAGGTGCAGAGAGTCAGAATTCGGCTCAAAAATCACGCTCAGGAGTCAAATTTCCGACATTTCAGACATTTTGAAAACTACAGGGGGGTTTGGGCAAAATATGACCCATCGCAGTTTACAGTAATTGGCATATTTTCGGTATGAAACTTCGTACTTTGAAACTGAAAATAGGTGCAGAGAGTCAGAATTTGGCTCAAAAATCACGCTCAGGACTCAAATTTCCGACATTTCAGACATTTTAAAAACTGCAGGGGGGATTGGGCAAAATATGACCCATCGCCGTTTTCAGTAATTGGCATATTTTCGGTATGAAACGTCGTAATTTGAAACTGAAAATAGGTGCAGAGAGTCAGAATTCGGCTCAAAAATCACGCTCAGGAGTCAAATTTCCGACATTTCAGACAATTTGAAAACTGCAGGGGGGTTTGGGCAAAATTTTACCCATCGCCGTTTACAGTAATTGGCATATTTTCGGTATGAAACGTCGTAATTTGAAACTGAACATAGGTGCAGAGAGTCAGAATTCGGCTCAAAAATCACGCTCAGGAGTCAAATTTCCGACATTTCAGATATTTTAAAAACTGCAGGGGGGTTTGGGCAAAATATGACCCATCGCTGTTTTCAGTAATTGGCATATTTTCTGTATGAAACGTCGTAATTTGAAACTGAAAAAAGGTCCAGAGAGTCAGAATTCGGCTCAAAACTCCCGCTCAAAAGTCAAATTTCCGACATTTCAGACATTTTGAAAGCTGCTGGGGGGTTTGGGCAAAATATGACCCATTACCGTTTACAGTAATTGGCATATTTTCGGTATAAAACTTCGTAATTTGAAACTGAAAATAGGTGCAGAGAATCAGAGTTCGGCTCAAAAATCACGCTCAGGAGTCAAATTTCCGACATTTCAGACATTTTAAAAACTGCAGGGGGGTTTGGGCAAAATATGACCCATCGCCGTTTTCAGTAATTTGCATATTTTCGGGACGAAAAGTCGAAATTTGAAACTGAAAATAGGGTCAAAGAGTCAGAATTCGGATAATAAATCACGCTCAGGAGTCAAATTTCCGACATTTCAGACATTTTGAAAACTGCAGGGGGGTTTGGGGAAAATATGACCCATCGCCGTTTTCAGTAATTGGCATATTTTCGGTATGAAACGTCGTAATTTGAAACTGAAAATAGATGCAAACAGTCAGAATTCGGCTCAAAAATCACGCTCAGGAGTCAAATTTCCGACATTTCAGACATTTTGAAAACTGCAGGGGGGGTTTGGGCAAAATATGACCCATCGCCGTTTACAGTAATTGGCATATTTTCGGTATAAAACTTCGTAATTTGAAACTGAAAATAGGTGCAGAGAATCAGAGTTCGGCTCAAAAATCACGCTCAGGAGTCAAATTTCCGACATTTCAGACATTTTAAAAACTGCAGGGGGGTTTGGGCAAAATATGACCCATCGCCGTTTTCAGTAATTTCCATATTTTCGGTACGAAAAGTCGAAATTTGAAACTGAAAATTGGGTCAGAGAGTCAGAATTCGGATAATAAATCACGCTCAGGAGTCAAATTTCCGACATTTCAGACATTTTGAAAACTGCAGGGGGGGTTTGGGGAAAATATGACCCATCGCCGTTTTCAGTAATTGGCATATTTTCGGCATAAAAAGTCGTAATTTGAAACTGAAAATAGGTGCAAAGAGTCAGAATTCAGATAAAAAATCACGCTCAGGAGTCAAATTTCTGACATTTCAGACATTTCGAAAACTGCAGGGGGGTTTGTGCAAAATATGACCCATCGCCGTTTACAGTAATTGGCATATTTTCGGTATGAAACGTCGTAATTTGAAACTGAAAATAGGTGCAGAGAGTCAGAATTCGGCTCAAAAATCACGCTCAGGAGTCAAATTTCCGACATTTCAGACATTTTGAAAACTACAGGGGGGTTTGGGCAAAATATGACCCATCGCAGTTTACAGTAATTGGCATATTTTCGGTATGAAACTTCGTACTTTGAAACTGAAAATAGGTGCAGAGAGTCAGAATTTGGCTCAAAAATCACGCTCAGGACTCAAATTTCCGACATTTCAGACATTTTAAAAACTGCAGGGGGGATTGGGCAAAATATGACCCATCGCCGTTTTCAGTAATTGGCATATTTTCGGTATGAAACGTCGTAATTTGAAACTGAAAATAGGTGCAGAGAGTCAGAATTCGGCTCAAAAATCACGCTCAGGAGTCAAATTTCCGACATTTCAGACAATTTGAAAACTGCAGGGGGGTTTGGGCAAAATTTTACCCATCGCCGTTTACAGTAATTGGCATATTTTCGGTATGAAACGTCGTAATTTGAAACTGAACATAGGTGCAGAGAGTCAGAATTCGGCTCAAAAATCACGCTCAGGAGTCAAATTTCCGACATTTCAGATATTTTAAAAACTGCAGGGGGGTTTGGGCAAAATATGACCCATCGCTGTTTTCAGTAATTGGCATATTTTCTGTATGAAACGTCGTAATTTGAAACTGAAAAAAGGTGCAGGGAGTCAGAATTCGGCTCAAAACTCCCGCTCAAAAGTCAAATTTCCGACATTTCAGACATTTTGAAAGCTGCTGGGGGGTTTGGGCAAAATATGACCCATTACCGTTTCAGTAATTGGCATATTTTCGGTATAAAAAGTCGTAATTTGAAACTGAAAATAGGTGCAGAGAGTCAGAATTCGGCTCAAAATCACGCTCAGGAGTCAAATTTCCGACATTTCAGACATTTTGAAAACTGCAGGGGGGTTTGTTTGGGGAAAATATGACCCATCGCCGTTTTCAGTAATTGGCATATTTTCGGTATAAAAAGTAGTAATTTGAAACTGAAAATAGGTGCAGAGAGTCAGAATTCGGATAAAAAATCACGCTCAGGAGTCAAATTTCCGACAGTTCAGACATTTTGAAAACTGCAGGGGGGTTTGGGCAAAATATGACCCATCGCCGATTACAGTAATTGTCATATTTTCGGTATGAAACGTCGTAATTTGAAACTGAAAATAGGTGCAGAGAGTCAGAATTCGGCTCACAAATCACGCTCAGGAGTCAAATTTCCGACATTTCCGACATTTTAAAAACTGCAGGGGGGTTTGGGCAAAACATGACCCATCGCCGTTTTCAGTAATTGGCATATTTTCGGTATGAAAAGTCGTAATTTGAAACTAAAAATAGGTGCAGAGAGTCAGAATTTGGCTCAAAAGTCACGCTCATGAGTCAAATTTCCGACATTTCACACATTTTGAAAACTGCAGGGGTGTTTGGGCAAAATATGACCCATAGCCGTTTTCAGTAATTGGCATATTTTCGGTATAAAAGGTCGTAATTTGAAACTGAAAATAGGTGCAGAGAGTAAGCATTCGGATAAAAAGTCACGCTCAGGAGTCAAATATCCGACATTTCAGACATTTTGAAAACTGCAGGGGGGTTTGTTTGGGGAAAATATGACCCATCGCCGTTTTCAGTAATTGGCATATTTTCGGTATATAAAGTAGTAATTTGAAACTGAAAATAGTTGCAGAGAGACAGAATTCGGATAAAAAATCACGCTCAGGAGTCAAATTTCCGACATTTCAGACATTTTGAAAACTGCAGGGGGGTTTGGGCCAAATATGACCCATCGCCGTTTACAGTAATTGTCATATTTTCGGTATGAAACGTCGTATTTTGAAACTGAAAATAGGTGCAGAGAGTTAGAATTCGGCTCAAAAATCACGCTCAGGAGTCAAATTTCCGACATTTCCGACATTTTAAAAACTGCAGGGGGGTTTGGGCAAAATATGACCCATCGCCGTTTTCATTATTTGGCATATTTTCGGTATGAAAAGTCGTAATTTGAAACTAAAAATAGGTGCAGAGAATCAGAATTCGGCTCAAAGTTCACGCTCATGAGTCAAATTTCCGACATTTCAGACATTTTGAAAACTGCAGGGGGGTTTGGGCAAAATATGACCCATAGCCGTTTTCAGTAATTGGCATATTTTCGGTATAAAAGTTCGTAATTTGAAACTGAAAATAGGTGCAGAGAGTAAGCATTCGGATAAAAAGTCACGCTCAGGAGTCAATTTTCCGACATTTCAGACATTTTGAAAACTGCAGGGGGGTTTGGGCAAAATATGACCCATCGCCGTTTACAGTAATTAGCATATTTTCGGTATGAAACGTCGTAATTTGAAACTGAAATAAGGTGCAGAGAGTCAGAATTCGGCTCAAAAATCACGCTCAGGAGTCAAATTTCCGACATTTCAGACATTTTAAAAACTGCAGTGAGGTTTGGGCAAAATACGACCCATCGCCGTTTTCAGTAATTGGCATATTTTCGGTACGAAACGTCGTAATTTGAAACTGAAAATAGGTGCAGAGAGTCAGAATTTGGCTCAAAAATCACGCTCAGGAGTTAAATTTCCGATATTTCAGACATTTTGAAAACTGCAGGGGGGTTTGGGGAAAATATGACCCATCGCCGTTTTCAGTAATTGGCATATTTTCGGTATAAAAAGTCGTAATTTGAAACTGAAAATAGGTGCAGAGAGTCAGAATTCGGATAAAAAAACACGCACAGGAGTCAAATTTCCGACATTTCAGACATTTTGAAAACTGCAGGGGGGTTTGGGCAAAATATGACCCATCGCCGTTTACAGTAATTAGCATATTTTCGGTATGAAACGTCGTAATTTGAAACTGTAAATAGGTGCAGAGAGTCAGAATTCGGCTCAAAAATCACGCTCAGGAGTCAAATTTCCGACATTTCAGACATTTTAAAAACTGCAGTGGGGTTTGGGCAAAATATGACCCATCGCCGTTTGCAGTAATTGGCATATTTTCGGTACGAAACGTCGTAATTTGAAACTGAAAATAGGTGCAGAGAGTCAGAATTCGGCTCAAAAATCACGCTCAGGAGTCAAATTTCCGACATTTCAGACATTTTGAAAACTGCAGGGGGGTTTGGGCAAAATATGACTCATCTCTGTTTTCAGTAATTGGCATATTTTCGGTATAAAAAGTCGTAATTTGAAACTGAAAATAGGTGCAGAGAGTCAGAATTCGGATACAAAATCACGCTCAGGAGTCAAATTTCCGACATTTCCGACATTTTGAAAACTGCAGGGGGGTTTGGGCAAAATATGACCCATCGCCGTTTACAGTAATTGGCATATTTTCGGTATGAAACGTCGTAATTTGAAACTGAAAATAGGTGCAAAGAGTCAGAATTCGGCTCAAAAATCACGCTCAGGAGTCAAATTTCCGACATTTCAGACATTTTAAAACCTGCAGGGGGGTTTTGGCAAAATATGACCCATCGCCGTTTTCAGTAATTGGCATATTTTCGGTATGAAACGTCGTAATTTGAAACTGATAATAGATGCAAAGAGTCAGAATTCGGCTCAAAAATCACGCTCAGGAGTCAAATTTCCGACATTTCAGACATTTTGAAAACTGCAGGGGGGGTTTGGGCAAAATATGACCCATCGCCGTTTACAGTAATTGGCATATTTTCGGTATAAAACTTCGTAATTTGAAACTGAAAATAGGTGCAGAGAATCAGAGTTTGGCTCAAAAATCACGCTCAGGAGTCAAATTTCCGACATTTCAGACATTTTAAAAACTGCAGGGGGGTTTGGGCAAAATATGACCCATCGCCGTTTTCAGTAATTGGCATATTTTCGGTACGAAACGTCGCAATTTGAAACTGAAAATAGGGTCAGAGAGTCAGAATTCGGATAATAAATCACGCTCAGGAGTCAAATTTCCGACATTTCAGACATTTTGAAAACTGCAGGGGGGTTTGGCGAAAATATGACCCATCGATGTTTTTAGTAATTGGCATATTTTCGGTATAAAAAAGTCGTAATTTGAAACTGAAAATAGGTGCAAAGAGTCAGAATTTGGATAAAAAATCACGCTCAGGAGTCAAATTTCCGACATTTCAGACATTTCGAAAACTGCAGGGGGGTTTGGGCAAAATATGACCCATCGCCCTTTACAGTAATTGGCATATTTTCGGTATGAAACGTCGTAATTTAAAACTGAAAATAGGTGCAGAGACTCAGAATTCGGTTCAAAAATCACGCTCAGGAGTCAAATTTCCGACATTTCAGACATTTTGAAAACTGCAGGGGGGTTTGGGCAAAATATGACCCATCGCCGTTTACAGTAATTGGCATATTTTCGGTATGAAACTTCGTACTTTGAAACTGAAAATAGGTGCAGAGAGTCAGAATTTGGCTCAAAAATCACGCTCAGGACTCAAATTTCCGACATTTCAGACATTTTAAAAAGTGCAGGGGGGATTGGGCAAAATATGACCCATCGCCGTTTTCACTAATTGGCATATTTTCGGTATGAAACGTCGTAATTTGAAGCTGAAAATAGGTGCAGAGAGTCAGAATTCGGCTCAAAAATCACGCTCAGGAGTCAAATTTCCGACATTTCAGACAATTTGAAAACTGCAGGGGGGTTGGGCAAAATTTGACCCATCGCCGTTTACAGTAATTGGCATATTTTCGGTATGAAACGTCGTAATTTGAAACTGAACATAGGTGCAGAGAGTCAGAATTCGGCTCAAAAATCACGCTCAAAAGTCAAATTTCCGACATTTCAGACATTTTGAAAGCTGCTGGGGGTTTTGGGCAAAATATGACCCATTTCCGTTTTCAGTAATTGGCATATTTTCGGTATAAAAAGTCGTAATTTGAAATTGAAAATAGGTGCAGAGAGTCAGAATTCGGCTCAAAAATCACGCTCAGAAGTCAAATTTCCGACATTTCAGACATTTTGAAAACTGCAGGGGGGTTTGTTTTCGGAAAATATGACCCATCGCCGTTTTCAGTAATTGGCATATTTTCGGTATAAAAAGTCGTAATTTGAAACTGAAAATAGGTGCAGAGAGTCAGAATTCGGATAAAAAATCACGCTCAGGAGTCAAATTTCCGACATTTCAGGCATTTTGAAAACTGCAGGGGGGTTTGGGCAAAATATGACCCATCGCCGTTTACAGTAATTAGCATATTTTCGGTATGAAACGTCGTAATTTGAAACTGAAAATAGGTGCAGAGAGTCAGAATTCGGCTCAAAAATCACGCTCAGGAGTCAAATTTCCGCCATTTCAGACATTTTAAAAACTGCAGGGGGGTTTGGGCAAAATATGACCCATCGCCGTTTTCAGTAATTGGCATATTTTCGGTACGAAACTTCGTAATTTGAAACTAAAAATAGGTGCAGAGAGTCAGAATTCGGCTCAAAAATCACGCTCATGAGTCAAATTTCCGACATTTCACACATTTTGAAAACTGCAGGGGGGTTTGGGCAAAATATGACCCATAGCCGTTTTCAGTAATTGGCATATTTTCGGTATAAAAGGTCGTAATTTGAAACTGAAAATAGGTGCAGAGAGTAAGCATTCTGATAAAAAGTCACGCTCAGGAGTCAATTTTCCGACATTTCAGACATTTTGAAAACTGCAGGGGGGTTTGGGCAAAATATGACCCATAGCCGTTTTCAGTAATTGGCATATTTTCGGTATAAAAGGTCGTAATTTGAAACTGAAAATAGGTGCAGAGAGTAAGCATTTGGATAAAAAGTCACGCTCAGGAGTCAAATTTCCGACATTTCAGACATTTTGAAAGCTGCTGGGGGGTTTGGGCAAAATATGACCCATTACCGTTTTCAGTAATTGGCATATTTTCGGTATAAAAAGTCGTAATTTGAAACTGAAAATAGGTGCAGAGAGTCAGAACTCGGCTCAAAAATCACGCTCAGGAGTCAAATTTCCGACATTTCAGACATTTTGAAAACTGCAGGGGGGTTTGTTTGGGGAAAATATGACCCATCGCCGTTTTCAGTAATTGGCATATTTTCGGTATAAAAAGTAGTAATTTGAAACTGAAAATAGGTGCAGAGAGTCAGAATTCGGATAAAAAATCACGCTCAGGAGTCAAATTTCCAACATTTCAGACATTTTGAAAACTGCAGGGGGGTTTGGGCAAAATATGACCCATCGCCGTTTACAGTAATTGTCATATTTTCGGTATGAAACGTCGTAATTTGAAACTGAAAATAGGTGCAGAGAGTCAGAATTCGGCTCAAAAATCACGCTCAGGAGTCAAATTTCCGACATTTCCGACATTTTAAAAACTGCAGGGTGGTTTGGGCAAAACATGACCCATCGCCGTTTTCAGTAATTGGCATATTTTCGGTATGAAAAGTCGTAATTTGAAAATAAAAATAGGTGCAGAGAGTCAGAATTCGGCTCAAAAGTCACGCTCATGAGTCAAATTTCCGACATTTCAGATATTTTGAAAACTGCAGGGGAGTTTGGGCAAAATATGACCCATAGCCGTTTTCAGTAATTGGCATATTTTCGGGATAAAAGGTCGTAATTTGAAACTGAAAATAGGTGCAGAGAGTAAGCATTCGGATAAAAAGTCACGCTCAGGAGTCAATTTTCCGACATTTCAGACATTTTGAAAACTGCAGGGGGGTTTGGGCAAAATATGACCCATCGCTGTTTACAGTAATTGGCATATTTTCGGTATGAAACGTCGTAATTTGAAACTGAAAATAGGTGCAGAGAGTCAGAATTCGGCTCAAAAATCACGCTCAGGAGTCAAATTTCCGACATTTCAGACATTTTGAAAACTGCAGGGGGGTTTGGGCAAAATATGACCCATCGCCGTTTTCAGTAATTGGCATATTTTCGGTACGAAACGTCGTAATTTGAAACTGAAAATAGGTGCAGAGAGTCAGAATTCGGCTCAAAAATCACGCTCAGAAGTTAAATTTCCGACATTTCAGACATTTTGAAAACTGCAGGGGGGGTTTGGGGAAAATATGACCCATCGCCGTTTTCAGTAATTGGCATATTTTCGGTATAAAAAGTCGTAATTTGAAACTGAAAATAGGTGCAGAGAGTCAGAATTCGGATAAAAAACACGCACAGGAGTCAAATTTCCGACATTTCAGACATTTTGAAAACTGCAAGGGGGTTTGGTCAAAACATGACCCATCGCCGTTTTCAGTAATTGGCATATTTTCGGTATGAAAAGTCGTAATTTGAAACTAAAAATAGGTGCAGAGAGTCAGAATTTGGCTCAAAAGTCACGCTCATGAGTCAAATTTCCGACATTTCACACATTTTGAAAACTGCAGGGGGGTTTGGGCAAAATATGACCCATAGCCGTTTTCAGTAATTGGCATATTTTCGGTATAAAAGGTCGTAATTTGAAACTGAAAATAGGTGCAGAGAGTAAGCATTCGGATAAAAAGTCACGCTCAGGAGTCAAATATCCGACATTTCAGACATTTTGAAAACTGCAGGGGGGTTTGTTTGGGGAAAATATGACCCATCGCCGTTTTCAGTAATTGGCATATTTTCGGTAAGAAACGTCGTAATTTAAAACTGAAAATAGGTGCAGAGACTCAGAATTCGGCTCAAAAATCACGCTCAGGAGTCAAATTTCCGACATTTCAGACATTTTTAAAACTGCAGGGGGGTTTGGGCAAAATATGACCCATCGCCGTTTACAGTAATTAGCATATTTTCGGTATGAAACGTCGTAATTTGAAACTGAAAATAGGTGCAGAGAGTCAGAATTCGGCTAAAAAATCACGCTCAAAAGTCAAATTTCCGACATTTCAGACATTTTGAAAGCTGCTGGGGGTTTTGGGCAAAATATGACCCATTTCCGTTTTCAGTAATTGGCATATTTTCGGTATAAAAAGTCGTAATTTGAAATTGAAAATAGGTGCAGAGAGTCAGAATTCGGCTCAAAAATCACGCTCAGAAGTCAAATTTCGGACATTTCAGACATTTTGAAAACTGCAGGGGGGTTTGTTTTGGGAAAATATGACCCATCGCCGTTTTCAGTAATTGGCATATTTTCAGTATAAAAAGTAGTAATTTGAAACTGAAAATAGGTGCAGAGAGTCAGAATTCGGATAAAAAATCACGCTCAGGAGTCAAATTTCCGACATTTCAGACATTTTGAAAACTGCAGGGGGGTTTGGGCAAAATATGACCCATCGCCGTTTACAGTAATTAGCATATTTTCGGTATGAAACGTCGTAATTTGAAACTGAAAATAGGTGCAGAGAGTCAGAATTCGGCTAAAAAATCACGCTCAGGAGTCAAATTTCCGCCATTTCAGACATTTTAAAAACTGCAGGGGGGTTTGGGCAAAATATGACCCATCGCCATTTTCAGTAATTGGCATATTTTCGGTACGAAACTTCGTAATTTGAAACTAAAAATAGGTGCAGAGAGTCAGAATTCGGCTCAAAAATCACGGTCATGAGTCAAATTTCCGACATTTCACACATTTTGAAAACTGCAGGGGGGTTTGGGCAAAATATGACCCATAGCCGTTTTCAGTAATTGGCATATTTTCGGTATAAAAGGTCGTAATTTGAAACTGAAAATAGGTGCAGAGAGTAAGCATTCTGATAAAAAGTCACGCTCAGGAGTCAATTTTCCGACATTTCAGACATTTTGAAAACTGCAGGGGGGTTTGGGCAAAATATGACCCATAGCCGTTTTCAGTAATTGGCATATTTTCGGTATAAAAGGTCGTAATTTGAAACTGAAAATAGGTGCAGAGAGTAAGCATTTGGATAAAAAGTCACGCTCAGGAGTCAAATTTCCGACATTTCAGACATTTTGAAAGCTGCTGGGGGGTTTGGGCAAAATATGACCCATTACCGTTTTCAGTAATTGGCATATTTTCGGTATAAAAAGTCGTAATTTGAAACTGAAAATAGGTGCAGAGAGTCAGAATTCGGCTCAAAAATCACGCTCAGGAGTCAAATTTCCGACATTTCAGACATTTTGAAAACTGCAGGGGGGTTTGTTTGGGGAAAATATGACCCATCGCCGTTTTCAGTAATTGGCATATTTTCGGTATAAAAAGTAGTAATTTGAAACTGAAAATAGGTGCAGAGAGTCAGAATTCGGATAAAAAATCACGCTCAGGAGTCAAACTTCCAACATTTCAGACATTTTGAAAACTGCAGGGGGGTTTGGGCAAAATATGACCCATCGCCGTTTACAGTAATTGTCATATTTTCGGTATGAAACGTCGTAATTTGAAACTGAAAATAGGTGCAGAGAGTCAGAATTCGGCTCAAAAATCACGCTCAGGAGTCAAATTTCCGACATTTCCGACATTTTAAAAACTGCAGGGTGGTTTGGGCAAAACATGACCCATCGCCGTTTTCAGTAATTGGCATATTTTCGGTATGAAAAGTCGTAATTTGAAAATAAAAATAGGTGCAGAGTGTCAGAATTCGGCTCAAAAGTCACGCTCATGAGTCAAATTTCCGACATTTCAGATATTTTGAAAACTGCAGGGGGGTTTGGGCAAAATATGACCCATAGCCGTTTTCAGTAATTGGCATATTTTCGGGATAAAAGGTCGTAATTTGAAACTGAAAATAGGTGCAGAGAGTAAGCATTTGGATAAAAAGTCACGCTCAGGAGTCAATTTTCCGACATTTCAGACATTTTGAAAACTGCAGGAGGGTTTGGGCAAAATATGACCCATCGCCGTTTACAGTAATTGGCATATTTTCGGTATGAAACGTCGTAATTTGAAACTGAAAATAGGTGCAGAGAGTCAGAATTCGGCTCAAAAATCACGCTCAGGAGTCAAATTTCCGACATTTCAGACATTTTGAAAACTGCAGGGGGGTTCGGGCAAAATATGACCCATCGCCGTTTTCAGTAATTGGCATATTTTCTGATTAAAAAGTCGTAATTTGAAACTGAAAATAGGTGCAGAGAGTCAGAATTCGTCTCAGAAATCACGCTCAGGAGTCAAATTTCCGACATTTCTGACAATTTGAAAACTGCAGGGGGGTTTGGGCAAAATATGACCCATCGCCGTTTTCAGTAATTGGCGTATTTTCGGTATAAAAAGTCGTAATTTGAAACTGAAAATAGGTGCAGAGAGTAAGCATTCGGATAAAAAGTCACGCTCAGGTGTCAAATTTCCGACATTTCAGACATTTTGAAAACAGCAGGGGGGGGTTGGGCAAAATTTGACCCATCGCCGTTTACAGTAATTGGCATATTTTCGGTATGAAAAGTCGTAATTTGAAACTGAACATAGGTGCAGAGAGTCAGAATTCGGCTCAAAAATCACGCTCAGGAGTCAAATTTCCGACATTTCAGACATTTTAAAAACTGCAGGGGGGTTTGGGCAAAATATGACCCATCGCTGTTTTCAGTAATTGGCATATTTTCTGTATGAAACGTCGTAATTTGAAACTGAAAAAAGGTGCAGAGAGTCAGAATTCGGCTCAAAACTCCCGCTCAAAAGTCAAATTTCCGACATTTCAGACATTTTGAAAGCTGCTGGGGGGTTTGGGCAAAATATGACCCATTACCGTTTTCAGTAATTGGCATATTTTCGGTATAAAAATTCGTAATTTGAAACTGAAAATAGGTGCAGAGAGTCATAATTCGGCTCAAAACTCCCGATCAAAAGTCAAATTTCCGACATTTCAGACATTTTGAAAACTGCAGGGGGGTTTGGGCAAAATATGACCCATTACCGTTGTCAGTAATTGGCATATTTTCGGTATAAAAAGTCGTAATTTGAAACTGAAAATAGGTGCAGAGAGTCAGAATTCGGCTCAAAAATCACGCTCAGGAGTCAAATTTCCGAAATTTCAGACATTTTGAAAACTGCAGGGGAGTTTGTTTGGGGAAAATATGACCCATCGCCGTTTTCAGTAATTGGCATATTTTCGGTATAAAAAGTAGTAATTTGAAACTGAAAATAGGTGCAGAGAGTCAGAATTCGGATAAAAAATCACGCTCAGGAGTCAAATTTCCGACATTTCAGACATTTTGAAAACTGCAGGGGGGTTTGGGCAAAATATGACCCATCGCGGTTCACAGTAATTGTCATATTTTCGGTATGAAACGTCGTAATTTGAAACTAAAAATAGGTGCAGAGAGTCAGAATTCGGCTCAAAAATCACGCTCAGGAGTGAAATTTCCGACATTTCCGAGATTTTAAAAACTGCAGGGGGGTTTGGGCAAAACATAACCCATCGCCGTTTTCAGTAATTGGCATATTTTCGGTATGAAAAGTCGTAATTTGAAACTAAAAATAGGTGCAGAGAGTCAGAATTCGGCTCAAAAGTCACGCTCATGAGTCAAATTTCCGACATTTCACACATTTTGAAAACTGCAGGGGGGTTTGGGCAAAATATAACCCATCGCCGTTTTAAATAATTGGCATATTTTCGGTATGAAAAGTCGTAATTTGAAACTGAAAATAGGTGCAGAGAGTAAGCATTCGGATAAAAAGTCACGCTCAGGAGTCAATTTTCCGACATTTCAGACATTTTGAAAACAGCAGGGGGGTTTGGGCAAAATATGACCCATAGCCGTTTTCAGTAATTGGCATATTTTCGGTATAAAAGGTCGTAATTTGAAACTAAAAATAGGTGCAGAGAGTAAGCATTCGGATAAAAAGTCACGCTCAGGAGTCAATTTTCCGACATTTCAGACATTTTGAAAACAGCAGGGGGGTTTGGGCAAAATATGACCCATAGCCGTTTTCAGTAATTGGCATATTTTCGGTATGAAACGTCATAATTTGAAACTGAAAAAAGGTGCAGAGAGTCAGAATTCGGCTCAAAACTCCCGCTCAAAAGTCAAATTTCCGACTTTTCAGACATTTGGAAAGCTGCTGGGGGGTTTGGGCAAAATATGACCCATTACCGTTTTCAGTAATTGGCATATTTTCGGTATAAAAAGTTGTAATTTGAAACTGAAAATAGGTGCAGAGAGTCAGAATTCGGCTCAAAAATCACGCTCAGGAGTCAAATTTCCGACATTTCAGACATTTTGAAAACTGCAGGGGGGTTTGTTTGGGGAAAATATGACCCATCGCCGTTTTCAGTAATTGGCATATTTTCGGTATAAAAAGTAGTAATTTGAAACTGAAAATAGGTGCAGAGAGTCAGAATTCGGATAAAAAATCACGCTCAGGAGTCAAATTTCCAACATTTCAGACATTTTGAAAACTGCAGGGGGGTTTGGGCAAAATATGACCCATCGCCGGTTTACAGTAATTGTCATATTTTCGGTATGAAACGTCGTAATTTGAAACTGAAAATAGGTGCAGAGAGTCAGAATTCGGCTCAAAAATCACGCTCAGGAGTCAAATTTCCGACATTTCCGACATTTTAAAAACTGCAGGGGGGTTTGGGCAAAACATGACCCATCGCCGTTTTCAGTAATTGGCATATTTTCGGTACGAAACGTCGTTATTTGAAACTAAAAATAGGTGCAGAGAGTAAGCATTCGGATAAAAAGTCACGCTCATGAGTCAAATTTCAGACATTTCAGACATTTTGAAAACTGCAGGGGGGTTTGGGCAAAATATGACCCATCGCCGTTTACAGTAATTAGCATATTTTCGGTATGAAACGTCGTAATTTGAAACTGAAAATAGGTGCAGAGAGTCAGAATTCGGCTCAAAAATCACGCTCAGGATTCAAATTTCCGACATTTCAGACATTTTGAAAACTGCAGGGGGGTTTGGGCTAAATATGACCCATCGCCGTTTTCAGTAATTGGCATATTTTCGGTACGAAACGTCGTAATTTGAAACTGAAAATAGATGCAGAGAGTCAGAATTCGGCTCAAAAATCACGCTCAGGAGTTAAATTTCCGACATTTCAGACATTTTGAAAACTGCAGGGGGGTTTGGTCAAAATATGACCCATCGCCGTTTTCAGTAATTGGCATATTTTCGGTATAAAAAGTCGTAATTTGAAACTGAAAATAGGTGCAGAGAGTCAGAATTCGGATAAAAAATCACGCACAGGAGTCAAATTTCCGACATTTCAGACATTTTGAAAACTGCAGGGGGGTTTGGGCAAAATATGACTCATCTCCGTATTCAGTAATTGGCATATTTTCGGTATAAAAAGTCGTAATTTGAAACTGAAAATAGGTGCAGAGAGTCAGAATTCAGATAAAAAATCACGCTCAGGAGTCAAATTTCCGACATTTCAGATATTTTGAAAACTGCAGGGGGGTTTGGGCAAAATATGACCCATCGCCGTTTACAGTAATTGACATATTTTCGGTATGAAACGTAGTAATTTGAAACTGAAAATAGGTGCAGAGAGTCAGAATTCGGCTCAAAAATCACGCTCAGGAGTCAAATTTCCGACATTTCAGACATTTTAAAAACTGCAGGGGGGTTTTGGCAAAATATGACCCATGGCCGTTTTCAGTAATTGGCATATTTTAGGTATAAAACTTCGTAATTTAAAACTGAAAATAGATGCAGAGAATCAGAGTTCGGCTCAAAAATCACGCTCAGGAGTCAAATTTCCGACATTTCAGACATTTTAAAAACTGCAGGGGGGTTTGGGCATAATATGACCCATCGCCGTTTTCAGTAAATGGCATATTTTCGGTACGAAACGTCGCAATTTGAAACTGAAAATAGCGTCAGAGAGTCAGAATTCGGATAATAAATCACGCTCAGGAGTAAAATTTCCGACATTTCAGACATTTTGAAAACTGCAGGGGGGTTTGGGCAAAATATGACCCATTACCGTTTTCAGTAATTGGCCAATTTTCGGTATGAAACGTCGTAATTTGAAACTGAAAAAAGGTGCAGAGAGTCAGAATTCGGCTCAAAACTCCCGCTCAAAAGTCAAATTTCCGACTTTTCAGACATTTTGAAAGCTGCTGGGGGGTTTGGGCAAAATATGACCCATTACCGTTTTCAGTAATTGGCATATTTTCGGTATAAAAAGTCGTAATTTGAAACTGAAAATAGGGGCAGAGAGTCAGAATTCGGCTCAAAAATCACGCTCAGGAGTCAAATTTCCGACTTTTCAGACATTTTGAAAACTGCAGGGGGGTTTGTTTGGGGAAAATATGACCCATCGCCGTTTTCAGTAATTGGCATATTTTCGGTATAAAAAGTAGTAATTTGAAACTGAAAATAGGTGCAGAGAGTCAGAATTCGGATAAAAAATCACGCTCAGGAGTCAAATTTCCGACATTTCAAACATTTTGAAAACTGCAGGGGGGTTTGGGCAAAATATGACCCATCGCCGTTAACAGTAATTGTCATATTTTCGGTATGAAACGTCGTAATTTGAAACTGAAAATAGGTGCAGAGAGTCAGAATTCGGCTCAAAAATCACGCTGAGGAGTCAAATTTCCGACATTTTAAAAACTGCAGGGGGGTTTGGGCAAAACATGACCCATCGCCGTTTTCAGTAATTGGCATATTTTCGGTATAAAAAGTCGTAATTTGAAACTGAAAATAGGTGCAAAGAGTCAGAATTCGGATAAAAAATCACGCTCAGGAGTCAAATTTCTGACATTTCAGACATTTTGAAAACTGCAGGGGGGATTGGGCAAAATATGACCCATCGCCGTTTTCGGTAATTGGCCTATTTTCGGTATGAAACGTCGTAATTTGAAACTGAAAAAAGGTGCAGAGAGTCAGAATTCGGCTCAAAACTCCCGCTCAAAAGTCAAATTTCCGACTTTTCAGACATTTTGAAAGCTGCTGGGGGGTTTGGGCAAAATATGACCCATTACCGTTTTCAGTAATTGGCATATTTTCGGTATAAAAAGTCGCAATTTGAAACTGAAAACAGGGTCAGAGAGTCAGAATTCGGATAAAAAATCACGCTCAGGAGTCAAATTTCCGACATTTCAGACATTTTGAAAACTGCAGGGGGGTTTGGGCAAAATATGACCCATCGCCGTTTACAGTAATTGACATATTTTCGGTATGAAACGTCGTAATTTGAAACTGAAAATAGGTGCAGAGAGTCAGAATTCGGCTCAAAAATCACGCTCAGGAGTGAAATTTCCGACATTTCCGACATTTTAAAAACTGCAGGGGGGTTTGGGCAAAACATAACCCATCGCCGTTTTCAGTAATTGGCATATTTTCGGTATGAAAAGTCGTAATTTGAAACTAAAAATAGGTGCAGAGAGTCAGAATTCGGCTCAAAAGTCACGCTCATGAGTCAAATTTCCGACATTTCACACATTTTGAAAACTGCAGGGGGGTTTGGGCAAAATATGACCCATCGCCGTTTTCAGTAATTGGCATATTTTCGGTATGAAAAGTCGTAATTTGAAACTGAAAATAGGTGCAGAGAGTAAGCATTCGGATAAAAAGTCACGCTCAGGAGTAAATTTTCCGACATTTCAGACATTTTGAAAACAGCAGGGGGGTTTGGGCAAAATATGACCCATAGCCGTTTTCAGTAATTGGCATATTTTCGGTATAAAAGTTCGTAATTTGAAACTGAAAATAGGTGCAGAGAGTAAGCATTCGGATAAAAAGTCACTCTCAGGAGTCAAATTTCCGACATTTCAGACATTTTGAAAGCTGCTGGGGGGTTTTGGCAAAATATGACCCATTACCGTTTTCAGTAATTGGCATATTTTCGGTATAAAAAGTCGTAATTTGAAACTGAAAATAGGTGCAGAGAGTCAGTATTCGGCTCAAAAATCACGTTCAGGAGTCAAATTTCCGACATTTCAGACATTTTGAAAACTGCAGGGGGGTTTGTTTGGGGAAAATATGACCCATCGCCGTTTTCAGTAATTGGCATATTTTCGGTATAAAAAGTAGTAATTTGAAACTGAAAATAGGTGCAGAGAGTCAGAATTCGGATACAAAATCACGCTCAGGAGTCAAATTTCCAACATTTCAGTCATTTTGAAAACTGCAGGGGGGTTTGGGCAAAATATGACCCATCGCCGTTTACAGTAATTGTCATATTTTCGGTATGAAACGTCGTAATTTGAAACTGAAAATAGGTGCAGAGAGTCAGAATTCAGCTCAAAAATCACGCTCATGAGTCAAATTTCCGACATTTCACACATTTTGAAAACTGCAGGGGGGTTTGGGCAAAATATGACCCATAGCTGTTTTCAGTAATTGGCATATTTTCGGTATAAAAGGTCGTAATTTGAAACTGAAAATAGGTGCAGAGTGTAAGCATTCGGATAAAAAGTCACGCTCAGGAGTAAATTTTCCGATATTTCAGACATTTTGAAAACTGCAGGGGGGTTTGGGCAAAATATGACCCATAGCCGTTTTCAGTAATTGGCATATTTTCGGTATAAAAGGTCGTAATTTGAAACTGAAAATAGGTGCAGAGAGTAAGCATTCGGATAAAAAGTCACGCTCAGGAGTCAAATTTCCGACATTTGAGACATTTTGAAAGCTGCTGGGGGGTTTGGGCAAAATATGACCCATTACCGTTTTCAGTAATTGGCATATTTTCGGTATAAAAAGTCGTAATTTGAAACTGAAAATAGGTGCAGCGAGTCAGAATTCGGCTCAAAAATCACGCTCAGGAGTCAAATTTCCGACATTTCAGACATTTTGAAAACTGCAGGGGGGTTTGTTTGGGGAAAATATGACCCGTCGCCGTTTTCAGTAATTGGCATATTTTCGGTATAAAAAGTAGTAATTTGAAACTGAAAATCGGTGCA
Organism: Procambarus clarkii; assembly: GCF_040958095.1. Lineage (NCBI taxonomy): Eukaryota > Metazoa > Arthropoda > Malacostraca > Decapoda > Cambaridae > Procambarus > Procambarus clarkii. The sequence goes on along the minus strand of NC_091180.1, from coordinate 9,037,540 downwards.
GAGAGTCAGAATTCGGATAAAAAATCACGCTCAGGAGTCAAATTTCCAACATTTCAGTCATTTTGAAAACTGCAGTGGGGTTTGGGCAAAATATGACCCATCGCCGTTTACAGTAATTGGCATATTTTCGGTATGAAACGTCGTAATTTGAAACTGAACATAGGTGCAGAGAGTCAGAATTCGGCTCAAAAGTCACGCTCAGGAGTCAAATTTCCGACATTTCAGACATTTTAAAAACTGCAGGGGGGTTTGGGCAAAATATGACCCATCGCTGTTTTCAGTAATTGGCATATTTTCTGTATGAAACATCGTAATTTGAAACTGAAAAAAGGTGCAGAGAGTCAGAATTCGGCTCAAAACTCCCGCTCAAAAGTCAAATTTCCGACATTTCAGACATTTTGAAAGCTGCTGGGGGGTTTGGGCAAAATATGACCCATTACCGTTTTCAGTAATTGGCATATTTTCGGTATAAAAAGTCGTAATATGAAACTGAAAATAGGTGCAGAGAGTCAGAATTCGGCTCAAAAATCACGCTCAGGAGTCAAATTTCCGACATTTCAGACATTTTGAAAACTGCAGGGGGGTTTGTTTGGGGAAAATATGACCCATCGCCGTTTTCAGTAATTGTCATATTTTCGGTATGAAACGTCGTAATTTGAAACTGAAAATAGGTGCAGAGAGTCAGAATTCGGCTCAAAAATCACGCTCAGGAGTCAAATTTCCGACATTTCCGACATTTTAAAAACTGCAGGGGGGTTTCGGCAAAACATGACCCATCGCCGTTTTCAGTAATTGGCATATTTTCGGTATGAAAAGTCGTAATTTGAAACTAAAAATAGGTGCAGAGAGTCAGAATTCGGCTCAAAAGTCACGCTCATGAGTCAAATTTCCGACATTTCACACATTTTGAAAACTGCAGGGGGGTTTGGGCAAAATATGACCCATAGCTGTTTTCAGTAATTGGCATATTTTCGGTATAAAAGGTCGTAATTTGAAACTGAAAATAGGTGCAGAGAGTAAGCATTCGGATAAAAAGTCACGCTCAGGAGTAAATTTTCCGATATTTCAGACATTTTGAAAACTGCAGGGGGGTTTGGGCAAAATATGACCCATAGCCGTTTTCAGTAATTAGCGTATTTTCGGTATAAAATGTCGTAATTTGAAACTGAAAATAGGTGCAGAGAGTAAGCATTCGGATAAAAAGTCACGCTCAGGAGTCAAATTTCCGACATTTGAGACATTTTGCAAGCTGCTGGGGGGTTTGGGCAAAATATGACCCATTACCGTTTTAAGTAATTGGCATATTTTCGGTATAAAAAGTCGTAATTTGAAACTGAAAATAGATGCAGAGAGTCAGAATTCGGCTCAAAAATCACGCTCAGGAGTCAAATTTCCGACATTTCAGACATTTTGAAAACTGCAGGGGGGTTTGTTTTGGGAAAATATAACCCATCGCCGTTTTCAGTAATTGGCATATTTTCGGTATAAAAAGTAGTAATTTGAAACTGAAAATAGGTGCAGAGAGTCAGAATTCGGATAAAAAATCACGCTCAGGAGTCAAATTTCCAACATTTCAGTCATTTTGAAAACTGCAGGGGGGTTTGGGCAAAATATGACCCATCGCCGTTTACAGTAATTGGCATATTTTCGGCATGAAACGTCGTAATTTGAAACTGAAAATAGGTGCAGAGAGTCAGAATTCGGCTCAAAAATCACGCTCAGGAGTAAAATTTCCGACATTTCAGACATTTTGAAAACTGCAGGGGGGTTTGGGCAAAATATGACCCATCGCCGTTTACAGTAATTGGCATATTTTCGGTATGAAACTTCGTACTTTGAAACTGAAAATAGGTGCAGAGAGTCAGAATTTGGCTCAAAAATCACGCTCAGGACTCAAATTTCCGACATTTCAGACATTTTAAACTGCAGGGGGGATTGGGCAAAATATGACCCATCGCCGTTTTCAGTAATTGGCATATTTTCGGTATGAAACGTCGTAATTTGAAACTGAAAATAGGTGCAAAGAGTCAGAATTCGGCTCAAAAATCACGCTCAGGATGTAACAAACTAGGCTGTTGTAAGAATTATCCAGAGTGGTTTAAGCTAAGGAGACAGCCGCGGGCCAGGATTAGCAGTGCGCCCCACAAGTGCGTTTGAGTGGGGATTGGCGAATCTTGGGTCATGCGGGCTGATATGATTAAGGTTTAGTTAGTAAGATTAGGTTGTTAAAATTAGATTTATTGAAAAGGAGACCGCTCCGAGTTGATTGGACTGGGTACCATACTCGACCCATTGCAATTAATTCAGAGGTGTTGGGAGCCGCCATACTCTCAACAGCAGTTCCTTGAGGGCTGTCGGGGGCGGATATATCTGTGGGACGCCAGTAGATAGTCCGAGGGCGTTATTAGACGACCCAAAACGCTAGGAAAAACGTAATCCGTGAAGGGCGTTGCGGCCTCCGAGGGACGGACTAGTAACCTACCTAGCAGCGATTCAACAACTAAGTGATCGCACACTTAGTGGAGGTTGAGTCGTCCCTAGTCATAATTGTTGCTGAAAGCTGCGTGTCGCTCTGTTGGAACCTAGATGGTGTGGCCTCTAGGCTAGGTGTGGTACGGCGAGCCGGTAAGGACAATTATAGGATTAAGTCGAGTGCATTTTTTAATTAAGTACACTTCAATTTATAAAGTAATTTTCCAATTATTTTCGTTGTTCTAGAGATTAATTTTTTTTCCCTTACATTCAATCCCCGGTTAAAAAATTTTCCAAGTGTTTAGCGTTTTCTTGCATATTAGGCTAAGTGCGTACGTTAAGTTTTGTTATTCCCTGTTCTATTAGTCTAAGTCAGAGGCGTTGTTGCTAGAGTGTAGTTAATCCTCTGGACTTAGGGCTATATGTTGGTCACGATAGATAAGTGAAGGAGTTTAAGGGATAGTAAAGTTGCGTGTAAATGTTATTTGTCCGTGGAATATTTCTAAGTATTTTGGGATAAGTTTTCGGCTAAGTCGATGTCGGAAAGTCGTTAACTGTAATTAATTTGTATTCGTGGGTCACGTGTATGATCTGGGTATCATTAGGATTCCCCAGTCGATGCGAGTGATATTTTCTAGTTGTTACCAGTAAGACGGTAGAATTGTGTTTTAGACTTAGAATTCTGTTTTCAGTAGAAACGTAGGTGGAAAATTTTCTAAGTCCAGCTTGGGCTAGAATCTGACTTTTTGGCGGAAATTCTAATTTTCAGGTTTCGTGTATATCCTAGGGTCAGTATTACTCTCTAGTGCGCGCAAGGGACGTAATTCTGTTCGTAAAACATTAAACAGTGATAATTACATTTTTGCCGAATTTAGTTATTTTTCGAGAAAATCGTGTCGTAATTTTGTCAGAGTCCATTTGAGGTGAAAATCTCGGATTTTGACGAAAATTCGAATTAGTGAGTGTTGAAACCGCCCGATGTGTCAGTATTGTTCTGCATACAACGTCAGCAGTAAATAATAACGTATTTATATCTGGAAACGAGAAACCCAAATTTTTTTGAATTAAAGGAGTTTTGTGATATTTGGGGTGATAGAAATTTTTTTCCCTCGGAGTCAGAAAAATTGGCAGAGTCCAGCAATTGAGTAAAAACGCAGTTTTTGATAAAAATTCAATTTTTAATAAGCATTTATAGGTCCTGGGCGTCTATATTAATCGCTAGAGCGGTTTATTAACGTAAAACTAGTTATTTTCCTTCAGAACAAAAATTTTGATTTTTCAGCGGTTAAGCGAAAAAGCGCGGGACTTAGTTTTTTTTCAGCGCAGCTGGTCCCGCTCCATCAGTCATCAGTGGCCACGCTGCTCACTTCAAGCGCGTTTAGTATTCAAGTACAGTAAATATTCTTTATTAATCCATCACGAGTGCTGCGCGTTAGTGGCGTTATCATTTAAATTGTTTTATATAAATTAGATTCTTTAATTTTTTTAACGTAAAGGACTTAGGTTTCAGCAATAGAACTGCGGGATATTTCACGGTCAGACACGAGTGCGGGGCAGACACTCATTCATTGGATTCACTTCAGCGATTCTCTCGATAAATCGGTGTATTTCCTATTTTGGGAATTTAGTAGTTTTCTCTTAGAAGAGAGTTGTGATTTTTTTTTTATTTTGTGTAAGATCACGGTTGTAGTGAGTCCGGGTCGAGGGTGTACTATAGGGTAGTTTAGAAGAGACGTGGCACACCAGGAATCACAGAAAATGTTTAACCCAGATAATGACCAGTCAGTGGGGACCAGTGGGAGTGGAAGTGGAAGTGTAGAGGACAGCACCTCTTCCGACACCACTGGGGACCACCTAGGTACACCTCATCCGTCACTACAACAACCCCAACCCCATCCTCAATTCCCATACCAACCCCATCCTCAATTCCCATACCAACCCCATCCTCAGTTCCCATACCAACCCTTCCCCCAACCCCAGGCCACTCCATACCCATTCCAACCCCAGGCCACCCCATACCCATACCAACCCCAGGCCACCCCATACCCATACCAACCCCAGGCCACCCCATACCCATACCCATTCCAACCCCAGGCCACCCCATACCCATACCCTTTACCCATTCCAGCCCCAGGCCACCCCATACCCACCCCAACCTCAATCCACACCCCAGCCTGAGGTCACCCACACCATACCTCAACCTCAATCCACACCCCAACCCGAGGCCACCCACACCATACCTCAACCCCAACCTCCATCCACACCCCAACCCCAGGCCACCCACACCATACCTCAACCCCAACCCCAGGCCGCCACAGCCTTAGACAGGCAGATGCGCACGGAGACGCCGGGCACTCAGTTGTCGCCATACGTAGAGGCGTTAAGTAAAGGCGAGGGAGCTAAGCCGAGGAACTGTGGCGCGGGTTCAACAGGCGGGAAGCAGCCCTCAGCTGCAAGTTCGAGCCACCCTGCGCGGGGTAACAACAGAGATCCGCGGAGGTGTTACTCCTGCTGGAAGCGCGGGCATATACAGAGGGATTGCGAAGTCACTCCTACGAAAGCATGAAAGCAGGCTCCTAGTGATGGCAGGCCTACTTTTGAGGTGAAAGTGGAAGGTGTGAGATTGACAGCTTTTGTTGATACAGGAAGCCAGGCTACGGTAATTAAAAAGTCAGCCTTCAGCAATTTTAAGTATGCACGTCTTCAACGTTGCGCAAAGACATTAACAGCGGTCAATGGGGAGAAGATTGAGATCGTAGGTCAAGGTACAGTTAATTTTGAGATTGATGGGGAATCGCAGCCTCACACATGTACGATCGTAGAGAACCTTGATTTTCCTGGTCACATCTTAATGGGAACTGATTTTCTGTCGCGATTTAATTATTCCTTGTCTGCTCAAAAAGGGGCTAGGAACTGCAGGTTGCAGTTGGGACAGACTTCCTACCCAGTGGAGATGATCGACCATCCCCCAGTTGTAGCTTCAATTAAGAGGAAGCTGAAATATAATGCGCACTATCCAAAATTGATTTTTAAGTCTCTTCCAGACACAGTTAAGAGGTCATGCGCATTGCATGCATTGACCAAACAGAGTTGCCCACCACATTCTGTTAAATTTATTAAAGTAGCCGTGGGACGTCACATACAACCAGGTACCACCCTTCAGGTGGCTGGGAGATGTGATAGTTTATTAATTCCTCATCACTTAGTTGTAGTGCTCGATAAAGGTGCACTCATTCCAGTTGTCAATCTTTCACATAAGACTTTTCGCTTCAGGGCAGGTGATAGGGTATCTCAGGGAACCATGGTGGAGGACACAGAAATCTTTTACCATGAGTCAGCTGAGACGCCAGCCGTCACTGCACAATGTAGTGCACTGAATATGTTGAACACTAAAACACCATCCAAAGGACAATACGAGACGAGAAATGTTGCACAGAATGTAGAGGAAGTAGAAAAATTAATATCAGGACTTGATTTGCAACATGTTACACAGGCGGATAGGAAGGCACTGAGAGGAGTTTTACGAAAATTCCCGAAATTGTTTGCGACAGAGGATGACCAGATTGGTCTCCTTGATAAGATCGAGCACACCATTCCAACTGGTGACCATTTGCCTGTGTACACAAGACAGTGGAGGTTGCCGGAACAGGCAAAGAACATTATCAGGGAGGAGTGCCAGAAAATGTTGAGACAGGGCGTGATAGAGCCTAGTACGTCACCGTGGCTCTCTCCTGTTGTGCTAGTTCGGAAACCGGACGGTAGTTATCGTTTCTGTGTTGACTACCTGAAGGTGAACGAACTAACTAAGGGTGATGTGTATCCGTTGCCCCGAATACAGGAGATAATAGATCAATTTGGTGCTGCTAAGTATTTCTCAACTCTTGACGCAAAATCGGCGTATTGGGCGATCCCGGTGGCAGAACAGGATAGGGAAAAAACAGCATTCTCGGATGGTAGGCACACTTATCAATTCCGTAGGATGCCGTTTGGTTTGAAGACAGCGCCTTCGTCGTTTCAGAGGGCCATCAACTTTATCCTTAGTCCGGTACTGGGTAGGCATTCTTTAGCGTACCTGGATGATGTTGTGATATATTCCAGGACGTTTGAGGAACACCTACAGGACTTGACTGAGACTTTGAAGTTGTTAGATCAGGCAGGTTTCAGGCTGAATGTTCAGAAGTGCACCTTGGCGGCTCAGAAATTCAAATTTCTGGGGTTCCAGGTGTGCCCAGACGGTATCCGACCTGACCCAGATTCTTGCCGCGCCATTGCTGACATGCCTACTCCAAGGACAGCAAAGGACGTGCGTAGGTTTTTGGGGGCGGCCGGATATTTTCGTCGTCACATTGAAGGTTTCGCTGGCATTTCAGCACCCCTGACTGATCTGACAAAGAAAAATGCGAAGTTTGTGTGGAAATCAGAACATGACGAGGCCTATCGCAAACTGAAAGACCAACTAATCACGACACCGGTATTGGCTATTCCTGATTTTGAGAAAGAGTGGGAAGTGCACACTGACGCCAGCGGTATTGCTATTGGCGGGTGCTTAATTCAGCGAGACGCAGATAATTTACCCCATCCAGTAGCCTATTTCAGTAGGAAGGTCAAAGGACCTGAAGTTCGCTATTCAGCTACGGATCGGGAGGCACTGGCAGTAGTAGAATCAGTTAGGTATTTCGAACCTTACCTATTTCAGCGGCATTTTGTAATCTACACAGACCATCGAGCGTTAACACACATATTTAAAAAGCGAACGAAATGCCCACGAATGTCACGCTGGTCTCACGAACTTTCGGCCCACTCATTCCAGATCTTGTACAAGCCTGGTCCAGCACATGTTGTGCCAGATACGCTAAGTAGAAATATAGCGGCAATGCAGATTAATGAAAATATTGAAACCATTCCATCGGATAAAATGAGAGAATACCAGATGAACGAGCCGAGATGGAAAGAGATTATTGAGTATTTAGAGGGAGGAAAATACCCGAAAAAGAAAAAGAATTTACCTATACATGATTTTGAGATGAAACAGGGCGTCCTGTATTATGTTAATAGCCAGAATGATAGGGCAGTATTTCAGCTAGTTATTCCGGACGCGTTGCGGTCATCAGCGTTAAAGCTTGCGCATGCTTCAAAAATTGCAGGGCATCCGGGGATCTTTAAAACCCACTTAAAAGCAAAGTCTCTATTTTATTTTCCAGGATTACTTTCTGAGGTAATCAATTTCGTGAAGTCGTGCCCTCGTTGCCAGAGGAGGAAAGGTACCCTTAAGGTACAAGCCCCACTTCAGGAATTTCCTGAAATTCGTGAACCGTTAGATCGTGTGGGGGCCGATCTGATTGATTTACACCACAGTCATGCGGGTAACAGATACGTGTTGGTGCTAGTTGACCATCTGTCTAGATACACTACACTAGTTGCATTACCTCAGAAGGATTCTCGTACGGTTGCAGATGCGTTCTTGCGTAGGTTCGTTACTGTATTCGGACCTCCTAAAGTTTTAGTCTCTGACCGGGGTCAAGAATTCAATGGGAATATATTTAGAGAAGTTTGTAAGATTTTAGAGACAACTTCGGCTTTTACAACAGCCTACCACCCACAAGCAAACGGAATGACGGAACGGACTAATCGTTCAGTCAAGGATATGCTTGCAATCCTTGCTGAACATGATGCAAACACCTGGGATGAACACCTACCCTATGTTCAGTTCGCCTTGAATACTGCCATCCACCAATCAATTAACACCCAACCACTTCATTTGTTTACTGGTAATTCATGCAATTTCCCGTCAGGTCTGCTTAACAGACATAATGTTGCATACGGGGAGGACTATCCTTCAGAGGTCCTTGGAAAAATGAGAAATGCATGGAATATTGCAGCTGAAGCGTCCAAGAAGGCACGGACTCGGTATGCTCATTTTTATGACAAGAAAGTGCGCCCTCTTGAGTTGACGGAAGGAAGCCTCGTATTGAGAGTGAATGAGGCTGCGCCCGCCAATCAGAGCAGGAAACTAGCTCCGAGGTGGCGAGGACCATATAGAGTAATTAAAAGGGCGGGGCCGGTTAATCTTGTTATAAAAGGAGTGTTCGAGGACCAGGTGGAAAGGACAATTCATGTGAATAAATTGAAACATTATCATGCTAGAGAGGAATTAGAACTGCCTTCAGCGGGTCTAGTTCCTGACTCAGCAGTGCTGACTCATGGCTTCACCGACGAGTCAGAAGATGAGGCTGACCCTCTGTCATCGCTCATCAGTAGTCAGGTGCAGTCTCGCCACCCTATGGTGACGAGATCTCGCGCTATACAGTAAAGTAACTTCCTTGGTTAGTATAATTTAGTATTCATTAGATTTTCCTGTAAAGGCAATGAGGTGTACTATGTCTATACTTGACTCAGGTAGCAACTTTTACCGTGCTCTGGGGTTCCACCTCCACCAAACCCAGAGTATATCTATGCTTCCGCTGTGTTGTGTCTGTCTGTTCCCAGGTCTGATTGGTACACCGACCCAGTTGTTCCAGCCACACGTGAACCCTTGTCTGTAAAGACCGAGGGGGGAGGCACGTTACACAAAGCCCTCCCCCCACTAGACCCAGTAACCCATACATCAGTTACTTTGGGGATGAGTGACTGTCCAAGAGTCACCCGGCCGACGCCTCACGTCACTAACGAGGTTGTCAGGGCCAGCGAGCTGTCCACATTATAGCAGTCACCGGAGGTGCCATACAACGCCGGGGTAGCTGTCTCGAGATCACCACTACCCACCTGCTGCGTCATCAAGACTGCAGCCATTCCAGCAGTGTTGGAGGAGAGGTCAAGAAATGGAAGCACGTAGCAGTACTCAAGAATTTCGCCGGAAGATTAATGATTACGTCATCTGAAGTAACAAGAAAGCGGAAGTAAGGCGGTCACAGGTGGAAGGCACGGTTTCCCTACAGAGTACCGGGACTCGCCAATAGAAGGTCGCAAAATTGTCTCCTTTGGCCTAAAGTCGGCGGTACGAGGGTATACACAGTTGGTGTTTACGGCCTAGTAACCTGGTGACATCAAGAAACGCCTGAGATGACGTGAGCAATGATGGAAGACGAGATTCACCTGTTCTGCAAACAAGCAACCCGCCTCTACGACCTTCTGTCACCACTCCTGCTAAGAGACACTGTTGGTACATCCAGTTCTGCTCTGCTGTGGTCATCTGCGACGTCAAGTTTAACATCAAGACTGCCGTGTGAACTGTGATTGATACGAAGGCGTGTGGACTGTCGAAAGCAAGATTAATGGCCGAAGTAACAGTCTTCTACAGCTGTCACTTGGCACTCCGCTCTACTACACTCTGTCGTCATTCAGGAGTACCGGATGGGAGTACAAGAGGACCAGGTATTGATGTCTACACATGGGGAGAAGCAAGATCGACACCGTCATCGTCAGCGACTACATTCAGCATCCAGCAGCGTCGATTTTTTTTTTCGATTACTCAATATGAACAATTGATACAAACAACAAAGTTGGCTCTGAACATCTGTGTAAAGAACATCTGGACACTTTTGTTTAAATGTTGAAAAACAGAGTTAGAATCACAATATTTTTTAAATGTTGAAAACCAGATTTAAAATAATTCTGGTATAATATATGAATTTTGCTCTATAAATTGGTCAGTAATCAAAATCGAAGCCCCTGTGTAATTGTCTCAGCCCAGAACAAACGGTTATGGAAAATTATGTTGTGCTATTTTTTGCAGAATGTTTGAACACAGGAGAGGCGGACCAATATAAACATTGACACTTCTAGTGAGTGAGAACACTTGGCTGTACAGTCAGCTGAAACCTGTGATATAGTATAGGAATTTTTTTTTATATTTTTAGATACATGTAATAAACGTTAGGTGTGTTCCTTAACATGTCAAGGTTGACATTGATGGGGAGTGGTTAGTACACGGATGTGTACCTGATAGTTCCGTAGTACGCTCCCGGATGACAAAGTTCAGTCTGAACTTATAACTTTAATGTTTGTTTGAGCACGGTGTGGCCGGCTCTAGGGGACACATGGACTTGGCTAGTGAAGAGCCAAGAGAGTTTAATAGCTAGTTTTTGATGGTAGAGTAGGGACATGTTATTTAGCTATGTCAGTAAGGATAGGATGTATGTTTCCTGATATTAGAAGATTGCTGTCAGTTGACAGCTGAGAAATTTATGAATTTAAACATGTTGATGTTGGACTATTATTTGTCAAATTTTATTAGTTAGGTTAGCTTTTGTTTGTGGCATGAGTTGAATTGTGGGTTTGGATACTAAACCTCGTGAATTTTAACAAATTAACAAGGTTTACTAAGTGCTTGTGCGGGGGGGTTGTAACAAACTAGGCTGTTGTAAGAATTATCCAGAGTGGTTTATCGACAAAAGAGAATGGGAAGCTGAGCCGCATGGTGACCTGACCCCCAAGGGAATTCGCGGTGGAAATAACCAACGCTTTGTTCATAGCTGCGTATAATGAATCATCCTATAGTATTCAGTAATTTAGAGAAAATTAGCCTTTATTCATTTTGCATTAAAATTGTATTGTATAATAGTACTGGATACAATATCAAGAGTATTCTAATTATTGAGTTTAAGTCACCATCAGTGACGTCACGAATCAGATCTAACTTTTAAGGCGGAGTGACCGGCGGTCATAGGTCAGCAGGGTTGACATGTCTAGTATTTCTCAAAGTTTTAATAACCATTTTTGTGATCGGGAACAGCTCTGCCGTTAGATGTTTGTAATTTAATTCAGTAAAATAATTCAACCAGTCTGGATCAATTAAGTACAACAGAGGTTAATTGTTATAACTTAAACCTTGCTAGTAACTGGGTAGGACTTTGACTAGGCGGAAGGATACAATACTCTGTCTGGGGTAGTCCAGACAAGGAAAAAATCAGTGTGATCTGCCGAGCAGCTGGGAGAGGTCAAAACATCTTACCTCTCCCCAAGACCAGCCCAACACCGAGAGCTGGAAAACATAGAGGTATAGTTGCTATGGTTATGTATAGAAATAGTCTTCTCATTTGCTGTTCAGGTCAAGTAGGGAGTGTTAAAGTGATAGGGAGTGAACACATTTAGATTTTGTTTTAGTTTTCTCTTAATAAATTAAATTTGTTATTAATTTGCATTTTATTGTTTCCATTTGGTTATGTGTAAACTTGTCCTGGTCACGTGGTCCACACGAGGCAGAGTTGCATTGGGCGCCGATTCTAACATCGGATCGGAATTCATCATCCCCATCTAATTAACTCCACACTCAAGTTTCCGAGGTTATAAACTACTAGTGGGGATCAAGCCCCAAGGTTGATTAATTAGCGTGATCGATCCAGACCTCGATCATTGCTCTGTAGAGCTGGTCTGGTGGTGGCAGCATAGAGGCGACTCTAGGGTTTTGCTCAGAGCTTAGGTCACGTCATACTGGGTGTAGAATCCTAAGTCGGTCAATCGTCTTAGGACCACGTGGCGTGGAGTTGGCTTTGGTAAAAGTTTTGGAGTCCCTTGGTAGAGAATAATAAGTAAGAATACGGGTAGAGGGAGAAAGAAGGAAGTAAAGAGAGAGGTACCCCGAACCCGTGTTACAAGGAGTCAAATTTCCGACATTTCAGACATTTTGAAAACTGCAGGGGGGTTCGGGCAAAATATGACCCATCGCCGTTTTCAGTAATTGGCATATTTTCTGATTAAAAAGTCGTAATTTGCAACTGAAAATAGGTGCAGAGAGTCAGAATTCGTCTCAAAAATCACGCTCAGGAGTCAAATTTCCGACATTTCTGACAATTTGAAAACTGCAGGGGGGTTTGGGCAAAATATGACCCATCGCCGTTTTCAGTAATTGGCGTATTTTCGGTATAAAAAGTCGTAATTTGAAACTGAAAATAGGTGCAGAGAGTAAGCATTCGGATAAAAAGTCACGCTCAGGTGTCAAATTTCCGACATTTCAGACATTTTGAAAACAGCAGGGGGGGTTGGGCAAAATTTGACCCATCGCCGTTTACAGTAATTGGCATATTTTCGGTATGAAACGTCGTAATTTGAAACTGAACATAGGTGCAGAGAGTCAGAATTCGGCTCAAAAATCACGCTCAGGAGTCAAATTTCCGACATTTCAGACATTTTAAAAACTGCAGGGGGGTTTGGGCAAAATATGACCCATCGCTGTTTTCAGTAATTGGCATATTTTCTTTATGAAACGTCGTAATTTGAAACTGAAAAAAGGTGCAGAGAGTCAGAATTCGGCTCAAAACTCCCGCTCAAAAGTCAAATTTCCGACATTTCAGACATTTTGAAAGCTGCTGGGGGGTTTGGGCAAAATATGACCCATTACCGTTTTCAGTAATTGGCATATTTTCGGTATAAAAATTCGTAATTTGAAACTGAAAATAGGTGCAGAGAGTCATAATTCGGCTCAAAACTCCCGCTCAAAAGTCAAATTTCCGACATTTCAGACATTTTGAAAACTGCAGGGGGGTTTGGGCAAAATATGACCCATTACCGTTGTCAGTAATTGGCATATTTTCGGTATAAAAAGTCGTAATTTGAAACTGAAAATAGGTGCAGAGAGTCAGAATTCGGCTCAAAAATCACGCTCAGGAGTCAAATTTCCGACATTTCAGACATTTTGAAAACTGCAGGGGAGTTTGTTTGGGGAAAATATGACCCATTGCCGTTTTCAGTAATTGGCATATTTTCGGTATAAAAAGTAGTAATTTGAAACTGAAAATAGGTGCAGAGAGTCAGAATTCGGATAAAAAATCACGCTCAGGAGTCAAATTTCCGACATTTCAGACATTTTGAAAACTGCAGGGGGGTTTGGGCAAAATATGACCCATCGCGGTTCACAGTAATTGTCATATTTTCGGTATGAAACGTCGTAATTTGAAACTAAAAATAGGTGCAGAGAGTCAGAATTCGGCTCAAAAATCACGCTCAGGAGTGAAATTTCCGACATTTCCGAGATTTTAAAAACTGCAGGGGGGTTTGGGCAAAACATAACCCATCGCCGTTTTCAGTAATTGGCATATTTTCGGTATGAAAAGTAGTAATTTGAAACTAAAAATAGGTGCAGAGAGTCAGAATTCGGCTCAAAAGTCACGCTCATGAGTCAAATTTCCGACATTTCACACATTTTGAAAACTGCAGGGGGGTTTGGGCAAAATATAACCCATCGCCGTTTTCAGTAATTGGCATATTTTCGGTATGAAAAGTCGTAATTTGAAACTGAAAATAGGTGCAGAGAGTAAGCATTCGGATAAAAAGTCACGCTCAGGAGTCAATTTTCCGACATTTCAGACATTTTGAAAACAGCAGGGGGGTTTGGGCAAAATATGACCCATAGCCGTTTTCAGTAATTGGCATATTTTCGGTATAAAAGGTCGTAATTTGAAACTAAAAATAGGTGCAGAGAGTCATAATTCGGCTCAAAAATCACGCTCAGGAGTCAAATTTCCGACATTTCAGACATTTTAAAAACTGCAGGGGGGTTTGGGCAAAATATGACCCATCGCTGTTTTCAGTAATTGGCATATTTTCTTTATGAAACGTCGTAATTTGAAACTGAAAAAAGGTGCAGAGAGTCAGAATTCGGCTCAAAACTCCCGCTCAAAAGTCAAATTTCCGACATTTCAGACATTTTGAAAGCTGCTGGGGGGTTTGGGCAAAATATGACCCATTACCGTTTTCAGTAATTGGCATATTTTCGGTATAAAAATTCGTAATTTGAAACTGAAAATAGGTGCAGAGAGTCATAATTCGGCTCAAAACTCCCGCTCAAAAGTCAAATTTCCGACATTTCAGACATTTTGAAAACTGCAGGGGGGTTTGGGCAAAATATGACCCATTACCGTTGTCAGTAATTGGCATATTTTCGGTATAAAAAGTCGTAATTTGAAACTGAAAATAGGTGCAGAGAGTCAGAATTCGGCTCAAAAATCACGCTCAGGAGTCAAATTTCCGACATTTCAGACATTTTGAAAACTGCAGGGGAGTTTGTTTGGGGAAAATATGACCCATTGCCGTTTTCAGTAATTGGCATATTTTCGGTATAAAAAGTAGTAATTTGAAACTGAAAATAGGTGCAGAGAGTCAGAATTCGGATAAAAAATCACGCTCAGGAGTCAAATTTCCGACATTTCAGACATTTTGAAAACTGCAGGGGGGTTTGGGCAAAATATGACCCATCGCGGTTCACAGTAATTGTCATATTTTCGGTATGAAACGTCGTAATTTGAAACTAAAAATAGGTGCAGAGAGTCAGAATTCGGCTCAAAAATCACGCTCAGGAGTGAAATTTCCGACATTTCCGAGATTTTAAAAACTGCAGGGGGGTTTGGGCAAAACATAACCCATCGCCGTTTTCAGTAATTGGCATATTTTCGGTATGAAAAGTAGTAATTTGAAACTAAAAATAGGTGCAGAGAGTCAGAATTCGGCTCAAAAGTCACGCTCATGAGTCAAATTTCCGACATTTCACACATTTTGAAAACTGCAGGGGGGTTTGGGCAAAATATAACCCATCGCCGTTTTCAGTAATTGGCATATTTTCGGTATGAAAAGTCGTAATTTGAAACTGAAAATAGGTGCAGAGAGTAAGCATTCGGATAAAAAGTCACGCTCAGGAGTCAATTTTCCGACATTTCAGACATTTTGAAAACAGCAGGGGGGTTTGGGCAAAATATGACCCATAGCCGTTTTCAGTAATTGGCATATTTTCGGTATAAAAGGTCGTAATTTGAAACTAAAAATAGGTGCAGAGAGTAAGCATTCGGATAAAAAGTCACGCTCAGGAGTCAATTTTCCGACATTTCAGACATTTTGAAAACAGCAGGGGGGTTTGGGCAAAATATGACCCATAGCCGTTTTCAGTAATTGGCATATTTTCGGTATGAAACGTCATAATTTGAAACTGAAAAAAGGTGCAGAGAGTCAGAATTCGGCTCAAAACTCCCGCTCAAAAGTCAAATTTCCGACTTTTCAGACATTTGGAAAGCTGCTGGGGGGTTTGGGCAAAATATGACCCATTACCGTTTTCAGTAATTGGCATATTTTCGGTATAAAAAGTTGTAATTTGAAACTGAAAATAGGTGCAGAGAGTCAGAATTCGGCTCAAAAATCACGCTCAGGAGTCAAATTTCCAACATTTCAGACATTTTGAAAACTGCAGGGGGGTTTGGGCAAAATATGACCTATCGCCGGTTTACAGTAATTGTCATATTTTCGGTATGAAACGTCGTAATTTGAAACTGAAAATAGGTGCAGAGAGTCAGAATTCGGCTCAAAAATCACGCTCAGGAGTCAAATTTCCGACATTTCCGACATTTTAAAAACTGCAGGGGGGTTTGGGCAAAACATGACCCATCGCCGTTTTCAGTAATTGGCATATTTTCGGTAGGAAAAGTCGTAATTTGAAACTAAAAATAGGTGCAGAGAGTAAGCATTCGGATAAAAAGTCACGCTCATGAGTCAAATTTCAGACATTTCAGACATTTTGAAAACTGCAGGGGGGTTTGGGCAAAATATGACCCATCGCCGTTTACAGTAATTAGCATATTTTCGGTATGAAACATCGTAATTTGAAACTGAAAATAGGTGCAGAGAGTCAGAATTCGGCTCAAAAATCACGCTCAGGATTCAAATTTCCGACATTTCAGACATTTTGAAAACTGCAGGGGGGATTGGGCTAAATATGCCCCATCGCCGTTTTCAGTAATTGGCATATTTTCGGTACGAAACGTCGTAATTTGAAACTGAAAATAGGTGCAGAGAGTCAGAATTCGGCTCAAAAATCACGCTCAGGAGTTAAATTTCCGACATTTCAGACATTTTGAAAACTGCAGGGGGGTTTGGTCAAAATATGACCCATCGCCGTTTTCAGTAATTGGCATATTTTCGGTATAAAAAGTCGTAATTTGAAACTGAAAATAGGTGCAGAGAGTCAGAATTCGGATAAAAAATCACGCACAGGAGTCAAATTTCCGACATTTCAGACATTTTGAAAACTGCAGGGGGGTTTGAGCAAAATATGACTCATCTCCGTTTTCAGTAATTGGCATATTTTCGGTATAAAAAGTCGTAATTTGAAACTGAAAATAGGTGCAGAGAGTCAGAATTCGGATAAAAAATCACGCTCAGGAGTCAAATTTCCGACATTTCAGATATTTTGAAAACTGCAGGGGGGTTTGGGCAAAATATGACCCATCGCCGTTTACAGTAATTGACATATTTTCGGTATGAAACGTCGTAATATGAAACTGAAAATAGGTGCAGAGAGTCAGAATTCGGCTCAAAAATCACGCTCAGGAGTCAAATTTCCGACATTTCAGACATTTTAAAAACTGCAGGGGGGTTTTGGCAAAATATGACCCATGGCCGTTTTCAGTAATTGGCATATTTTCGGTATAAAACTTCGTAATTTGAAACTGAAAATAGATGCAGAGAATCAGAGTTCGGCTCAAAAATCACGCTCAGGAGTCAAATTTCCGACATTTCAGACATTTTAAAAACTGCAGGGGGGTTTGGGCATAATATGACCCATCGCCGTTTTCAGTAAATGGCATATTTTCGGTACGAAACGTCGCAATTTGAAACTGAAAATAGCGTCAGAGAGTCAGAATTCAGATAATAAATCACGCTCAGGAGTAAAATTTCCGACATTTCTGACATTTTGAAAACTGCAGGGCGGTTTGGGGAAAATATGACACATAGCCGTTTTCAGTAATTGGCATATTTTCGGTATAAAAAGTCGTAATTTGAAACTGAAAATAGGTGCAAAGATTCAGAATTCGGATAAAAAATCACGCTCAGGAGTCAAATTTCTGACATTTCAGACATTTTGAAAACTGCAGGGGGGATTGGCCAAAATATGACCCATCGCCGTTTTCAGTAATTCTCCTATTTTCGGTATGAAACGTCGTAATTTGAAACTGAAAAAAGGTGCAGAGAGTCAGAATTCGGCTCAAAACTCCCGCTCAAAAGTCAAATTTCCGACTTTTCAGACATTTTGAAAGCTGCTGGGGGGTTTGGGCAAAATATGACCCATTACCGTTTTCAGTAATTGGCATATTTTCGGTATAAAAAGTCGTAATTTGAAACTGAAAATAGGGGCAGAGAGTCAGAATTCGGCTCTAAAATCACGCTCAGGAGTCAAATTTCCGACTTTTCAGACATTTTGAAAACTGCAGGGGGGTTTGTTTGGGGAAAATATGACCCATCGCCGTTTTCAGTAATTGGCATATTTTCGGTATAAAAAGTAGTAATTTGAAACTGAAAATAGGTGCAGAGAGTCAGAATTCGGATAAAAAATCACGCTCAGGAGTCAAATTTCCGACATTTCAGACATTTTGAAAACTGCAGGGGGGTTTGGGCGAAATATGACCCATCGCCGTTTACAGTAATTGTCATATTTTCGGTATGAAACGTCGTAATTTGAAACTGAAAATAGGTGCAGAGAGTCAGAATTCGGCTCAAAAATCACGCTCAGGAGTCAAATTTCCGACATTTTAAAAACTGCAGGGGGGTTTGGGCAAAACATGACCCATCGCCGTTTTCAGTAATTGGCATATTTTCGGTATAAAAAGTCGTAATTTGAAACTGAAAATAGGTGCAGAGAGTCAGAATTCGGCTCAAAAATCACGCTCAGGAGTCAAATTTCCGACATTTCAGACATTTTGAAAACTGCAGGGGGGTTTGTTTGGGGAAAATATGACCCATCGCCGTTTTTAGTAATTGGCATATTTTCGGTATAAAAAGTAGTAATTTGAAACTGAAAATAGGTGCAGAGAGTCAGAATTCGGATAAAAAATCACGCTCAGGAGTCAAATTTCCAACATTTCAGACATTTTGAAAACTGCAGGGGGGTTTAGGCAAAATATGACCCATCGCCGTTTACAGTAATTGTCATATTTTCGGTATGAAACGTCGTAATTTGAAACTGAAAATAGGTGCAGAGAGTCAGAATTCGGCTCAAAAATCACGCTCATGAGTCAAATTTCCGACATTTCCGACATTTTAAAAACTGCAGGGGGGTTTGGGCAAAACATGACCCATCGCCGTTTTCAGTAATTGGCATATTTTCGGTATGAAAAGTCGTAATTTGAAACTAAAAATAGGTGCAGAGAGTAAGCATTCGGATAAAAAGTCACGCTCATGAGTCAAATTTCCGACATTTCAGACATTTTGAAATCTGCAGGGGGGTTTGGGCAAAATATGACCCATAGCCGCTTTCAGTAATTGGCATATTTTCGGTATAAAAGATCGTAATTTGAAACTGAAAATAGGTGCAGAGAGTAAGCATTCGGATAAAAAGTCACGCTCAGGAGTCAAATTTCAGACATTTCAGACATTTTGAAAACTGCAGTGGGGTTTGGGCAAAATATGACCCATCGCCGTTTTCAGTAATTGGCATAATTTCGGTACGAAACGTCGTAATTTGAAACTGAAAATAGGTGCAGAGAGTCAGAATTCGGCTCAAAAATCACGCTCAGGAGTTAAATTTCCGACATTTCAGACATTTTGAAAACTGCAGGGGGGTTTGGGCAAAATATGACCCATCGCCGTTTTCAGTAATTGGCATATTTTCGGTATAAAAAGTCGTAATTTGAAACTGAAAATAGGTGCAGAGAGTCAGAATTCGGATAAAAAATCACGCTCAGGAGTCAAATTTCCGACATTTCAGACATTTTGAAAACTGCAGGGGGGGTTTGGGCAAAATATGACCCATCGCCGTTTACAGTAATTGGCATATTTTCGGTATGAAACGTCGTAATTTGAAACTGAAAATAGGTGCAGAGAGTCAGAATTCGGCTCAAAAATCACGCTCAGGAGTCAAATTTCCGACATTTCAGACATTTTAAAAACTGCAGGGGGGTTTTGGCAAAATATGACCCATGGCCGTTTTCAGTAATTGGCATATTTTCGGTATAAAAAGTCGTAATTTGAAACTGAAAATAGGGGCAGAGAGTCAGAATTCGGCTCAAAAATCACGCTCAGGTTGTGAAATTTCCGACTTTTCAGACATTTTGAAAACGGCAGGGGGGTTTGTTTGGGGAAAATTTGACCCATCGCCGTTTTCAGTAATTGGCATATTTTCGGTATGAAAAGTCGTAATTTGAAACTGAAAATAGGTGCAGAGAGTAAGCATTCGGATAAAAAGTCACGCTCAGGAGTCAATTTTCCGACATTTCAGACATTTTGAAAACAGCAGGGGGGTTTGGGCAAAATATGACCCATAGCCGTTTTCAGTAATTGGCATATTTTCGGTATAAAAAGTAGTAATTTGAAACTGAAAATAGGTGCAGAGAGTCAGAATTCGGATAAAAAATCACGCTCAGGAGTCAAATTTCCGACATTTCAGACATTTTGAAAACTGCAGGGGGGTTTGGGCAAAACATAACCCATCGCCGTTTTCAGTAATTGGCATATTTTCGGTATGAAAAGTCGTAATTTGAAACTAAAAATAGGTGCAGAGAGTCAGAATTCGGCTCAAAAGTCACGCTCATGAGTCAAATTTCCGACATTTCACACATTTTGAAAACTGCAGGGGGGTTTGGGCAAAATATAACCCATCGCCGTTTTCAGTAATTGGCATATTTTCGGTATGAAAAGTCGTAATTTGAAACTGAAAATAGGTGCAGAGAGTAAGCATTCGGATAAAAAGTCACGCTCAGGAGTCAATTTTCCGACATTTCAGACATTTTGAAAACAGCAGGGGGGTTTGGGCAAAATATGACCCATAGCCGTTTTCAGTAATTGGCATATTTTCGGTATAAAAGGTCGTAATTTGAAACTAAAAATAGGTGCAGAGAGTAAGCATTCGGATAAAAAGTCACGCTCAGGAGTCAATTTTCCGACATTTCAGACATTTTGAAAACAGCAGGGGGGTTTGGGCAAAATATGACCCATAGCCGTTTTCAGTAATTGGCATATTTTCGGTATGAAACGTCAAAATTTGAAACTGAAAAAAGGTGCAGAGAGTCAGAATTCGGCTCAAAACTCCCGCTCAAAAGTCAAATTTCCGACTTTTCAGACATTTGGAAAGCTGCTGGGGGGTTTGGGCAAAATATGACCCATTACCGTTTTCAGTAATTGGCATATTTTCGGTATAAAAAGTTGTAATTTGAAACTGAAAATAGGTGCAGAGAGTCAGAATTCGGCTCAAAAATCACGCTCAGGAGTCAAATTTCCGACATTTCAGACATTTTGAAAACTGCAGGGGGGTTTGTTTGGGGAAAATATGACCCATCGCCGTTTTCAGTAATTGGCATATTTTCGGTATAAAAAGTAGTAATTTGAAACTGAAAATAGGTGCAGAGAGTCAGAATTCGGATAAAAAATCACGCTCAGGAGTCAAATTTCCAACATTTCAGACATTTTGAAAACTGCAGGGGGGTTTGGGCAAAATATGACCTATCGCCGGTTTACAGTAATTGTCATATTTTCGGTATGAAACGTCGTAATTTGAAACTGAAAATAGGTGCAGAGATTCAGAATTCGGCTCAAAAATCACGCTCAGGAGTCAAATTTCCGACATTTCCGACATTTTAAAAACTGCAGGGGGGTTTGGGCAAAACATGACCCATCGCCGTTTTCAGTAATTGGCATATTTTCGGTAGGAAAAGTCGTAATTTGAAACTAAAAATAGGTGCAGAGAGTAAGCATTCGGATAAAAAGTCACGCTCATGAGTCAAATTTCAGACATTTCAGACATTTTGAAAACTGCAGGGGGGTTTGGGCAAAATATGACCCATCGCCGTTTACAGTAATTAGCATATTTTCGGTATGAAACATCGTAATTTGAAACTGAAAATAGGTGCAGAGAGTCAGAATTCGGCTCAAAAATCACGCTCAGGATTCAAATTTCCGACATTTCAGACATTTTGAAAACTGCAGGGGGGTTTGGGCTAAATATGCCCCATCGCCGTTTTCAGTAATTGGCATATTTTCGGTACGAAACGTCGTAATTTGAAACTGAAAATAGGTGCAGAGAGTCAGAATTCGGCTCAAAAATCATGCTCAGGAGTTAAATTTCCGACATTTCAGACATTTTGAAAACTGCAGGGGGGTTTGGTCAAAATATGACCCATCGCCGTTTTCAGTAATTGGCATATTTTCGGTATAAAAAGTCGTAATTTGAAACTGAAAATAGGTGCAGAGAGTCAGAATTCGGATAAAAAATCACGCACAGGAGTCAAATTTCCGACATTTCAGACATTTTGAAAACTGCAGGGGGGTTTGAGCAAAATATGACTCATCTCCGTTTTCAGTAATTGGCATATTTTCGGTATAAAAAGTCGTAATTTGAAACTGAAAATAGGTGCAGAGAGTCAGAATTCGGATAAAAAATCACGCTCAGGAGTCAAATTTCCGACATTTCAGATATTTTGAAAACTGCAGGGGGGTTTGGGCAAAATATGACCCATCGCCGTTTACAGTAATTGACATATTTTCGGTATGAAACGTCGTAATATGAAACTGAAAATAGGTGCAGAGAGTCAGAATTCGGCTCAAAAATCACGCTCAGGAGTCAAATTTCCGACATTTCAGACATTTTAAAAACTGCAGGGGGGTTTTGGCAAAATATGACCCATGGCCGTTTTCAGTAATTGGCATATTTTCTGTATAAAACTTCGTAATTTGAAACTGAAAATAGATGCAGAGAATCAGAGTTCGGCTCAAAAATCACGCTCAGGAGTCAAATTTCCGACATTTCAGACATTTTAAAAACTGCAGGGGGGTTTGGGCATAATATGACCCATCGCCGTTTTCAGTAAATGGCATATTTTCGGTACGAAACGTCGCAATTTGAAACTGAAAATAGCGTCAGAGAGTCAGAATTCAGATAATAAATCACGCTCAGGAGTAAAATTTCCGACATTTCTGACATTTTGAAAACTGCAGGGCGGTTTGGGGAAAATATGACACATAGCCGTTTTCAGTAATTGGCATATTTTCGGTATAAAAAGTCGTAATTTGAAACTGAAAATAGGTGCAAAGAGTCAGAATTCGGATAAAAAATCACGCTCAGGAGTCAAATTTCTGACATTTCAGACATTTTGAAAACTGCAGGGGGGATTGGGCAAAATATGACCCATCGCCGTTTTCAGTAATTCTCCTATTTTCGGTATGAAACGTCGTAATTTGAAACTGAAAAAAGGTGCAGAGAGTCAGAATTCGGCTCAAAACTCCTGCTCAAAAGTCAAATTTCCGACTTTTCAGACATTTTGAAAGCTGCTGGGGGGTTTGGGCAAAATATGACCCATTACCGTTTTCAGTAATTGGCATATTTTCGGTATAAAAAGTCGTAATTTGAAACTGAAAATAGGGGCAGAGAGTCAGAATTCGGCTCAAAAATCACGCTCAGGAGTCAAATTTCCGACTTTTCAGACATTTTGAAAACTGCAGGGGGGTTTGTTTGGGGAAAATATGACCCATCGCCGTTTTCAGTAATTGGCATATTTTCGGTATAAAAAGTAGTAATTTGAAACTGAAAATAGGTGCAGAGAGTCAGAATTCGGATAAAAAATCACGCTCAGGAGTCAAATTTCCGACATTTCAGACATTTTGAAAACTGCAGGGGGGTTTGGGCGAAATATGACCCATCGCCGTTTACAGTAATTGTCATATTTTCGGTATGAAACGTCGTAATTTGAAACTGAAAATAGGTGCAGAGAGTCAGAATTCGGCTCAAAAATCACGCTCAGGAGTCAAATTTCCGACATTTTAAAAACTGCAGGGGGGTTTGGGCAAAACATGACCCATCGCCGTTTTCAGTAATTGGCATATTTTCGGTATAAAAAGTCGTAATTTGAAACTGAAAATAGGTGCAGAGAGTCAGAATTCGGCTCAAAAATCACGCTCAGGAGTCAAATTTCCGACATTTCAGACATTTTGAAAACTGCAGGGGGGTTTGTTTGGGGAAAATATGACCCATCGCCGTTTTTAGTAATTGGCATATTTTCGGTATAAAAAGTAGTAATTTGAAACTGAAAATAGGTGCAGAGAGTCAGAATTCGGATAAAAAATCACGCTCAGGAGTCAAATTTCCAACATTTCAGACATTTTGAAAACTGCAGGGGGGTTTAGGCAAAATATGACCCATCGCCGTTTACAGTAATTGTCATATTTTCGGTATGAAACGTCGTAATTTGAAACTGAAAATAGGTGCAGAGAGTCAGAATTCGGCTCAAAAATCACGCTCATGAGTCAAATTTCCGACATTTCCGACATTTTAAAAACTGCAGGGGGGTTTGGGCAAAACATGACCCATCGCCGTTTTCAGTAATTGGCATATTTTCGGTATGAAAAGTCGTAATTTGAAACTAAAAATAGGTGCAGAGAGTAAGCATTCGGATAAAAAGTCACGCTCATGAGTCAAATTTCCGACATTTCAGACATTTTGAAATCTGCAGGGGGGTTTGGGCAAAATATGACCCATAGCCGCTTTCAGTAATTGGCATATTTTCGGTATAAAAGATCGTAATTTGAAACTGAAAATAGGTGCAGAGAGTAAGCATTCGGATAAAAAGTCACGCTCAGGAGTCAAATTTCAGACATTTCAGACATTTTGAAAACTGCAGTGGGGTTTGGGCAAAATATGACCCATCGCCGTTTTCAGTAATTGGCATAATTTCGGTACGAAACGTCGTAATTTGAAACTGAAAATAGGTGCAGAGAGTCAGAATTCGGCTCAAAAATCACGCTCAGGAGTTAAATTTCCGACATTTCAGACATTTTGAAAACTGCAGGGGGGTTTGGGCAAAATATGACCCATCGCCGTTTTCAGTAATTGGCATATTTTCGGTATAAAAAGTCGTAATTTGAAACTGAAAATAGGTGCAGAGAGTCAGAATTCGGATAAAAAATCACGCTCAGGAGTCAAATTTCCGACATTTCAGACATTTTGAAAACTGCAGGGGGGGTTTGGGCAAAATATGACCCATCGCCGTTTACAGTAATTGGCATATTTTCGGTATGAAACGTCGTAATTTGAAACTGAAAATAGGTGCAGAGAGTCAGAATTCGGCTCAAAAATCACGCTCAGGAGTCAAATTTCCGACATTTCAGACATTTTAAAAACTGCAGGGGGGTTTTGGCAAAATATGACCCATGGCCGTTTTCAGTAATTGGCATATTTTCGGTATAAAAAGTCGTAATTTGAAACTGAAAATAGGGGCAGAGAGTCAGAATTCGGCTCAAAAATCACGCTCAGGTTGTGAAATTTCCGACTTTTCAGACATTTTGAAAACGGCAGGGGGGTTTGTTTGGGGAAAATTTGACCCATCGCCGTTTTCAGTAATTGGCATATTTTCGGTATGAAAAGTCGTAATTTGAAACTGAAAATAGGTGCAGAGAGTAAGCATTCGGATAAAAAGTCACGCTCAGGAGTCAATTTTCCGACATTTCAGACATTTTGAAAACAGCAGGGGGGTTTGGGCAAAATATGACCCATAGCCGTTTTCAGTAATTGGCATATTTTCGGTATAAAAAGTAGTAATTTGAAACTGAAAATAGGTGCAGAGAGTCAGAATTCGGATAAAAAATCACGCTCAGGAGTCAAATTTCCGACATTTCAGACATTTTGAAAACTGCAGGGGGGTTTGGGCAAAACATAACCCATCGCCGTTTTCAGTAATTGGCATATTTTCGGTATGAAAAGTCGTAATTTGAAACTAAAAATAGGTGCAGAGAGTCAGAATTCGGCTCAAAAGTCACGCTCATGAGTCAAATTTCCGACATTTCACACATTTTGAAAACTGCAGGGGGGTTTGGGCAAAATATAACCCATCGCCGTTTTCAGTAATTGGCATATTTTCGGTATGAAAAGTCGTAATTTGAAACTGAAAATAGGTGCAGAGAGTAAGCATTCGGATAAAAAGTCACGCTCAGGAGTCAATTTTCCGACATTTCAGACATTTTGAAAACAGCAGGGGGGTTTGGGCAAAATATGACCCATAGCCGTTTTCAGTAATTGGCATATTTTCGGTATAAAAGGTCGTAATTTGAAACTAAAAATAGGTGCAGAGAGTAAGCATTCGGATAAAAAGTCACGCTCAGGAGTCAATTTTCCGACATTTCAGACATTTTGAAAACAGCAGGGGGGTTTGGGCAAAATATGACCCATAGCCGTTTTCAGTAATTGGCATATTTTCGGTATGAAACGTCAAAATTTGAAACTGAAAAAAGGTGCAGAGAGTCAGAATTCGGCTCAAAACTCCCGCTCAAAAGTCAAATTTCCGACTTTTCAGACATTTGGAAAGCTGCTGGGGGGTTTGGGCAAAATATGACCCATTACCGTTTTCAGTAATTGGCATATTTTCGGTATAAAAAGTTGTAATTTGAAACTGAAAATAGGTGCAGAGAGTCAGAATTCGGCTCAAAAATCACGCTCAGGAGTCAAATTTCCGACATTTCAGACATTTTGAAAACTGCAGGGGGGTTTGTTTGGGGAAAATATGACCCATCGCCGTTTTCAGTAATTGGCATATTTTCGGTATAAAAAGTAGTAATTTGAAACTGAAAATAGGTGCAGAGAGTCAGAATTCGGATAAAAAATCACGCTCAGGAGTCAAATTTCCAACATTTCAGACATTTTGAAAACTGCAGGGGGGTTTGGGCAAAATATGACCTATCGCCGGTTTACAGTAATTGTCATATTTTCGGTATGAAACGTCGTAATTTGAAACTGAAAATAGGTGCAGAGATTCAGAATTCGGCTCAAAAATCACGCTCAGGAGTCAAATTTCCGACATTTCCGACATTTTAAAAACTGCAGGGGGGTTTGGGCAAAACATGACCCATCGCCGTTTTCAGTAATTGGCATATTTTCGGTAGGAAAAGTCGTAATTTGAAACTAAAAATAGGTGCAGAGAGTAAGCATTCGGATAAAAAGTCACGCTCATGAGTCAAATTTCAGACATTTCAGACATTTTGAAAACTGCAGGGGGGTTTGGGCAAAATATGACCCATCGCCGTTTACAGTAATTAGCATATTTTCGGTATGAAACATCGTAATTTGAAACTGAAAATAGGTGCAGAGAGTCAGAATTCGGCTCAAAAATCACGCTCAGGATTCAAATTTCCGACATTTCAGACATTTTGAAAACTGCAGGGGGGTTTGGGCTAAATATGCCCCATCGCCGTTTTCAGTAATTGGCATATTTTCGGTACGAAACGTCGTAATTTGAAACTGAAAATAGGTGCAGAGAGTCAGAATTCGGCTCAAAAATCATGCTCAGGAGTTAAATTTCCGACATTTCAGACATTTTGAAAACTGCAGGGGGGTTTGGTCAAAATATGACCCATCGCCGTTTTCAGTAATTGGCATATTTTCGGTATAAAAAGTCGTAATTTGAAACTGAAAATAGGTGCAGAGAGTCAGAATTCGGATAAAAAATCACGCACAGGAGTCAAATTTCCGACATTTCAGACATTTTGAAAACTGCAGGGGGGTTTGAGCAAAATATGACTCATCTCCGTTTTCAGTAATTGGCATATTTTCGGTATAAAAAGTCGTAATTTGAAACTGAAAATAGGTGCAGAGAGTCAGAATTCGGATAAAAAATCACGCTCAGGAGTCAAATTTCCGACATTTCAGATATTTTGAAAACTGCAGGGGGGTTTGGGCAAAATATGACCCATCGCCGTTTACAGTAATTGACATATTTTCGGTATGAAACGTCGTAATATGAAACTGAAAATAGGTGCAGAGAGTCAGAATTCGGCTCAAAAATCACGCTCAGGAGTCAAATTTCCGACATTTCAGACATTTTAAAAACTGCAGGGGGGTTTTGGCAAAATATGACCCATGGCCGTTTTCAGTAATTGGCATATTTTCGGTATAAAACTTCGTAATTTGAAACTGAAAATAGATGCAGAGAATCAGAGTTCGGCTCAAAAATCACGCTCAGGAGTCAAATTTCCGACATTTCAGACATTTTAAAAACTGCAGGGGGGTTTGGGCATAATATGACCCATCGCCGTTTTCAGTAAATGGCATATTTTCGGTACGAAACGTCGCAATTTGAAACTGAAAATAGCGTCAGAGAGTCAGAATTCAGATAATAAATCACGCTCAGGAGTAAAATTTCCGACATTTCTGACATTTTGAAAACTGCAGGGCGGTTTGGGGAAAATATGACACATAGCCGTTTTCAGTAATTGGCATATTTTCGGTATAAAAAGTCGTAATTTGAAACTGAAAATAGGTGCAAAGAGTCAGAATTCGGATAAAAAATCACGCTCAGGAGTCAAATTTCTGACATTTCAGACATTTTGAAAACTGCAGGGGGGATTGGGCAAAATATGACCCATCGCCGTTTTCAGTAATTCTCCTATTTTCGGTATGAAACGTCGTAATTTGAAACTGAAAAAAGGTGCAGAGAGTCAGAATTCGGCTCAAAACTCCTGCTCAAAAGTCAAATTTCCGACTTTTCAGACATTTTGAAAGCTGCTGGGGGGTTTGGGCAAAATATGACCCATTACCGTTTTCAGTAATTGGCATATTTTCGGTATAAAAAGTCGTAATTTGAAACTGAAAATAGGGGCAGAGAGTCAGAATTCGGCTCAAAAATCACGCTCAGGAGTCAAATTTCCGACTTTTCAGACATTTTGAAAACTGCAGGGGGGTTTGTTTGGGGAAAATATGACCCATCGCCGTTTTCAGTAATTGGCATATTTTCGGTATAAAAAGTAGTAATTTGAAACTGAAAATAGGTGCAGAGAGTCAGAATTCGGATAAAAAATCACGCTCAGGAGTCAAATTTCCGACATTTCAGACATTTTGAAAACTGCAGGGGGGTTTGGGCGAAATATGACCCATCGCCGTTTACAGTAATTGTCATATTTTCGGTATGAAACGTCGTAATTTGAAACTGAAAATAGGTGCAGAGAGTCAGAATTCGGCTCAAAAATCACGCTCAGGAGTCAAATTTCCGACATTTTAAAAACTGCAGGGGGGTTTGGGCAAAACATGACCCATCGCCGTTTTCAGTAATTGGCATATTTTCGGTATAAAAAGTCGTAATTTGAAACTGAAAATAGGTGCAGAGAGTCAGAATTCGGCTCAAAAATCACGCTCAGGAGTCAAATTTCCGACATTTCAGACATTTTGAAAACTGCAGGGGGGTTTGTTTGGGGAAAATATGACCCATCGCCGTTTTTAGTAATTGGCATATTTTCGGTATAAAAAGTAGTAATTTGAAACTGAAAATAGGTGCAGAGAGTCAGAATTCGGATAAAAAATCACGCTCAGGAGTCAAATTTCCAACATTTCAGACATTTTGAAAACTGCAGGGGGGTTTAGGCAAAATATGACCCATCGCCGTTTACAGTAATTGTCATATTTTCGGTATGAAACGTCGTAATTTGAAACTGAAAATAGGTGCAGAGAGTCAGAATTCGGCTCAAAAATCACGCTCATGAGTCAAATTTCCGACATTTCCGACATTTTAAAAACTGCAGGGGGGTTTGGGCAAAACATGACCCATCGCCGTTTTCAGTAATTGGCATATTTTCGGTATGAAAAGTCGTAATTTGAAACTAAAAATAGGTGCAGAGAGTAAGCATTCGGATAAAAAGTCACGCTCATGAGTCAAATTTCCGACATTTCAGACATTTTGAAATCTGCAGGGGGGTTTGGGCAAAATATGACCCATAGCCGCTTTCAGTAATTGGCATATTTTCGGTATAAAAGGTCGTAATTTGAAACTGAAAATAGGTGCAGAGAGTAAGCATTCGGATAAAAAGTCACGCTCAGGAGTCAAATTTCAGACATTTCAGACATTTTGAAAACTGCAGTGGGGTTTGGGCAAAATATGACCCATCGCCGTTTTCAGTAATTGGCATATTTTCGGTACGAAACGTCGTAATTTGAAACTGAAAATAGGTGCAGAGAGTCAGAATTCGGCTCAAAAATCACGCTCAGGAGTTAAATTTCCGACATTTCAGACATTTTGAAAACTGCAGGGGGGTTTGGGCAAAATATGACCCATCGCCGTTTTCAGTAATTGGCATATTTTCGGTATAAAAAGTCGTAATTTGAAACTGAAAATAGGTGCAGAGAGTCAGAATTCGGATAAAAAATCACGCTCAGGAGTCAAATTTCCGACATTTCAGACATTTTGAAAACTGCAGGGGGGGTTTGGGCAAAATATGACCCATCGCCGTTTACAGTAATTGGCATATTTTCGGTATGAAACGTCGTAATTTGAAACTGAAAATAGGTGCAGAGAGTCAGAATTCGGCTCAAAAATCACGCTCAGGAGTCAAATTTCCGACATTTCAGACATTTTAAAAACTGCAGGGGGGTTTTGGCAAAATATGACCCATGGCCGTTTTCAGTAATTGGCATATTTTCGGTATAAAAAGTCGTAATTTGAAACTGAAAATAGGGGCAGAGAGTCAGAATTCGGCTCAAAAATCACGCTCAGGTTGTGAAATTTCCGACTTTTCAGACATTTTGAAAACGGCAGGGGGGTTTGTTTGGGGAAAATTTGACCCATCGCCGTTTTCAGTAATTGGCATATTTTCGGTATGAAAAGTCGTAATTTGAAACTGAAAATAGGTGCAGAGAGTAAGCATTCGGATAAAAAGTCACGCTCAGGAGTCAATTTTCCGACATTTCAGACATTTTGAAAACAGCAGGGGGGTTTGGGCAAAATATGACCCATAGCCGTTTTCAGTAATTGGCATATTTTCGGTATAAAAGGTCGTAATTTGAAACTGAAAATAGGTGCAGAGAGTAAGCATTCGGATAAAAAGTCACTCTCAGGAGTCAAATTTCCGACATTTCAGACATTTTGAAAGCTGCTGGGGGGTTTTGGCAAAATATGACCCATTACCGTTTTCAGTAATTGGCATATTTTCGGTATAAAAAGTCGTAATTTGAAACTGAAAATAGGTGCAGAGAGTCAGTATTCGGCTCAAAAATCACGTTCAGGAGTCAAATTTCCGACATTTCAGACATTTTGAAAACTGCAGGGGGGTTTGTTTGGGGAAAATATGACCCATCGCCGTTTTCAGTAATTGGCATATTTTCGGTATAAAAAATAGTAATTTGAAACTGAAAATAGGTGCAGAGAGTCAGAATTCGGATACAAAATCACGCTCAGGAGTCAAATTTCCAACATTTCAGTCATTTTGAAAACTGCAGGGGGGTTTGGGCAAAATATAACCCATCGCCGTTTACAGTAATTGTCATATTTTCGGTATGTAACGTCGTAATTTGAAACTGAAAATAGGTGCAGAGAGTCAGAATTCAGCTCAAAAATCACTCTCAGGAGTCAAATTTCGGACATTTCCGACATTTTAAAAACTGCAGGGGGGTTTGGGCAAAACATGACCCATCGCCGTTTTCAGTAATTGGCATATTTTCGGTATAAAAGTTCGTAATTTGAAACTGAAAATAGGTGCAGAGAGTAAGCATTCGGATAAAAAGTCACTCTCAGGAGTCAATTTTCCGACATTTCAGACATTTTGAAAACTGCAGGGGGGTTTGGGCAAAATATGACCCATAGCCGTTTTCAGTAATTGGCATATTTTCGGTATGAAACGTCGTAATTTGAAACTGAAAAAAGGTGCAGAGAGTCAGAATTCGGCTCAAAACTCCCGCTCAAAAGTCAAATTTCCGACTTTTCAGACATTTTGAAAGCTGCTGGGGTGTTTGGGCAAAATATGACCCATTACCGTTTTCAGTAATTGGCATATTTTCGGTATAAAAAGTCGTAATTTGAAACTGAAAATAGGTGCAGAGAGTCAGAATTCGGCTCAAAAATCACGCTCAGGAGTCAAATTTCCGACATTTCAGACATTTTAAAAACTGCAGGGGGGTTTGGGCAAAACATGACCAATCGCCGTTTTCAGTAATTGGCATATTTTCGGTATAAAAGTTCGTAATTTGAAACTGAAAATAGGTGCAGAGAGTAAGCATTCGGATAAAAAGTCACTCTCAGGAGTCAATTTTCCGACATTTCAGACATTTTGAAAACTGCAGGGGGGTTTGGGCAAAATATGACCCATAGCCGTTTTCAGTAATTGGTATGTTTTCGGTATGAAACGTCGTAATTTGAAACTGAAAAAAGGTGCAGAGAGTCAGAATTCGGCTCAAAACTCCCGCTCAAAAGTCAAATTTCCGACTTTTCAGACATTTTGAAAGCTGCTGGGGTGTTTGGGCAAAATATGCCCCATTACCGTTTTCAGTAATTGGCATATTTTCGGTATAAAAAGTCGTAATTTGAAACTGAAAATAGGTGCAGAGAGTCAGAATTCGGCTCAAAAATCACGCTCAGGAGTCAAATTTCCGACATTTCAGACATATTAAAAACTGCAGGGGGGTTTGGGCAAAATATGACCGATAGCCGTTTTCAGTAATTGGCATATTTTCGGTATAAAAGTTCGTAATTTGAAACTGAAAATAGGTGCAGAGAGTAAGCATTCGGATAAAAAGTCACGCTCAGGAGTCAAATTTCAGACATTTCAGACATTTTGAAAACTGCAGGGGGGTTTGGGCAAAATATGACCCATCGCCGTTTTCAGTAATTGGCATATTTTCGGTACGAAACGTCGTAATTTGAAACTGAAAATAGGTGCAGAGAGTCAGAATTCGGCTCAAAAATCACGCTCAGGAGTTAAATTTCCGACATTTCAGACATTTTGAAAACTGCAGGGGGGTTTGGGCAAAATATGACCCATCGCCGTTTTCAGTAATTGGCATATTTTCGGTATAAAAAGTCGTAATTTGAAACTGAAAATAGGTGCAGAGAGTCAGACTTCGGATAAAAAATCACGCACAGGAGTCAAATTTCCGACATTTCAGACATTTTGAAAACTGCAGGGGGGTTTGGGCAAAATATGACTCATCTCCGTTTTCAGTAATTGGCATATTTTCGGTATAAAAAGTCGTATTCTGAAACTGAAAATAGGTGCAGAGAGTCAGAATTCGGATAAAAAATCACGCTCAGGAGTCAAATTTCCGACATTTCAGACATTTTGAAAACTGCAGGGGGGTTTGGGCAAAATATGACCCATCGCCGTTTACAGTAATTGGCATATTTTCGGTATGAAACGTCGTAATTTGAAACTGAAAATAGGTGCAGAGAGTCAGAATTCGGCTCAAAAATCACGCTCAGGAGTCACATTTCCGACATTTCAGACATTTTAAAAACTGCAGGGGGGTTTTGGCAAAATATGACCCATGGCCGTTTTCAGTAATTGGCATATTTTCGGTATAAAACTTCGTAATTTGAAACTGAAAATAGGTGCAGAGAATCAGAGTTCGGCTCAAAAATGACGCTCAGGAGTCAAATTTCCGACATTTCAGACATTTTAAAAACTGCAGGGGGGTTTGGGCATAATATGACCCATCGCCGTTTTCAGTAATTGGCATATTTTTGGTACGAAACTTCGCAATATGAAACTGAAAATAGCGTCAGAGAGTCAGAATTCGGATAATAAATCACACTCAGGAGTAAAATTTCCGACATTTCAGACATTTTGAAAACTGCAGGGGGGTTTGGGGAAAATATGACCCATAGCCGTTTTCAGTAATTGGCATATTTTAGGTATAAAAAGTCGTAATTTGAAACTGAAAATAGGTGCAAAGAGTCAGAATTCGGATAAAAGATCACGCTCAGGAGTCAAATTTCTGACATTTCAGACATTTTGAAAACTGCAGGGGGGATTGGGCAAAATATGACCCATCGCCGTTTTCAGTAATTGGCCTATTTTCGGTATGAAACGTCGTAATTTGAAACTGAAAAAAGGTGCAGAGAGTCAGAATTCGGCTCAAAACTCCCGCTCAAAAGTCAAATTTCCGACTTTTCAGACATTTTGAAAGCTGCTGGGGGGTTTGGGCAAAATATGACCCATTACCGTTTTCAGTAATTGGCATATTTTCGGTATAAAAAGTCGTAATTTGAAACTGAAAATAGGGGCAGAGAGTCAGAATTCGGCTCAAAAATCACGCTCAGGATTCAAATTTCCGACTTTTCAGACATTTGGAAACTGCAGGGGGGTTTGTTTGGGGAAAATATGACCCATCGCCGTTTTCAGTAATTGGCATATTTTCGGTATAAAAAGTAGTAATTTGAAACTGAAAATAGGTGCAGAGAGTCAGAATTCGGATAAAAAATCACGCTCCGGAGTCAAATTTCCGACATTTCAGACATTTTGAAAACTGCAGGGGGGTTTGTGCAAAATATGACCCATCGCCGTTTACAGTAATTGTCATATTTTCGGTATGAAACGTCGTAATTTGAAACTGAAAATAGGTGCAGAGAGTCAGAATTCGGCTCAAAAATCACGCTCAGGAGTCAAATTCCCGACATTTTAAAAACTGCAGGGGGGTTTGGGCAAAACATGACCCATCGCCGTTTTCAGTAATTGGCATATTTTCGGTATGAAAAGTCGTAATTTGAAACTAAAAATAGGTGCAGAGAGTCAGAATTCGGCTCAAAAGTCACGCTCATGAGTCAAATTTCCGACATTTCACACATTTTGAAAACTGCAGGGGGGTTTGGGCAAAATATGACCCATAGCCATTTTCAGTAATTGGCATATTTTCGGTATAAAAGGTCGTAATTTGAAACTGAAAATAGGTGCAGAGAGTAAGCATTCGGATAAAAAGTCACGCTCAGGAGTCAAATTTCCGACATTTCAGACATTTTGAAAGCTGCAGGGGGGTTTGGGCAAAATATGACCCATCGCCGTTTACAGTAATTGTCATATTTTCGGTATGAAACGTCGTAATTTGAAACTGAAAAAAGGTGCAGAGAGTCAGAATTCGGCTCAAAACTCCCGCTCAAAAGTCAAATTTCCGACATTTCAGACATTTTGAAAGCTGCTGGGGGGTTTGGGCAAAATATGACCCATTACCGTTTTCAGTAATTGGCATATTTTCGGTATAAAAAGTCGTAATATGAAACTGAAAATAGGTGCAGAGAGTCAGAATTCGGCTCAAAAATCACGCTCAGGAGTCAAATTTCCGACATTTCAGACATTTTGAAAACTGCAGGGGGGTTTGTTTGGGGAAAATATGACCCATCGCCGTTTTCAGTAATTGGCATATTTTCGGTATAAAAAGTAGTAATTTGAAACTGAAAATAGGTGCAGAGAGTCAGAATTCGGATAAAAAATCACGCTCAGGAGTCAAATTTCCGACATTTCAGACATTTTGAAAACTGCAAGGGGGTTTGGGCAAAATATGACCCATCGCCGTTTACAGTAATTGTCATATTTTCGGTATGAAACGTCGTAATTTGAAACTGAAAATAGGTGCAGAGAGTCAGAATTCGGCTCAAAAATCACGATCAGGAGTCAAATTTCCGACATTTCCGACATTTTAAAAACTGCAGGGGGGTTTGGGCAAAACATGACCGATCGCTGTTTTCAGTAATTGGCATATTTTCGGTCGTAATTTGAAACTGAAAATAGGTGCAGAGAGTAAGCATTCGGATAAAAAGTCACGCTCAGGAGTAAATTTTCCGATATTTCAGATATTTTGAAAACTGCAGGGGGGGTTGGGCAAAATATGACCCATAGCCGTTTTCAGTAATTGGCATATTTTCGGTATGAAACTTCGTACTTTGAAACTGAAAATAGGTGCAGAGAGTCAGAATTTGGCTCAAAAATCACGCTCAGGACTCAAATTTCCGACATTTCAGACATTTTAAAAACTGCAGGGGGGATTGGGCAAAATATGACCCATCGCCGTTTTCAGTAATTGGGATATTTTCGGTATGAAACGTCGTAATTTGAAACTGAAAATAGGTGCAGAGAGTCAGAATTCGGCTCAAAAATTACGCTCAGGAGTCAAATTTCCGACATTTCTGACAATTTGAAAACTGCAGGGGGGTTTGGGAAAAATATGACCCATCGCCGTTTTCAGTAATTGGCATATTTTCGGTATAAAAAGTCGTAATTTGAAACTGAAAATAGGTGCAGAGAGTAAGCATTCGGATAAAAAGTCACGCTCAGGTGTCAAATTTCCGACATTTCAGACATTTTGAAAACAGCAGGGGGGGTTGGGCAAAATTTGACCCATCGCCGTTTACAGTAATTGGCATATTTTCGGTATGAAACGTCGTAATTTGAAACTGAACATAGGTGCAGAGAGTCAGAATTCGGCTCAAAAATCACGCTCAGGAGTCAAATTTCCGACATTTCAGACATTTTAAAAACTGCAGGGGGGTTTGTGCAAAATATGACCCATCGCTGTTTTCAGTAATTGGCATATTTTCTGTATGAAACGTCGTAATTTGAAACTGAAAAGAGGTGCAGAGAGTCAGAATTCGGCTCAAAACTCCCGCTCAAAAGTCAAATTTCCGACATTTCAGACATTTTGAAAGCTGCTGGGGGATTTGGGCAAAATATGACCCATTACCGTTTTCAGTAATTGGCATATTTTCGGTATAAAAAGTCGTAATTTGAAACTGAAAATAGGTGCAGAGAGTCAGAATTCGGCTCAAAACTCCCGCTCAAAAGTCAAATTTCCGACATTTCAGACATTTTGAAAACTGCAGGGGGGTTTGGGCAAAATATGACCCATAGCCGTTTTCAGTAATTGGCATATTTTCGGTATAAAAGGTCGTAATTTGAAACTGAAAATAGGTGCAGAGAGTAAGCATTCGGATAAAAGTCACTCTCAGGAGTCAAATTTCCGACATTTCAGACATTTTGAAAGCTGCTGGGGGGTTTGGGCAAAATATGACCCATTACCGTTTTCAGTAATTGGCATATTTTCGGTATAAAAAGTCGTAATTTGAAACTGAAAATAGGTGCAGAGAGTCAGAATTCGGTTCAAAAATCACGCTCAGGAGTCAAATTTCCGACATTTCAGACATTTTGAAAACTGCAGGGGGGTTTGTTTGGGGAAAATATGACCCATCGCCGTTTTCAGTAATTGGCATATTTTCGGTAAAAAAAATAGTAATTTGAAACTGAAAATAGGTGCAGAGAGTCAGAATTCGGATACAAAATCACGCTCAGGAGTCAAATTTTCAACATTTCAGTCATTTTGAAAACTGCAGGGGGGTTTGGGCAAAATATGACCCATCGCCGTTTACAGTAATTGTCATATTTTCGGTATGAAACGTCGTACTTTGAAACTGAAAATAGGTGCAGAGAGTCAGAATTTGGCTCAAAAATCACGCTCAGGACTCAAATTTCCGACATTTCAGACATTTTAAAAACTGCAGGGGGGATTGGGCAAAATATGACCCATCGCCGTTTTCAGTAATTGGCATATTTTCGGTATGAAACGTCGTAATTTGAAACTGAAAATAGGTGCAGAGAGTCAGAATTCGGCTCAAAAATCACGCTCAGGAGTTAAATTTCCGACATTTCAGACATTTTGAAAACTGCAGGGGGGTTTGGGCAAAATATGACCCATCGCCGTTTTCAGTAATTGGCATATTTTCGGTATAAAAAGTCGTAATTTGAAACTGAAAATAGGTGCAGAGAGTCAGAATTCGGA
Source organism: Procambarus clarkii (assembly GCF_040958095.1). Classification (NCBI taxonomy): domain Eukaryota; kingdom Metazoa; phylum Arthropoda; class Malacostraca; order Decapoda; family Cambaridae; genus Procambarus; species Procambarus clarkii. The sequence continues at coordinate 9,000,597 of NC_091180.1, read as the reverse complement.
TAAAAAATCACGCTCAGGAGTCAAATTTCCGACATTTGAGACATTTTGAAAACTGCAGGGGGGTTTGGTCAAAATATGACTCATCTCCGTTTTCATTAATTGGCATATTTTCGGTATAAAAAGTCGTAATTTGAAACTGAAAATAGGTGCAGAGAGTCAGAATTCGGATAAAAAATCACGCTCAGGAGTCAAATTTCCGACATTTCAGACATTTTGAAAACTGCAGGGGGGTTTGGGCAAAATATGACCCATCGCCGTTTACAGTAATTGGCATATTTTCGGTATGAAACGTCGTAATTTGAAACTGAAAATAGGTGCAGAGAGTCAGAATTCGGCTCAAAATTCACGCTCAGGAGTCAAATTTCCGACATTTCAGACATTTTAAAAACTGCAGGGGGGTTTTGGCAAAATATGACCCATGGCCGTTTTCAGTAATTGGCATATTTTCGGTATAAAACTTCGTAATTTGAAACTGAAAATAGGTGCAGAGAATCAGAGTTCGGCTCAAAAATCACGCTCAGGAGTCAAATTTCCGACATTTCAGACATTTTAAAAACTGCAGGGGGGTTTGGGCAAAATATGACCCATCGCCGTTTTCAGTAATTGGCATATTTTCGGTACGAAACGTCGCAATATGAAACTGAAAATAGCGTCAGAGAGTCAGAATTCGGATAATAAATCACGCTCAGGAGTAAAATTTCCGACATTTCAGACATTTTGAAAACTGCAGGGGGGTTTGGGGAAAATATGACCCATAGCCGTTTTCAGTAATTGGCATATTTTCGGTATAAAAAGTCGTAATTTGAAACTGAAAATAGGTGCAAAGAGTCAGAATTCTGATAAAAAATCACGCTCAGGAGTCAAATTTCTGACATTTCAGACATTTTGAAAACTGCAGGGGGGATTGGGCAAAATATGACCCATCGCCGTTTTCAGTAATTGGCCTATTTTCGGTATGAAACGTCGTAATTTGAAACTGAAAAAAGGTGCAGAGAGTCAGAATTCAGCTCAAAACTCCCGCTCAAAAGTCAAATTTCCGACTTTTCAGACATTTTGAAAGCTGCTGGGGGGTTTGGGCAAAATATGACCCATTACCGTTTTCAGTAATTGGCATATTTTCGGTATAAAAAGTCGTAATTTGAAACTGAAAATAGGGGCAGAGAGTCAGAATTCGGCTCAAAAATCACGCTCAGGAGTCAAATTTCCGACTTTTCAGACATTTGGAAACTGCAGGGGGGTTTGTTTGGGGAAAATATGACCCATCGCCGTTTTCAGTAATTGGCATATTTTCGGTATAAAAAGTAGTAATTTGAAACTGAAAATAGGTGCAGAGAGTCAGAATTCGGATAAAAAATCACGCTCAGGAGTCAAATTTCCGACATTTCAGACATTTTGAAAACTGCAGAGGGGGTTTGGGCAAAATATGACCCATCGCCGTTTACAGTAATTGTCATATTTTCGGTATGAAACGTCGTAATTTGAAACTGAAAATAGGTGCAGAGAGTCAGAATTCGGCTCAAAAATCACGCTCAGGAGTCAAATTTCCGACATTTTAAAAACTGCAGGGGGGTTTGGGCAAAACATGACCCATCGCCGTTTTCAGTAATTGGCATATTTTCGGTATGAAAAGTCGTAATTTGAAACTAAAAATAGGTGCAGAGAGTCAGAATTCGGCTCAAAAGTCACGCTCATGAGTCAAATTTCCGACATTTCACACATTTTGAAAACTGCAGGGGGGTTTGGGCAAAATATGACCCATAGCCATTTTCAGTAATTGGCATATTTTCAGTATAAAAGGTCGTAGTTTGAAACTGAAAATAGGTGCAGAGAGTAAGCATTCGGATAAAAAGTCACGCTCAGGAGTCAAATTTCCGACATTTCAGACATTTTGAAAGCTGCAGGGGTGTTTGGGCAAAATATGACCCATCGCCGTTTACAGTAATTGTCATATTTTCGGTATGAAACGTCGTAATTTGAAACTGAAAAAAGGTGCAGAGAGTCAGAATTCGGCTCAAAACTCCCGCTCAAAAGTCAAATTTCCGACATTTCAGACATTTTGAAAGCTGCTGGGGGGTTTGGGCAAAATATGACCCATTACCGTTTTCAGTAATTGGCATATTTTCGGTATAAAAATTCGTAATATGAAACTGAAAATAGGTGCAGAGAGTCAGAATTCGGCTCAAAAATCACGCTCAGGAGTCAAATTTCCGACATTTCAGACATTTTGAAAACTGCAGGGGGCTTTGTTTGGGGAAAATATGACCCATCGCCGTTTTCAGTAATTGGCATATTTTCGGTATAAAAGGTCGTAATTTGAAACTGAAAATAGGTGCAGAGAGTCAGAATTCGGCTCAAAAGTCACGCTCAGGAGTCAAATTTCCGACATTTCACACATTTTAAAAACTGCAGGGGGGTTTGGGCAAAATATGACCCATAGCTGTTTTCAGTAATTGGCATATTTTCGGTCGTAATTTGAAACTGAAAATAGGTGCAGAGAGTAAGCATTCGGATAAAAAGTCACGCTCAGGAGTAAATTTTCCGATATTTCAGATATTTTGAAAACTGCAGGGGGGTTTGGGCAAAATATGACCCATAGCCGTTTTCAGTAATTGGCATATTTTCGGTATAAAAGGTCGTAATTTGAAACTGAAAATAGGTGCAGAGAGTAAGCATTCGGATAAAAAGTCACGCTCAGGAGTCAAATTTCCGACATTTGAGACATTTTGGATGCTGCTGGGGGGTTTGGGCAAAATATGACCCATTATCGTTTTCAGTAATTGGCATATTTTCGGTATAAAAAGTCGTAATTTGAAACTGAAAATAGGTGCAGAGAGTCAGAATTCGGCTCAAAAATCACGCTCAGGAGTCAAATTTCAGACATTTCAGACATTTTGAAAACTGCAGGGGGGTTTGTTTGGGGAAAATATGACCCATCGCCGTTTTCAGTAATTGGCATATTTTCGGTGTAAAAATTAGTAATTTGAAACGGAAAAAGGTGCAGAGAGTCAGAATTCGGATAAAAAATCATGCTCAGGAGTCAAATTTCCGACTTTTCAGACATTTTGAAAACTGCAGGGGGGTTTGGGCAAAATATGACCCATCGCCGTTTACAGTAATTGGCATATTTTCGGTATGAAACTTCGTACTTTGAAACTGAAAATAGGTGCAGAGAGTCAGAATTTGGCTCAAAAATCACGCTCAGGACTCAAATTTCCGACATTTCAGACATTTTAAAAACTGCAGGGGGGATTGGGCAAAATATGACCCATCGCCGTTTTCAGTAATTGGCATATTTTCGGTATGAAACGTCGTAATTTGAAACTGAAAATAGGTGCAGAGAGTCAGAATTCGGCTCAAAAATTACGCTCAGGAGTCAAATTTCCGACATTTCTGACAATTTGAAAACTGCAGGGGGGTTTGGGAAAAATATGACCCATCGCCGTTTTCAGTAATTGGCATATTTTCGGTATAAAAAGTCGTAATTTGAAACTGAAAATAGGTGCAGAGAGTAAGCATTCGGATAAAAAGTCACTCTCAGGAGTCAAATTTCCGACATTTCAGACATTTTGAAAGCTGCTGGGGGGTTTGGGCAAAATATGACCCATTACCGTTTTCAGTAATTGGCATATTTTCGGTATAAAAAGTCGTAATTTGAAACTTAAAATAGGTGCAGAGAGTCAGAATTCGGTTCAAAAATCACGGTCAGGAGTCAAATTTCCGACATTTCAGACATTTTGAAAACTGCAGGGGGGTTTGTTTGGGGAAAATATGACCCATCGCCGTTTTCAGTAATTGGCATATTTTCGGTAAAAAAATAGTAATTTGAAACTGAAAATAGGTGCAGAGAGTCAGAATTCGGATACAAAATCACGCTCAGGAGTCAAATTTTCAACATTTCAGTCATTTTGAAAACTGCAGGGGGGTTTGGGCAAAATATGACCCATCGCCGTTTACAGTAATTGTCATATTTTCGGTATGAAACGTCGTACTTTGAAACTGAAAATAGGTGCAGAGAGTCAGAATTTGGCTCAAAAATCACGCTCAGGACTCAAATTTCCGACATTTCAGACATTTTAAAAACTGCAGGGGGGATTGGGCAAAATATGACCCATCGCCGTTTTCAGTAATTGGCATATTTTCGGTATGAAACGTCGTAATTTGAAACTGAAAATAGGTGCAGAGAGTCAGAATTCGGCTCAAAAATCACGCTCAGGAGTCAAATTTCCGACATTTCAGACATATTGAAAACTGCAGGGGGGTTTGGGCAAAATATGACCCATCGGCGTTTTCAGTAATTGGCATATTTTCTGATTAAAAAGTCGTAATTTGAAACTGAAAATAGGTGCAGAGAGTCAGAATTCGGCTCAAAAATCACGCTCAGGAGTCAAATTTCCGACATTTCAGACATATTGAAAACTGCAGGGGGGTTTGGGCAAAATATGACCCATCGCCGTTTTCAGTAATTGGCATATTTTCTGATTAAAAAGTCGTAATTTGAAACTGAAAATAGGTGCAGAGAGTCAGAATTCGGCTCAAAAATCACGCTCAGGAGTCAAATTTCCGACATTTCAGACAATTTGAAAACTGCAGGGGGGTTTGGGCAAAATATGACCAATCGCCGTTTTCAGTAATTGGCATATTTTCGGTATAAAAAGTCGTAATTTGAAACTGAAAATAGGTGCAGAGAGTAAGCATTCGGATAAAAAGTCACGGTCAGGTGTCAAATTTCCGACATTTCAGACATTTTGAAAACAGCATGGGGGGTTGGGCAAAATTTGACCCATCGCCGTTTACAGTAATTGGCATATTTTCGGTATGAAACGTCGTAATTTGAAACTGAACATAGGTGCAGAGAGTCAGAATTCGGCTCAAAAATCACGCCCAGGAGTCAAATTTCCGACATTTCAGACATTTTAAAAACTGCAGGGGGGTTTGGGCAAAATATGACCCATCGCTGTTTTCAGTAATTGGCATATTTTCTGTATGAAACGTCGTAATTTGAAACTGAAAAAAGGTGCAGAGAGTCAGAATTCGGCTCAAAAATCACGCTCAAAAGTCAAATTTCCGACATTTCAGACATTTTGAAAGCTGCTGGGGGGTTTGGGCAAAATATGACTGTTATGATCTCAGCCTACAGGAGAAACGAGTCTCCCTCCTTGAGAGTTATTCGTCAAGCCTGACCTAACTAGAAGGTCTAGCAAATATTGAGGTGATAACCCATATGTAAAATGGCTGCTTGGATATGTAAAACAATTTAAGATTATGGGCAATGCAGAAGAAAATAGATAAATGACTGGCTAGGAGATGTGGACATTTTGCTGGAGGCGTGAGGCTCGCTTCCGGAGGACCTTGACCTCACTTGAGTGCCAGACATCGCAGGGGGAAGACGCGCTCCGTTTGAGCTCCCGCCAGAAGGGAACCCCTGGTGATATATCTCTAAGAGAAGAGAAGTGTGCAGACGTGCCAGCTGTGGAATTGAGCTGAGAACGTTGTGGTGTCAAGTCTTGGACGGCGAGGAGAGTTTAATAAGCTACTCAGAGGCATTTTCGTGGGCTGTGTGGAGCGCCCTGACCAGACGCCGTCAGAGGAAAAGCGCCCTCGATCAGTTAATCTGTGGTAAGCACGATATACGCCAGTTCATAGTGATCACTTGTAGTTGGTCGTGTGCCCAGCGACGGTAGCAATGTTTATTTATAAGTTAGACATGTTTTAATAAGGCAGAAAGCCTGAAATAGGAGAGTGAAGAGGGAGGAGCACGGAGCGACGTCCGCCCCCTCTGAGCGCTGGCGGACGACTGAGGGAGCCTGGCTCTTGACGGAGGAAGACCCTCCCAGCGAGTGAGGACCGCCGCCAGGCGAGGTGGAGTATGGACCCGCCCAAAACGGGGGAGTCCACTCTCACTGTATGTAGAGAACAGATAGAGGTTTGAGGCAAACATATTGTGTGAATATTTTTTGTTTATGTGTTAAAGGGGAACATTTTATTGGAGTGTCGATGGGTTGCAGGTTTGTTCTTTGGGGAAGAAGTTGCTGAGAACTTCGAAGCCAGCAGATGAAGTAGCTGATGAGACTCCAAGGTAGTGGAGCAGAAGACCTCGAGCTGTGAGGAGAAGCAGCAGTGAAGAGGAGTGTCACATGCTTCTGTAGAGGTGGAGAAGCACCATAGTTGCTCGGGGAAACTTCATGGTGTAGCAGCCAAGAGAGCTGTGGAGGAACCTAGCAGAAGGGTGAAGCACCGTAGTTACTCAAGGAAACTTCATGATAGCAGCCTGGAGGAGCTGCAGAGGATCCTGGTAGTGAAGCCCGGAAGAACCTAAGGATATTAGGGTAGTGAACATCCAGAGGTGGAAGGGGAAGTTCTGGTGGATTACTTATAGGGAGTTGATAGTGTTTGGTTGTCATTAGCGTGCAAGACGCAGTGAGAGGTGAGTGACTGTTGGCATTCTTATGTCAAGGAGTTTTTATACTGAAGTATCAATGAACATTTATACTGGTATATGTTATTGCATTCAAATGCTGATTTTCTATATATATATGTTATCTTGCTGATGGTGCAACAGTGTATGTAGACTTGACCAACTTGAGGAGGTTAATAGTATCAGGTGGTGAACCAGGAGATAGGATACCACTTGATAAGCTGATAACAGAGTTCTGATGGTGTTGGAGTGCAACCTGATTGTGATATTATAGAGTATAGGATTCATTATTATTATATGTGTGTATGTATCGTGTATGTGCTTTGTCCAGTAAATGTGTCACAATTTGCTGGTGTTTGCCCTTGTCCTAGTGAGGCTTCCCAGGAGGTAGTAAAGAAGGAGAGAGAGAGAGAAAGAACCAAGAACCACTGCCGTGGACAGGGTAGGAGGTAATACTAGTAAGTCATAGGGGATTGAGGAGATCATATCTCATAAGGAGAGAGTGGGGAGTCACAGCGGCTCGAGTGGGTGTGTGCACGTGACAACGAGGCTAAGTGTTGGAGCCGCATCCCCTAAACGTGTGACGTTGAGCCCCTCTCCAAGAGCCAGAAGCGCCAAGGGTGATCTCCTAGTATAAGCACTCTGCCGAGTTGTGGGTTGGGTTGTCCATAGAGAGGGATCAACGACGACAACACCAACCAACCCACAGTCTATAATAAAATTGGGGGCCTGTGTCCGGGAGAGTGAACTGACACACCCACACCCTGTCCAAGAGTGGATTTGAACACCCTTGCTGAAATAAACTGTGTGACCGCAGGTGTATATTCTCTCTCTTGGGAAGACTCACAGGACAAAGATGGATAAGGTGCAAGCATTTGTGGAGTCAGGCAAGCCTGAGGACTTGGAAGGTTGCACGAGGGATCAATTGAAACAAATAGCTGAAAAATGTGGCATTAGGTTGAAAGCATCTAAAGTAGCTGGGATGAAGGATGAGATCCTGAGGCAGTTAAGAGCCAAAAATGAAGCGGCAGAGCAAGGAGCCCAAAAAGGAGCTGAAAGTGGAAAGGAGGATGATGGGCAGGATGAAGTGAGATCCCAGGGATCGAGTAGGAGCAGCAAGAGTAGCCGCAGTAGCAGGAGTAGCCGAAATAGGAGCTTGGAGAGATTCCAGTTAGAGCTCCAGATGCAGCAACAACGAGAGGACAAGGAGAGACAGTTCCAGCTGGAAAAGATGAAATTAGAACTCCAGATGAAAAATGAAGCAGAGAAGGAAAAAGAAAAAACCAGACTGGAAATAGAAAAAGAGAAAGCAAGACTAGAGGTGGAGAAAGAAAAAGAGAAAACCAGAGTAAGAGAACTGGAGTTGGAACAGGAGAAAGAAAAAGAGAAAACGAGAGTAAGGGAACTGGAGTTGGAACAGGAGAAAGAAAAAGCCCAAGTCGAAAAAGAAAAAGAGAGAACAAAACAAATGCAGATAGAAGCGAATAGAACCTTGGCTGAGCAAAGGATTGAACATGGGTTGCCAGAGAGCACCACCCAGGTATCACACCCACCAGATGTTAGGGTTAGGGAGAAGGACATTCCCTTGTTTGTTCCCGAAGAGGCAGAGAGCTTCTTCGAGCATTTTGAGAAAGTAGCCAGTATCAAGGAGTGGCCACAGGAGGAATGGGCCCAGCTGGTCCAGTTAAGATTGACCGGTGCAGCCAGGGAGGCATACACCCAATTGTCACTGGAAGAGTGCCAGGATTACGCCACAGTAAAGAGCAGCATATTGCGCTCGTTTCAGTTAACCTCAGAGGCTTATAGGAAGCGCTTCAGAGAGATGATCAAAGTTGGAGCATGTACGTTTGCTGAGACAGCAAGGGATCTGGAAAGACGATTCCAGAAGTGGATTGAGGCTGCTGGAGTTGGATCTTACGCTGACCTGAAGCAACTGATGGTCATGGAGAAGTTCTTGGAGATGATGCATCCAGAAACAAAGTTCAAGATCCAAGAAGCAGGGATAATGGAGGTGAAAGATGCCGCAGATAGGGCGGATATGATTACTGAAGCATACAAGAGCTTGAGGGAGAACAGAGTGAGAAGCGAGGCGAGACGCAGCAATGGCAGATCCAGTGGAGTCTGGGGAGGAAGAAATTATGAAAGACCCAGAAGAGTCTGGGGTGAGAAAAATTTTGATAAATGGGCAGATAAAAGTAAGTACCCTAAAACTCAGAAGAGTAGGTCGCGCACTTCGTCTGAAAGTGAGGATGGAGGAGCCAAACGAGAAGCTAATCGTTATCCGGGAAATCGAGAGTCCAGTAAAGCCCCACAGAGTGCAGGTAGTGTACCTGCCTCGAGGAACTCTCATGCGAGTGGACAAAGTCAGAGCCGCTTTGGTACATATAGAAGAGATTTTTCCCAGATGAGATGTTACAATTGTAACGCATTGGGTCACGTGATGCGAGATTGTCGGCAGGGCAAGAGAGTTGTGACCCTGGCCATGTGTGACCCCCGAGGTAAATATACTAATGTGTTCCGAGACAAACCACAGAGAGCGAACTTAGTGAACGAGAGGTATAGACCGTTCATGAGCAAAGGTTGGATCAGTGTAGGAGGCCAACCTGAGGTAGAAGTTGGTATCTTAAGAGATACTGGAGCTAATCAGAGCTTGATTGTGAGAAGCCTGATTGGGAATGGTCGACGGTTAGCTGGCAGTGGGAAGATGAAAGTATATGGGTTATTGTCTGAAAGTGACATGCCCGTTTGTACTGTCCAGCTAAGGTCGGAATATGTGTCGGCAGAGGTGATGTTGGGAGTGTGCCCCGACATACCTGTTCCAGGAGTCCAAGTGATCCTGGGGAATGACTTGTGCGGGACAAAGGTGTTGCCAAGAGTCATAGCGGAGACTGTGCCAGAGGAGTGCCCAGAAGGCCACTGCACGGGTGGGACACCTGAGAGTGTGAACCTGACTGACATCCGAGGAGATGAGTCAGGAGACCGCCAAGCCATTGAAAACCCTGTCTCGGTAGTGACGAAGGCAGAGGTGGCCGACGAGGAAGACACTGGAGAAGGTGAGACAGTGTCGATTCAGCCAGTGGAAGAGATCGATGTAGATATAGCACGGCTATTTGATGAAGGTCCAGCCCAGGAAAATGAAGTCTCGGTGAGGTCAAAAGTGAAGATGGCCCAGCCGAAGAAGAATCATGTGAAGAGAGCGGACCTGAGTAGAGCCCAGACTGCTGAAACTAAGAGTCGGAAGGTGAATGCAACTGTGCTGAGTATGAATGAGGAAAGATGTGGACATACTGAGGACGGGAGTAGAGCGTCACGTTGTCCACGAGCACAGAGGCATAGGGATAGTGGAGTTAAGTTGTTTGAGGTGTCAGGAGTTGATATGTTTCACAGAAAACGTGGAGGAGAGATAATGAAGAAGAGTAATTGCCGGGAAAATGAAAGGAGAAGAGACAGTATGTGTGGAGAGATGCTTACGAGCACTCTGGGAGAGGCAAGGCGACGTGTACGGTCGAGTGCTGTTGGATGTAATACAGTGCCCGAAGAAACTTTTAGGGAACGAAGAAGAGTTGAAGGAGAAGAAATGGAGTTGTATAGAGGTGAAAAGTGTGGGAAGAGGAAGATGATACAAGCATGGAGGAATAGAGGAAAGCCGAGGACTCGGTGGGAGTCGAACAGGATGAGGTCTCAGATAAATGAGGAGACGAAAAGGAGGAGCGTCGGTGAAGACGATGGAGTGAAGTATGATGACAGGAGACGAAAGTATAATGGCAGTAGATGGAAGTGTGAAGACGACAGAGGAGGTACAGACAGCAGATGTCTGACTCTGGACGTGAAGAGAAGAAGACGAGGAAACGGAGGGTGGAGACAGTAAGTAGAGTGGACCGATGGAATGCAGGCGTCCAAGGAGGACAGCCTAGCCAAGAGGTGCCAGAGAAGTCAAATCGTTTGTGAGAAGACCATGTTTCTGGAGAGTTGTGAGCCGGATGTTGCAAGGAGCAACGAACTAATTGTAGACTCTTAAGGGAGTACGTAAGCAGATCAACCGTTCGAACCAATCGGTTGAAGAACGAGACAGTGTGGTGGCGGATGTATTATACCGAGCTTTGCCACTGGAATAACTCTCAAAAATAAGGGGAGGGGAGTGTTATGATCTCAGCCTACAGGAGAAACGAGTCTCCCTCCTTGAGAGTTATTCGTCAAGCCTGACCTAACTAGAAGGTCTAGCAAATATTGAGGTGATAACCCATATGTAAAATGGCTGGTTGGATATGTAAAACAATTTAAGATTATGGGCAATGCAGAAGAAAATAGATAAATGACTGGCTAGGAGATGTGGACATTTTGCTGGAGGCGTGAGGCTCGCTTCCGGAGGACCTTGACCTCACTTGAGTGCCAGACATCGCAGGGGGAAGCCGCGCTCCGTTTGAGCTCCCGCCAGAAGGGAACCCCTGGTGATATATCTCTAAGAGAAGAGAAGTGTGCAGACGTGCCAGCTGTGGAATTGAGCTGAGAACGTTGTGGTGTCAAGTCTTGGACGGCGAGGAGAGTTTAATAAGCTACTCAGAGGCATTTTCGTGGGCTGTGTGGAGCGCCCTGACCAGACGCCGTCAGAGGAAAAGCGCCCTCGATCAGTTAATCTGTGGTAAGCACGATATACGCCAGTTCATAGTGATCACTTGTAGTTGGTCGTGTGCCCAGCGACGGTAGCAATGTTTATTTATAAGTTAGACATGTTTTAATAAGGCAGAAAGCCTGAAATAGGAGAGTGAAGAGGGAGGAGCACGGAGCGACGTCCGCCCCCTCTGAGCGCTGGCGGACGACTGAGGGAGCCTGGCTCTTGACGGAGGAAGACCCTCCCAGCGAGTGAGGACCGCCGCCAGGCGAGGTGGAGTATGGACCCGCCCAAAACGGGGGAGTCCACTCTCACTGTATGTAGAGAACAGATAGAGGTTTGAGGCAAACATATTGTGTGAATATTTTTTGTTTATGTGTTAAAGGGGAACATTTTATTGGAGTGTCGATGGGTTGCAGGTTTGTTCTTTGGGGAAGAAGTTGCTGAGAACTTCGAAGCCAGCAGATGAAGTAGCTGATGAGACTCCAAGGTAGTGGAGCAGAAGACCTCGAGCTGTGAGGAGAAGCAGCAGTGAAGAGGAGTGTCACATGCTTCTGTAGAGGTGGAGAAGCACCATAGTTGCTCGGGGAAACTTCATGGTGTAGCAGCCAAGAGAGCTGTGGAGGAACCTAGCAGAAGGGTGAAGCACCGTAGTTACTCAAGGAAACTTCATGATAGCAGCCTGGAGGAGCTGCAGAGGATCCTGGTAGTGAAGCCCGGAAGAACCTAAGGATATTAGGGTAGTGAACTTCCAGAGGTGGAAGGGGAAGTTCTGGTGGATTACTTATAGGGAGTTGATAGTGTTTGGTTGTCATTAGCGTGCAAGACGCAGTGAGAGGTGAGTGACTGTTGGCATTCTTATGTCAAGGAGTTTTTATACTGAAGTATCAATGAACATTTATACTGGTATATGTTATTGCATTCAAATGCTGATTTTCTATATATATATGTTATCTTGCTGATGGTGCAACAGTGTATGTAGACTTGACCAACTTGAGGAGGTTAATAGTATCAGGTGGTGAACCAGGAGATAGGATACCACTTGATAAGCTGATAACAGAGTTCTGATGGTGTTGGAGTGCAACCTGATTGTGATATTATAGAGTATAGGATTCATTATTATTATATGTGTGTATGTATCGTGTATGTGCTTTGTCCAGTAAATGTGTCACAATTTGCTGGTGTTTGCCCTTGTCCTAGTGAGGCTTCCCAGGAGGTAGTAAAGAAGGAGAGAGAGAGAGAAAGAACCAAGAACCACTGCCGTGGACAGGGTAGGAGGTAATACTAGTAAGTCATAGGGGATTGAGGAGATCATATCTCATAAGGAGAGAGTGGGGAGTCACAGCGGCTCGAGTGGGTGTGTGCACGTGACAACGAGGCTAAGTGTTGGAGCCGCATCCCCTAAACGTGTGACGTTGAGCCCCTCTCCAAGAGCCAGAAGCGCCAAGGGTGATCTCCTAGTATAAGCACTCTGCCGAGTTGTGGGTTGGGTTGTCCATAGAGAGGGATCAACGACGACAACACCAACCAACCCACAGTCTATAATAAAATTGGGGGCCTGTGTCCGGGAGAGTGAACTGACACACCCACACCCTGTCCAAGAGTGGATTTGAACACCCTTGCTGAAATAAACTGTGTGACCGCAGGTGTATATTCTCTCTCTTGGGAAGACTCACAGGACAAAGATGGATAAGGTGCAAGCATTTGTGGAGTCAGGCAAGCCTGAGGACTTGGAAGGTTGCACGAGGGATCAATTGAAACAAATAGCTGAAAAATGTGGCATTAGGTTGAAAGCATCTAAAGTAGCTGGGATGAAGGATGAGATCCTGAGGCAGTTAAGAGCCAAAAATGAAGCGGCAGAGCAAGGAGCCCAAAAAGGAGCTGAAAGTGGAAAGGAGGATGATGGGCAGGATGAAGTGAGATCCCAGGGATCGAGTAGGAGCAGCAAGAGTAGCCGCAGTAGCAGGAGTAGCCGAAATAGGAGCTTGGAGAGATTCCAGTTAGAGCTCCAGATGCAGCAACAACGAGAGGACAAGGAGAGACAGTTCCAGCTGGAAAAGATGAAATTAGAACTCCAGATGAAAAATGAAGCAGAGAAGGAAAAAGAAAAAAACAGACTGGAAATAGAAAAAGAGAAAGCAAGACTAGAGGTGGAGAAAGAAAAAGAGAAAACCAGAGTAAGAGAACTGGAGTTGGAACAGGAGAAAGAAAAAGAGAAAACGAGAGTAAGGGAACTGGAGTTGGAACAGGAGAAAGAAAAAGCCCAAGTCGAAAAAGAAAAAGAGAGAACAAAACAAATGCAGATAGAAGCGAATAGAACCTTGGCTGAGCAAAGGATTGAACATGGGTTGCCAGAGAGCACCACCCAGGTATCACACCCACCAGATGTTAGGGTTAGGGAGAAAGACATTCCCTTGTTTGTTCCCGAAGAGGCAGAGAGCTTCTTCGAGCATTTTGAGAAAGTAGCCAGTATCAAGGAGTGGCCACAGGAGGAATGGGCCCAGCTGGTCCAGTTAAGATTGACCGGTGCAGCCAGGGAGGCATACACCCAATTGTCACTGGAAGAGTGCCAGGATTACGCCACAGTAAAGAGCAGCATATTGCGCTCGTTTCAGTTAACCTCAGAGGCTTATAGGAAGCGCTTCAGAGAGATGATCAAAGTTGGAGCATGTACGTTTGCTGAGACAGCAAGGGATCTGGAAAGACGATTCCAGAAGTGGATTGAGGCTGCTGGAGTTGGATCTTACGCTGACCTGAAGCAACTGATGGTCATGGAGAAGTTCTTGGAGATGATGCATCCAGAAACAAAGTTCAAGATCCAAGAAGCAGGGATAATGGAGGTGAAAGATGCCGCAGATAGGGCGGATATGATTACTGAAGCATACAAGAGCTTGAGGGAGAACAGAGTGAGAAGCGAGGCGAGACGCAGCAATGGCAGATCCAGTGGAGTCTGGGGAGGAAGAAATTATGAAAGACCCAGAAGAGTCTGGGGTGAGAAAAATTTTGATAAATGGGCAGATAAAAGTAAGTATCCTAAAACTCAGAAGAGTAGGTCGCGCACTTCGTCTGAAAGTGAGGATGGAGGAGCCAAACGAGAAGCTAATCGTTATCCGGGAAATCGAGAGTCCAGTAAAGCCCCACAGAGTGCAGGTAGTGTACCTGCCTCGAGGAACTCTCATGCGAGTGGACAAAGTCAGAGCCGCTTTGGTACATATAGAAGAGATTTTTCCCAGATGAGATGTTACAATTGTAACGCATTGGGTCACGTGATGCGAGATTGTCGGCAGGGCAAGAGAGTTGTGACCCTGGCCATGTGTGACCCCCGAGGTAAATATACTAATGTGTTCCGAGACAAACCACAGAGAGCGAACTTAGTGAACGAGAGGTATAGACCGTTCATGAGCAAAGGTTGGATCAGTGTAGGAGGCCAACCTGAGGTAGAAGTTGGTATCTTAAGAGATACTGGAGCTAATCAGAGCTTGATTGTGAGAAGCCTGATTGGGAATGGTCGACGGTTAGCTGGCAGTGGGAAGATGAAAGTATATGGGTTATTGTCTGAAAGTGACATGCCCGTTTGTACTGTCCAGCTAAGGTCGGAATATGTGTCGGCAGAGGTGATGTTGGGAGTGTGCCCCGACATACCTGTTCCAGGAGTCCAAGTGATCCTGGGGAATGACTTGTGCGGGACAAAGGTGTTGCCAAGAGTCATAGCGGAGACTGTGCCAGAGGAGTGCCCAGAAGGCCACTGCACGGGTGGGACACCTGAGAGTGTGAACCTGACTGACATCCGAGGAGATGAGTCAGGAGACCGCCAAGCCATTGAAAACCCTGTCTCGGTAGTGACGAAGGCAGAGGTGGCCGACGAGGAAGACACTGGAGAAGGTGAGACAGTGTCGATTCAGCCAGTGGAAGAGATCGATGTAGATATAGCACGGCTATTTGATGAAGGTCCAGCCCAGGAAAATGAAGTCTCGGTGAGGTCAAAAGTGAAGATGGCCCAGCCGAAGAAGAATCATGTGAAGAGAGCGGACCTGAGTAGAGCCCAGACTGCTGAAACTAAGAGTCGGAAGGTGAATGCAACTGTGCTGAGTATGAATGAGGAAAGATGTGGACATACTGAGGACGGGAGTAGAGCGTCACGTTGTCCACGAGCACAGAGGCATAGGGATAGTGGAGTTAAGTTGTTTGAGGTGTCAGGAGTTGATATGTTTCACAGAAAACGTGGAGGAGAGATAATGAAGAAGAGTAATTGCCGGGAAAATGAAAGGAGAAGAGACAGTATGTGTGGAGAGATGCTTACGAGCACTCTGGGAGAGGCAAGGCGACGTGTACGGTCGAGTGCTGTTGGATGTAATACAGTGCCCGAAGAAACTTTTAGGGAACGAAGAAGAGTTGAAGGAGAAGAAATGGAGTTGTATAGAGGTGAAAAGTGTGGGAAGAGGAAGATGATACAAGCATGGAGGAATAGAGGAAAGCCGAGGACTCGGTGGGAGTCGAACAGGATGAGGTCTCAGATAAATGAGGAGACGAAAAGGAGGAGCGTCGGTGAAGACGATGGAGTGAAGTATGATGACAGGAGACGAAAGTATAATGGCAGTAGATGGAAGTGTGAAGACGACAGAGGAGGTACAGACAGCAGATGTCTGACTCTGGACGTGAAGAGAAGAAGACGAGGAAACGGAGGGTGGAGACAGTAAGTAGAGTGGACCGATGGAATGCAGGCGTCCAAGGAGGACAGCCTAGCCAAGAGGTGCCAGAGAAGTCAAATCGTTTGTGAGAAGACCATGTTTCTGGAGAGTTGTGAGCCGGATGTTGCAAGGAGCAACGAACTAATTGTAGACTCTTAAGGGAGTACGTAAGCAGATCAACCGTTCGAACCAATCGGTTGAAGAACGAGACAGTGTGGTGGCGGATGTATTATACCGAGCTTTGCCACTGGAATAACTCTCAAAAATAAGGGGAGGGGAGTGTTATGATCTCAGCCTACAGGAGAAACGAGTCTCCCTCCTTGAGAGTTATTCGTCAAGCCTGACCTAACTAGAAGGTCTAGCAAATATTGAGGTGATAACCCATATGTAAAATGGCTGGTTGGATATGTAAAACAATTTAAGATTATGGGCAATGCAGAAGAAAATAGATAAATGACTGGCTAGGAGATGTGGACATTTTGCTGGAGGCGTGAGGCTCGCTTCCGGAGGACCTTGACCTCACTTGAGTGCCAGACATCGCAGGGGGAAGCCGCGCTCCGTTTGAGCTCCCGCCAGAAGGGAACCCCTGGTGATATATCTCTAAGAGAAGAGAAGTGTGCAGACGTGCCAGCTGTGGAATTGAGCTGAGAACGTTGTGGTGTCAAGTCTTGGACGGCGAGGAGAGTTTAATAAGCTACTCAGAGGCATTTTCGTGGGCTGTGTGGAGCGCCCTGACCAGACGCCGTCAGAGGAAAAGCGCCCTCGATCAGTTAATCTGTGGTAAGCACGATATACGCCAGTTCATAGTGATCACTTGTAGTTGGTCGTGTGCCCAGCGACGGTAGCAATGTTTATTTATAAGTTAGACATGTTTTAATAAGGCAGAAAGCCTGAAATAGGAGAGTGAAGAGGGAGGAGCACGGAGCGACGTCCGCCCCCTCTGAGCGCTGGCGGACGACTGAGGGAGCCTGGCTCTTGACGGAGGAAGACCCTCCCAGCGAGTGAGGACCGCCGCCAGGCGAGGTGGAGTATGGACCCGCCCAAAACGGGGGAGTCCACTCTCACTGTATGTAGAGAACAGATAGAGGTTTGAGGCAAACATATTGTGTGAATATTTTTTGTTTATGTGTTAAAGGGGAACATTTTATTGGAGTGTCGATGGGTTGCAGGTTTGTTCTTTGGGGAAGAAGTTGCTGAGAACTTCGAAGCCAGCAGATGAAGTAGCTGATGAGACTCCAAGGTAGTGGAGCAGAAGACCTCGAGCTGTGAGGAGAAGCAGCAGTGAAGAGGAGTGTCACATGCTTCTGTAGAGGTGGAGAAGCACCATAGTTGCTCGGGGAAACTTCATGGTGTAGCAGCCAAGAGAGCTGTGGAGGAACCTAGCAGAAGGGTGAAGCACCGTAGTTACTCAAGGAAACTTCATGATAGCAGCCTGGAGGAGCTGCAGAG
Organism: Procambarus clarkii; assembly: GCF_040958095.1. Classification (NCBI taxonomy): domain Eukaryota; kingdom Metazoa; phylum Arthropoda; class Malacostraca; order Decapoda; family Cambaridae; genus Procambarus; species Procambarus clarkii. Next base: position 8,983,436 of record NC_091180.1, on the reverse strand, counting down.
GATCCTGGTAGTGAAGCCCGGAAGAACCTAAGGATATTAGGGTAGTGAACTTCCAGAGGTGGAAGGGGAAGTTCTGGTGGATTACTTATAGGGAGTTGATAGTGTTTGGTTGTCATTAGCGTGCAAGACGCAGTGAGAGGTGAGTGACTGTTGGCATTCTTATGTCAAGGAGTTTTTATACTGAAGTATCAATGAACATTTATACTGGTATATGTTATTGCATTCAAATGCTGATTTTCTATATATATATGTTATCTTGCTGATGGTGCAACAGTGTATGTAGACTTGACCAACTTGAGGAGGTTAATAGTATCAGGTGGTGAACCAGGAGATAGGATACCACTTGATAAGCTGATAACAGAGTTCTGATGGTGTTGGAGTGCAACCTGATTGTGATATTATAGAGTATAGGATTCATTATTATTATATGTGTGTATGTATCGTGTATGTGCTTTGTCCAGTAAATGTGTCACAATTTGCTGGTGTTTGCCCTTGTCCTAGTGAGGCTTCCCAGGAGGTAGTAAAGAAGGAGAGAGAGAGAGAAAGAACCAAGAACCACTGCCGTGGACAGGGTAGGAGGTAATACTAGTAAGTCATAGGGGATTGAGGAGATCATATCTCATAAGGAGAGAGTGGGGAGTCACAGCGGCTCGAGTGGGTGTGTGCACGTGACAACGAGGCTAAGTGTTGGAGCCGCATCCCCTAAACGTGTGACGTTGAGCCCCTCTCCAAGAGCCAGAAGTGCCAAGGGTGATCTCCTAGTATAAGCACTCTACCGAGTTGTGGGTTGGGTTGTCCATAGAGAGGGATCAACGACGACAACACCAACCAACCCACAGTCTATAATAATGACCCATTACCGTTTTCAGTAATTGGCATATTTTCGGTATAAAAAGTCGTAATTTGAAACTGAAAATAGGTGCAGAGAGTCAGAATTCGGCTCAAAACTCCCGCTCAAAAGTCAAATTTCCGACATTTCAGACATTTTGAAAACTGCAGGGGGGTTTGGGCAAAATATGACCCATTACCGTTTTCAGTAATTGGCATATTTTCGGTATAAAAAGTCGTAATTTGAAACTGAAAATAGGTGCAGAGAGTCAGAATTCGGCTCAAAAATCACGCTCAGGAGTCAAATTTCCGACATTTCAGACATTTTGAAAACTGCAGGGGGGTTTGTTTGGGGAAATATGACCCATCGCCGTTTTCAGTAATTGGCATATTTTCGGTATAAAAAGTAGTAATATGAAACTGAAAATAGGTGCAGAGAGTCAGAATTCGGATAAAAAATCACGCTCAGGAGTTAATTTTCCGACATTTCAGACATTTTGAAAACTGCAGGGGGGTTTGGGCAAAATATGACCCATCGCGGTTTACAGTAATTGTCATATTTTCGGTATGAAACGTCGTAATTTGAAACTAAAAATAGGTGCAGAGAGTCAGAATTCGGCTCAAAAATCACGCTCAGGAGTGAAATTTCCGACATTTCCGACATTTTAAAAACTGCAGGGGGGTTTGGGCAAAACATGACCCATCGCCGTTTTCAGTAATTGGCATATTTTCGGTATGAAAATTCGTAATTTGAAACTAAAAATAGGTGCAGAGAGTCAGAATTCGGCTCAAAAGTCACGCTCATGAGTCAAATTTCCGACATTTCACACATTTTGAAAACTGCAGGGGGGTTTGGGCAAAATATGACCCATAGCCGTTTTCAGTAATTGGTATATTTTCGGTATAAAAGGTCGTAATTTGAAACTGAAAATAGGTGCAGAGAGTAAGCATTCGGATAAAAAGTCACGCTCAAGAGTCAATTTTCCGACATTTCAGACATTTTGAAAACTGCAGGGGGGTTTGGGCAAAATATGACCCAGAGCTGTTTTCAGTAATTGGCATATTTTCGGTATAAAATGTCGTAATTTGAAACTGAAAATAGGTGCAGAGAGTAAGCATTCGGATAAAAAGTCACTCTCAGGAGTCAAATTTCCGACATTTCAGACATTTTGAAAGCTGCTGGGGGGTTTGGGCAAAATATGACCCATTACAGTTTTCAGTAATTGGCATATTTTCGGTATAAAAAGTCGTAATTTGAAACTGAAAATAGGTGCAGAGAGTCAGAATTCGGCTCAAAAATCACGCTCAGGAGTCAAATTTCCGACATTTCAGACATTTTGAAAACTGCAGGGGGGGTTTGTTTGGGGAAAATATGACCCATCGCCGTTTTCAGTAATTGGCATATTTTCGGAATAAAAAATAGTAATTTGAAACTGAAAATAGGTGCAGAGAGTCAGAATTCGGATACAAAATCACGCTCAGGAGTCAAATTTCCAACATTTCAGTCATTTTGAAAACTGCAGGGAGGTTTGGGCAAAATATGACCCATCGCCGTTTACAGTAATTGTCATATTTTCGGTATGAAACGTCGTAATTTGAAACTGAAAATAGGTGCAGAGAGTCAGAATTCGGCTCAAAAATCACGCTCAGGAGTCAAATTTCCGACATTTCAAAAACTGCAGGGGGGTTTGGGCAAAATATGACCCATAGCTGTTTTCAGTAATTGGCATATTTTCGGTCGTAATTTGAAACTGAAAATAGGTGCAGAGAGTAAGCATTCTGATAAAAAGTCACGCTCAGGAGTAAATTTTCCGATATTTCAGACATTTTGAAAACTGCAGGGGGGTTTGGGCAAAATATGACCCATAGCCGTTTTCAGTAATTGGCATATTTTCGGTATAAAAGGTCGTAATTTGAAACTGAAAATAGGTGCAGAGAGTAAGCATTCGGATAAAAAGTCACGCTCAGGAGTCAAATTTCCGACATTTGAGACATTTTGAAAGCTGCTGGGGGGTTTGGGCAAAATATGACCCATTACCGTTTTCAGTAATTGGCATATTTTCGGTATAAAAAGTCGTAATTTGAAACTGAAAATAGGTGCAGAGAGTCAGAATTCGGCTCAAAAATCACGCTCAGGAGTCAAATTTCCGACATTTCAGACATTTTGAAAACTGCAGGGGGGTTTGTTTGGGGAAAATATGACCCATCGCCGTTTTCAGTAATTGGCATATTTTCGGTATTAAAAGTACTAATTTGAAACTGAAAATAGGTGCAGAGAGTCAGAATTCGGATAAAAAATCACGCTCAGGAGTCAAATTTCCAACATTTCAGTCATTTTGAAAACTGCAGGGGGGTTTGGGCAAAATATGACCCATCGCCGTTTACAGTAATTGGCATATTTTCGGTATGAAACGTCGTAATTTGAAACTAAAAATAGGTGCAGAGAGTCAGAATTCGGCTCAAAAATCACGCTCAGGAGTCAAATTTCCGACTTTTCAGACATTTTGAAAACTGCAGGGGGGTTTGGGCAAAATATGACCCATCGCCGTTTACCGTAATTGGCATATTTTCGGTATGAAACTTCGTACTTTGAAACTGAAAATAGGTGCAGAGAGTCAGAATTTGGCTCAAAAATCACGCTCAGGACTCAAATTTCCGACATTTCAGACATTTTAAAAACTGCAGGGGGGATTGGGCAAAATATGACCCATCGCCGTTTTCAGTAATTGGCATATTTAAATATGAAACGTCGTAATTTGAAACTGAAAATAGGTGCAGAGAGTCAGAATTCGGCTCAAAAATCACGCTCAGGAGTCAAATTTCCGACATTTCAGACATTTTGAAAACTGCAGGGGGGTTTGGGCAAAATATGACCCATCGCCGTTTTCAGTAATTGGCATATTTTCTGATTAAAAAGTCGTAATTTGAAACTGAAAATAGGTGCAGAGAGTCATAATTCGGCTCAAAAATCACGCTCAGGAGTCAAATTTCCGACATTTCAGACAATTTGAAAACTGCAGGGGGGTTTGGGCAAAATATGACCCATCGCCGTTTTCAGTAATTGGCATATTTTCGGTATAAAAAGTCGTAATTTGAAACTGAAAATAGGTGCAGAGAGTAAGCATTCGGATAAAAAGTCACGCTCAGGTGTCAAATTTCCGACAATTTAGACATTTTGAAAACAGCAGGGGGGGTTGGGCAAAATTTGACCCATCGCCGTTTACAGTAATTGGCATATTTTCGGTATGAAACGTCGTAATTTGAAACTGAACATAGGTGCAGAGAGTCAGAATTCGGCTCAAAAATCACGCTCAGGAGTCAAATTTCCGACATTTCAAACATTTTAAAAACTGCAGGGGGGTTTGGGCAAAATATGACCCATCGCTGTTTTCAGTAATTGACATATTTTCTGTATGAAACGTCGTAATTTGAAACTGAAAAAAGGTGCAGAGAGTCAGAATTCGGCTCAAAACTCCCGCTCAAAAGTCAAATTTCCGACATTTCAGACATTTTGAAAGCTGCTGGGGGGTTTGGGCAAAATATGACCCATTACCGTTTTCAGTAATTGGCATATTTTCGGTATAAAAAGTCGTAATTTGAAACTGAAAATAGGTGCAGAGAGTCAGAATTCGACTCAAAACTCCCGCTCAAAAGTCAAATTTCCGACATTTCAGACATTTTGAAAACTGCAGGGGGGTTTGGGCAAAATATGACCCATAGCCGTTTTCAGTAATTGGCATATTTTCGGTATAAAAGGTCGTAATTTGAAACTGAAAATAGGTGCAGAGAGTAAGCATTCGGATAAAAAGTCACTCTCAGGAGTCAAATTTCCGACATTTCAGACATTTTGAAAGCTGCTGGGGGGTTTGGGCAAAATATGACCCATTACCGTTTTCAGTAATTGGCATATTTTCGGTATAAAAAGTCGTAATTTGAAACTGAAAATAGGTGCAGAGAGTCAGAATTCGGTTCAAAAATCACGCTCAGGAGTCAAATTTCCGACATTTCAGACATTTTGAAAACTGCAGGGGGGTTTGTTTGGGGAAAATATGACCCATCGCCGTTTTCAGTAATTGGCATATTTTCGGTACAAAAAATAGTAATTTGAAACTGAAAATAGGTGCAGAGAGTCAGAATTCGGATACAAAATCACGCTCAGGAGTCAAATTTCAAACATTTCAGTCATTTTGAAAACTGCAGGGGGGTTTGGGCAAAATATGACCCATCGCCGTTTACAGTAATTGTCATATTTTCGGTATGAAACGTCGTACTTTGAAACTGAAAATAGGTGCAGAGAGTCAGAATTTGGCTCAAAAATCACGCTCAGGACTCAAATTTCCGACATTTCAGACATTTTAAAAACTGCAGGGGGGATTGGGCAAAATATGACCCATCGCCGTTTTCAGTAATTGGCATATTTTCGGTATGAAACGTCGTAATTTGAAACTGAAAATAGGTGCAGAGAGTCAGAATTCGGCTCAAAAATCACGCTCAGGAGTCAAATTTCCGACATTTCAGACATTTTGAAAACTGCAGGGGGGTTTGTTTGGGGAAAATATGACCCATCGCCGTTTTCAGTAATTGGCATATTTTCGGTATGAAACGTCGTAATTTGAAACTGAAAATAGGTGCAGAGAGTCAGAATTCGGCTCAAAAATCACGCTCAGGAGTCAAATTTCCGACATTTCAGACATTTTGAAAACTGCAGGGGAGTTTGGGCAAAATATGACCCATCGCCGTTTTCAGTAATTGGCATATTTTCTGATTAAAAAGTCGTAATTTGAAACTGAAAATAGGTGCAGAGAGTCAGAATTCGGCTCAAAAATCACGCTCAGGAGTCAAATTTTCGACATTTCAGACAATTTGAAAACTGCAGGGGGGTTTGGGCAAAATATGACCCATCGCCGTTTTCAGTAATTGGCATATTTTCGGTATAAAAATTCGTAATTTGAAACTGAAAATAGGTGCAGAGAGTAAGCATTCGGATAAAAAGTCACGGTCAGGTGTCAAATTTCCGATATTTCAGACATTTTGAAAACAGCAGGGGGGGTTGGGCAAAATTTGACCCATCGCCGTTTACAGTAATTGGCATATTTTCGGTATGAAACGTCGTAATTTGAAACTGAACATAGGTGCAGAGAGTCAGAATTCGGCTCAAAAATCACGCCCAGGAGTCAAATTTCCGACATTTCAGACATTTTAAAAACTGCAGGGGGGTTTGGGCAAAATATGACCCATCGCTGTTTTCAATAATTGGCATATTTTCTGTATGAAACGTCGTAATTTGAAACTGAAAAAAGGTGCAGAGAGTCAGAATTCGGCTCAAAAATCACGCTCAGGAGTCAAATTTCCGACATTTCAGACATTTTGAAAACTGCAGGGGGGTTTGTTTGGGGAAAATATGACCCATCGCCGTTTTCAGTAATTGGCATATTTTCGGTATGAAACGTCGTAATTTGAAACTGAAAATAGGTGCAGAGAGTCAGAATTCGGCTCAAAAATCACGCTCAGGAGTCAAATTTCCGACATTTCAGACATTTTGAAAACTGCAGGGGGGTTTGTTTGGGGAAAATATGACCCATCACCGTTTTTAGTAATTGGCATATTTTCGGTATGAAACGTCGTAATTTGAAACTAAAAATAGGTGCAGAGAGTCAGAATTCGGATAAAAAATCACGCTCAGGAGTGAAATTTCCGACATTTCCGACATTTTAAAAACTGCAGGGGGGTTTGGGCAAAACATGACCCATCGCCGTTTTCAGTAATTGGCATATTTTCGGTATGAAAATTCGTAATTTGAAACTAAAAATAGGTGCAGAGAGTCAGAATTCGGCTCAAAAGTCACGCTCATGAGTCAAATTTCCGACATTTCACACATTTTGAAAACTGCAGGGGGGTTTGGGCAAAATATGACCCATAGCCGTTTTCAGTAATTGGTATATTTTCGGTATAAAAGGTCGTAATTTGAAACTGAAAATAGGTGCAGAGAGTAAGCATTCGGATAAAAAGTCACGCTCAGGAGTCAATTTTCCGACATTTCAGACATTTTGAAAACTGCAGGGGGGTTTGGGCAAAATATGACACATAGCTGTTTTCAGTAATTGGCATATTTTCGGTATAAAAGGTCGTAATTTGAAACTGAAAATAGGTGCAGAGAGTAAGCATTCGGATAAAAAGTCACTCTCAGGAGTCAAATTTCCGACATTTCAGACATTTTGAAAGCTGCTGGGGGGTTTGGGCAAAATATGACCCATTACCGTTTTCAGTAATTGGCATATTTTCGGTATAAAAAGTCGTAATTTGAAACTGAACATAGGTGCAGAGAGTCAGAATTCGGCTCAAAAATCACGCCCAGGAGTCAAATTTCCGACATTTCAGACATTTTAAAAACTGCAGGGGGGTTTGGGCAAAATATGACCCATCGCTGTTTTCAGTAATTGTCCTATTTTCTGTTTGAAACGTCGTAATTTGAAACTGAAAAAAGGTGCAGAGAGTCAGAATTCGGCTCAAAAATCACGCTCAGGAGTCAAATTTCCGACATTTCAGACATTTTGAAAACTGCAGGGGGGTTTGTTTGGGGAAAATATGACCCATCGCCGTTTTCAGTAATTGGCATATTTTCGGTATGAAACGTCGTAATTTGAAACTGAAAATAGGTGCAGAGAGTCAGAATTCGGCTCAAAAATCACGCTCAGGAGTCAAATTTCCGACATTTCAGACATTTTGAAAACTGCAGGGGGGTTTGTTTGGGGAAAATATGACCCATCACCGTTTTTAGTAATTGGCATATTTTCGGTATGAAACGTCGTAATTTGAAACTAAAAATAGGTGCAGAGAGTCAGAATTCGGATAAAAAATCACGCTCAGGAGTGAAATTTCCGACATTTCCGACATTTTAAAAACTGCAGGGGGGTTTGGGCAAAACATGACCCATCGCCGTTTTCAGTAATTGGCATATTTTCGGTATGAAAATTCGTAATTTGAAACTAAAAATAGGTGCAGAGAGTCAGAATTCGGCTCAAAAGTCACGCTCATGAGTCAAATTTCCGACATTTCACACATTTTGAAAACTGCAGGGGGGTTTGGGCAAAATATGACCCATAGCCGTTTTCAGTAATTGGTATATTTTCGGTATAAAAGGTCGTAATTTGAAACTGAAAATAGGTGCAGAGAGTAAGCATTCGGATAAAAAGTCACGCTCAGGAGTCAATTTTCCGACATTTCAGACATTTTGAAAACTGCAGGGGGGTTTGGGCAAAATATGACACATAGCTGTTTTCAGTAATTGGCATATTTTCGGTATAAAAGGTCGTAATTTGAAACTGAAAATAGGTGCAGAGAGTAAGCATTCGGATAAAAAGTCACTCTCAGGAGTCAAATTTCCGACATTTCAGACATTTTGAAAGCTGCTGGGGGGTTTGGGCAAAATATGACCCATTACCGTTTTCAGTAATTGGCATATTTTCGGTATAAAAAGTCGTAATTTGAAACTGAACATAGGTGCAGAGAGTCAGAATTCGGCTCAAAAATCACGCCCAGGAGTCAAATTTCCGACATTTCAGACATTTTAAAAACTGCAGGGGGGTTTGGGCAAAATATGACCTATCGCTGTTTTCAGTAATTGTCCTATTTTCTGTTTGAAACGTCGTAATTTGAAACTGAAAAAAGGTGCAGAGAGTCAGAATTCGGCTCAAAACTCCCGCTCAAAAGTCAAATTTCCGACATTTCAGACATTTTGAAAGCTGCTGGGGGGTTTGGGCAAAATATGACCCATTACCGTTTTCGGTAATTGGCATATTTTCGGTATAAAAAGTCGTAATTTGAAACTGAAAATAGGTGCAGAGAGTCAGAATTCGGCTCAAAACTCCCGCTCAAAAGTCAAATTTCCGACATTTCAGACATTTTGAAAACTGCAGGGGGGTTTGGGCAAAATATGACCCATAGCCGTTTTCAGTAATTGGCATATTTTCGGTATAAAAAGTCGTAATTTGAAACTGAAAATAGGTGCAGAGAGTCAGAATTCGGCTCAAAACTCCCGCTCAAAAGTCAAATTTCCGACATTTCTGACATTTTGAAAACTGCAGGGGGGTTTGGGCAAAATATGACCCATAGCCGTTTTCAGTAATTGGCATATTTTCGGTATAAAAGGTCGTAATTTGAAACTGAAAATAGGTGCAGAGAGTAAGCATTCGGCTAAAAAGTCACTCTCAGGAGTCAAATTTCCGACATTTCAGACATTTTGTAAGCTGCTGGGGGGTTTGGGCAAAATATGACCCATTACCGTTTTCAGTAATTGGCATATTTTCGGTATAAAAAGTCGTAATTTGAAACTGAAAATAGGTGCAGAGAGTCAGAATTCGGTTAAAAAATCACGCTCAGGAGTCAAATTTCCGACATTTCAGACATTTTGAAAACTGCAGGGGGGGTTTGTTTGGGGAAAATATGACCCATCGCCGTTTTCAGTAATTGGCATATTTTCGGTATAAAAAATAGTAATTTGAAACTGAAAATAGGTGCAGAGAGTCAGAATTCGGATACAAAATCACGCTCAGGAGTCAAATTTCCAACATTTCAGTCATTTTGAAAACTGCAGGGGGGTTTGGGCAAAATATGACCCATCGCCGTTTACAGTAATTGTCATATTTTCGGTATGAAACGTCGTACTTTGAAACTGAAAATAGGTGCAGAGAGTCAGAATTCGGCTCAAAATCACGCTCAGGAGTCAAATTTCCGACATTTCAGACATTTTGAAAACTGCAGGGGGGTTTGGGCAAAATATGACCCATCGCCGTTTTCAGTAATTGGCAAATTTTCTGATTAAAAAGTCGTAATTTGAAACTGAAAATAGGTGCAGAGAGTCAGAATTCGGCTTAAAAATCACGCTCAGGAGTCAAATTTCCGACATTTCAGACAATTTGAACACTGCAGGGGGGTTTGGGCAAAATATGACCCATCGCCGTTTTCAGTAATTGGCATATTTTCGGTATAAAAAGTCGTAATTTGAAACTGAAAATAGGTGCAGAGAGTAAGCATTCGGATAAAAAGTCACGCTCAGGTGTCAAATTTCCGACATTTTAGACATTTTGAAAACAGCAGGGGGGGTTGGGCAAAATTTGACCCATCGCCGTTTACAGTAATTGGCATATTTTCGGTATGAAACGTCGTAATTTGAAACTGAACATAGGTGCAGAGAGTCAGAATTCGGCTCAAAAATCACGCTCAGGAGTCAAATTTCCGACATTTCAGACATTTTAAAAACTGCAGGGGGGTTTGGGCAAAATATGACCCATCGCTGTTTTCAGTAATTGGCATATTTTCGGTATAAAAGGTCGTAATTTGAAACTGAAAATAGGTGCAGAGAGTAAGCATTCGGATAAAAAGTCACTCTCAGGAGTCAAATTTCCGACATTTCAGACATTTTGAAAGCTGCTGGGGAGTTTGGGCAAAATATGACCCATTACCGTTTTCAGTAATTGGCATATTTTCGGTATAAAAAGTCGTAATTTGAAACTGAAAATAGGTGCAGAGAGTCAGAATTCGGTTCAAAAATCACGCTCAGGAGTCAAATTTCCGACATTTCAGACATTTTGAAAACTGCAGGGGGGTTTGTTTGGGGAAAATATGACCCATCGCCGTTTTCAGTAATTGGCATATTTTCGGAACAAAAAATAGTAATTTGAAACTGAAAATAGGTGCAGAGAGTCAGAATTCGGATACAAAATCACGCTCAGGAGTCAAATTTCAAACATTTCAGTCATTTTGAAAACTGCAGGGGGGTTTGGGCAAAATATGACCCATCGCCGTTTACAGTAATTGTCATATTTTCGGTATGAAACGTCGTACTTTGAAACTGAAAATAGGTGCAGAGAGTCAGAATTTGGCTCAAAAATCACGCTCAGGACTCAAATTTCCGACATTTCAGACATTTTAAAAACTGCAGGGGGGATTGGGCAAAATATGACCCATCGCCGTTTTCAGTAATTGGCATATTTTCGGTATGAAACGTCGTAATTTGAAACTGAAAATAGGTGCAGAGAGTCAGAATTCGGCTCAAAAATCACGCTCAGGAGTCAAATTTCCGACATTTCAGACATTTTGAAAACTGCAGGGGGGTTTGTTTGGGGAAAATATGACCCATCGCCGTTTTCAGTAATTGGCATATTTTCGGTATGAAACGTCGTAATTTGAAACTGAAAATAGGTGCAGAGAGTCAGAATTCGGCTCAAAAATCACGCTCAGGAGTCAAATTTCCGACATTTCAGACATTTTGAAAACTGCAGGGGAGTTTGGGCAAAATATGACCCATCGCGGTTTTCCGTAATTGGCATATTTTCTGATTAAAAAGTCGTAATTTGAAACTGAAAATAGGTGCAGAGAGTCAGAATTCGGCTCAAAAATCACGCTCAGGAGTCAAATTTTCGACATTTCAGACAATTTGAAAACTGCAGGGGGGTTTGGGCAAAATATGACCCATCGCCGTTTTCAGTAATTGGCATATTTTCGGTATAAAAATTCGTAATTTGAAACTGAAAATAGTGCAGAGAGTAAGCATTCGGATAAAAAGTCACGGTCAGGTGTCAAATTTCCGATATTTCAGACATTTTGAAAACAGCAGGGGGGGTTGGGCAAAATTTGACCCATCGCCGTTTACAGTAATTGGCATATTTTCGGTATGAAACGTCGTAATTTGAAACTGAACATAGGTGCAGAGAGTCAGAATTCGGCTCAAAAATCACGCCCAGGAGTCAAATTTCCGACATTTCAGACATTTTAAAAACTGCAGGGGGGTTTGGGCAAAATATGACCCATCGCTGTTTTCAATAATTGGCATATTTTCTGTATGAAACGTCGTAATTTGAAACTGAAAAAAGGTGCAGAGAGTCAGAATTCGGCTCAAAAATCACGCTCAGGAGTCAAATTTCCGACATTTCAGACATTTTGAAAACTGCAGGGGGGTTTGTTTGGGGAAAATATGACCCATCGCCGTTTTCAGTAATTGGCATATTTTCGGTATGAAACGTCGTAATTTGAAACTGAAAATAGGTGCAGAGAGTCAGAATTCGACTCAAAAATCACGCTCAGGAGTCAAATTTCCGACATTTCAGACATTTTGAAAACTGCAGGGGGGTTTGTTTGGGGAAAATATGACCCATCACCGTTTTTAGTAATTGGCATATTTTCGGTATGAAACGTCGTAATTTGAAACTAAAAATAGGTGCAGAGAGTCAGAATTCGGATAAAAAATCACGTTAAGGAGTGAAATTTCCGACATTTCCGACATTTTAAAAACTGCAGGGGGGTTTGGGCAAAACATGACCCATCGCCGTTTTCAGTAATTGGCATATTTTCGGTATGAAAATTCGTAATTTGAAACTAAAAATAGGTGCAGAGAGTCAGAATTCGGCTCAAAAGTCACGCTCATGAGTCAAATTTCCGACATTTCACACATTTTGAAAACTGCAGGGGGCTTTGGGCAAAATATGACCCATAGCCGTTTTCAGTAATTGGTATATTTTCGGTATAAAAGGTCGTAATTTGAAACTGAAAATAGGTGCAGAGAGTAAGCATTCGGATAAAAAGTCACGCTCAGGAGTCAATTTTCCGACATTTCAGACATTTTGAAAACTGCAGGGGGGTTTGGGCAAAATATGACACATAGCTGTTTTCAGTAATTGGCATATTTTCGGTATAAAAGGTCGTAATTTGAAACTGAAAATAGGTGCAGAGAGTAAGCATTCGGATAAAAAGTCACTCTCAGGAGTCAAATTTCCGACATTTCAGACATTTTGAAAGCTGCTGGGGGGTTTGGGCAAAATATGACCCATTACCGTTTTCAGTAATTGGCATATTTTCGGTATAAAAAGTCGTAATTTGAAACTGAAAATAGGTGCAGAGAGTCAGAATTCGGCTCAAAAATCACGCTTTGGAGTCAAATTTCCGACATTTCAGACATTTTGAAAACTGCAGTGGGGTTTGTTTGGGGAAAATATGACCCATCGCCGTTTTCAGTAATTGGCATATTTTCGGTATAAAAAATAGTAATTTGAAACTGAAAATAGGTGCAGAGAGTCAGAATTCGGATACAAAATCACGCTCAGGAGTCAAATTTCCAACATTTCAGTCATTTTGAAAACTGCAGGGGGGTTTGGGCAAAATATGACCCATCGCCGTTTACAGTAATTGTCATATTTTCGGTATGAAACGTCGTAATTTGAAACTGAAAATAGGTGCAGAGAGTCAGAATTCGGCTCAAAAATCACGCTCATGAGTCAAATTTCCGACATTTTAAAAACTGCAGGGGGGTTTGGGCAAAACATGACCCATCGCCGTTTTCAGTAATTGGCACATTTTCGGTATGAAAATTCGTAATTTGGAACTAAAAATAGGTGCAGAGAGTCAGAATTCGGCTCAAAAGTCACGCTCATGAGTCAAATTTCCGACATTTCACACATTTTGAAAACTGCAGGGGGGTTTTGGCAAAATATGACCCATAGCCGTTTTCAGTAATTGGCATATTTTCGGTATAAAAGGTCGTAATTTGAAACTGAAAATAGGTGCAGAGAGTAAGCATTCGGATAAAAAGTCACGCTCAAAATCAATTTTCCGACATTTCAGACGTTTTGAAAACTGCAGGGGGGTTTGGGCAAAATATGACCCATAGTTGTTTTCAGTAATTGGCATATTTTCGGTATGAAACGTCGTAATTTGAAACTGAAAAAAGGTGCAGAGAGTCAGAATTCGGCTCAAAACTCCCGCTCAAAAGTCAAATTTCCGACTTTTAAGACATTTTGAAAGCTGCTGGGGGGTTTGGGCAAAATATGACCCATTACCGTTTTCAGTAATTGGCATATTTTCGGTATAAAAAGTCGTAATTTGAAACTGAAAATAGGTGCAGAGAGTCAGAATTCGGCTCAAAAATCACGCTCAGGAGTCAAATTTCCGACATTTCAGACATTTTGAAAACTGCAGGGGGGTTTGTTTGGGGAAAATATGACCCATCGCCGTTTTCAGTAATTGGCATATTTTCGGTATAAAAGGTAGTAATTTGAAACTGAAAATAGGTGCAGAGAGTCAGAATTCGGATAAAAAATCACGCTCAGGAGTCAAATTTCCAACATTTCAGACATTTTGAAAACTACAGGGGGGTTTGGGCAAAATATGACCCATCGCCGTTTACAGTAATTGTCATATTTTCGGTATGAAACGTCGTAATTTGAAACTGAAAATAGGTGCAGAGAGTCAGAATTCGGCTCAAAAATCACGCTCAGGAGTCAAATTTCCGACATTTCCGACATTTTAAACACTGCAGGGGGGTTTGGGCAAAACATGACCCATCGCCGTTTTCAGTAATTGGCATATTTTCGGTATGAAAAGTCGTAATTTGAAACTAAAAATAGGTGCAGAGAGTCAGAATTCGGCTCAAAAGTCACGCTCATGAGTCAAATTTCCGACATTTCAGACATTTTGAAAACTGCAGGGGGGTTTGGGCAAAATATGACCCACAGCCGTTTTCAGTAATTGGCATATTTTCGGTATAAAAGGTCGTAATTTGATACTGAAAATAGGTGCAGAGAGTAAGCATTCGGATAAAAAGTCACGCTCAGGATTCAAATTTCCGACATTTCAGACATTTTGAAAACTGCAGGGGGGTTTGGGCAAAATATGACCCATCGCCGTTTTCAGTAATTGGCATATTTTCGGTACGAAACATCGTAATTTGAAACTGAAAATAGGTGCAGAGAGTCAGAATTCGGCTCAAAAATCACGCTCAGGAGTTAAATTTCCGACATTTCAGACATTTTGAAAACTGCAGGGGGGTTTGGGCAAAATATGACCCATCGCCGTTTTCAGTAATTGGCATATTTTCGGTATAAAAAGTCGTAATTTGAAACTGAAAATAGGTGCAGAGAGTCAGAATTCGGATAAAAAATCACGCACAGGAGTCAAATTTCCGACATTTCAGACATTTTGAAAACTGCAGGGGGGTTTGGGCAAAATATGACTCATCTCCGTTTTCAGTAATTGGCATATTTTCGGTATAAAAAGTCGTAATTTGAAACTGAAAATAGGCGCAGAGAGTAAGCATTCGGATAAAAAGTCACGGTCAGGTGTCAAATTTCCGACATTTCAGACATTTTGAAAACAGCAGGGGGGGTTGGGCAAAATTTGACCCACCGCCGTTTACAGTAATTGGCATATTTTCGGTATGAAACGTCGTAATTTGAAACTGAACATAGGTGCAGAGAGTCAGAATTCGGCTCAAAAATCACGCCCAGGAGTCAAATTTCCGACATTTCAGACATTTTAAAAACTGCAGGGGGGTTTGGGCAAAATATGACCCATCGCTGTTTTCAGTAATTGGCATATTTTCTGTATGAAACGTCGTAATTTGAAACTGAAAAAAGGTGCAGAGAGTCAGAATTCGGCTCAAAAATCACGCTCAAAAGTCAAATTTCCGACATTTCAGACATTTTGAAAGCTGCTGGGGGGTTTAGGCAAAATATGACCCATTACCGTTTTCAGTAATTGTCATATTTTCGGTATAAAAAGTCGTAATTTGAAACTGAAAATAGGTGCAGAGAGTCAGAATTCGGCTCAAAACTCCCGCTCAAAAGTCAAATTTCCGACATTTCAGACATTTTGAAAACTGCAGGGGGGTTTGGGCAAAATATGACCCATTACCGTTTTCAGTAATTGGCATATTTTCGGTATAAAAAGTCGTAATTTGAAACTGAAAATAGGTGCAGAGAGTCAGAATTCGGCTCAAAAATCACGCTCAGGAGTCAAATTTCCGACATTTCAGACATTTTGAAAACTGCAGGGGGGTTTGTTTGGGCAAAACATGACCCATCGCCGTTTTCAGTAATTGGCATATTTTCGGTATGAAAATTCGTAATTTGAAACTAAAAATAGGTGCAGAGAGTCAGAATTCGGCTCAAAAGTCACGCTCATGAGTCAAATTTCCGACATTTCACACATTTTGAAAACTGCAGGGGGGTTTGGGCAAAATATGACCCATAGCCGTTTTCAGTAATTGGTATATTTTCGGTATAAAAGGTCGTAATTTGAAACTGAAAATAGGTGCAGAGAGTAAGCATTCGGATAAAAAGTCACGCTCAGGAGTCAATTTTCCGACATTTCAGACATTTTGAAAACTGCAGGGGGGTTTGGGCAAAATATGACACATAGCTGTTTTCAGTAATTGGCATATTTTCGGTATAAAAGATCGTAATTTGAAACTGAAAATAGGTGCAGAGAGTAAGCATTCGGATAAAAAGTCACTCTCAGGAGTCAAATTTCCGACATTTCAGACATTTTGAAAGCTGCTGGGGGGTTTGGGCAAAATATGACCCATTCCCGTTTTCAGTAATTGACATATTTTCGGTATAAAAAGTCGTAATTTGAAACTGAAAATAGGTGCAGAGAGTCAGAATTCGGCTCAAAAATCACGCTCAGGAGTCAAATTTCCGACATTTCAGACATTTTGAAAACTGCAGGGGGGTTTGTTTGGGGAAAATATGACCCATCGCCGTTTTCAGTAATTGGCATATTTTCGGTATAAAAAATAGTAATTTGAAACTGAAAATAGGTGCAGAGAGTCAGAATTCGGATACAAAATCACGCTCAGGAGTCAAATTTCCAACATTTCAGTCATTTTGAAAACTGCAGGGGGGTTTGAGCAAAATATGACCCATCGCCGTTTACAGTAATTGTCATATTTTCGGTATGAAACGTCGTAATTTGAAACTGAAAATAGGTGCAGAGAGTCAGAATTCGGCTCAAAAATCACGCTCATGAGTCAAATTTCCGACATTTTAAAAACTGCAGGGGGGGTTGGGCAAAACATGACCCATCGCCGTTTTCTGTAATTGGCACATTTTCGGTATGAAAATTCGTAATTTGGAACTAAAAATAGGTGCAGAGAGTCAGAATTCGGCTCAAAAGTCACGCTCATGAGTCAAATTTCCGACATTTCACACATTTTAAAAACTGCAGGGGGGTTTGGGCAAAATATGACCCATAGCCGTTTTCAGTAATTGGCATATTTTCGGTATAAAAGGTCGTAATTTGAAACTGAAAATAGGTGCAGAGAGTAAGCATTCGGATAAAAAGTCACGCTCAGGAGTCAATTTTCCGACATTTCAGACGTTTTGAAAACTGCAGGGGGGTTTGGGCAAAATATGACCCATAGCCGTTTTCAGTAATTGGCATATTTTCGGTATGAAACGTCGTAATTTGAAACTGAAAATAGGTGCAGAGAGTCAGAATTCGGCTCAAAAATCACGCTCAGGAGTCAAATTTCCGACATTTCCGACATTTTAAAAACTGCAGGGGGGTTTGGGCAAAACATGACCCATCGCCGTTTTCAGTAATTGGCATATTTTCGGTATGAAAAGTCGTAATTTGAAACTAAAAATAGGTGCAGAGAGTCAGAATTCGGCTCAAAAGTCACGCTCATGAGTCAAATTTCCGACATTTCAGACATTTTGAAAACTGCAGGGGGGTTTGGGCAAAATATGACTCATCGCCGTTCACAGTAATTAGCATATTTTCGGTATGAAACGTCGTAATTTGAAACTGAAAATAGGTGCAGAGAGTCAGAATTCGGCTCAAAAATCACGCTCAGGATTCAAATTTCCGACATTTCAGACATTTTGAAAACTGCAGGGGGGTTTGGGCAAAATATGACCCATCGCCGTTTTCAGTAATTGGCATATTTTCGGTACGAAACTTCGTAATTTGAAACTGAAAATAGGTGCAGAGAGTAAGCATTCGGATAAAAAGTCACGGTCAGGTGTCAAATTTCCGATATTTCAGACATTTTGAAAACAGCAGGGGGGGTTGGGCAAAATTTGACCCATCGCCGTTTACAGTAATTGGCATATTTTCGGTATGAAACGTCGTAATTTGAAACTGAACATAGGTGCAGAGAGTCAGAATTCGGCTCAAAAATCACGCCCAGGAGTCAAATTTCCGACATTTCAGACATTTTAAAAACTGCAGGGGGGTTTGGGCAAAATATGACCCATCGCTGTTTTCAATAATTGGCATATTTTCTGTATGAAACGTCGTAATTTGAAACTGAAAAAAGGTGCAGAGAGTCAGAATTCGGCTCAAAAATCACGCTCAGGAGTCAAATTTCCGACATTTCAGACATTTTGAAAACTGCAGGGGGGTTTGTTTGGGGAAAATATGACCCATCGCCGTTTTCAGTAATTGGCATATTTTCGGTGAGAAACGTCGTAATTTGAAACTGAAAATAGGTGCAGAGAGTCAGAATTCGGCTCAAAAATCACGCTCAGGAGTCAAATTTCCGACATTTCAGACATTTTGAAAACTGCAGGGGGGTTTGTTTGGGGAAAATATGACCCATCACCGTTTTTAGTAATTGGCATATTTTCGGTATGAAACGTCGTAATTTGAAACTAAAAATAGGTGCAGAGAGTCAGAATTCGGATAAAAAATCACGTTAAGGAGTGAAATTTCCGACATTTCCGACATTTTAAAAACTGCAGGGGGGTTTGGGCAAAACATGACCCATCGCCGTTTTCAGTAATTGGCATATTTTCGGTATGAAAATTCGTAATTTGAAACTAAAAATAGGTGCAGAGAGTCAGAATTCGGCTCAAAAGTCACGCTCATGAGTCAAATTTCCGACATTTCACACATTTTGAAAACTGCAGGGGGGTTTGGGCAAAATATGACCCATAGCCGTTTTCAGTAATTGGTATATTTTCGGTATAAAAGGTCGTAATTTGAAACTGAAAATAGGTGCAGAGAGTAAGCATTCGGATAAAAAGTCACGCTCAGGAGTCAATTTTCCGACATTTCAGACATTTTGAAAACTGCAGGGGGGTTTGGGCAAAATATGACACATAGCTGTTTTCAGTAATTGGCATATTTTCGGTATAAAAGGTCGTAATTTGAAACTGAAAATAGGTGCAGAGAGTAAGCATTCGGATAAAAAGTCACTCTCAGGAGTCAAATTTCCGACATTTCAGACATTTTGAAAGCTGCTGGGGGGTTTGGGCAAAATATGACCCATTACCGTTTTCAGTAATTGGCATATTTTCGGTATAAAAAGTCGTAATTTGAAACTGAAAATAGGTGCAGAGAGTCAGAATTCGGCTCAAAAATCACGCTTTGGAGTCAAATTTCCGACATTTCAGACATTTTGAAAACTGCAGTGGGGTTTGTTTGGGGAAAATATGACCCATCGCCGTTTTCAGTAATTGGCATATTTTCGGTATAAAAAATAGTAATTTGAAACTGAAAATAGGTGCAGAGAGTCAGAATTCGGATACAAAATCACGCTCAGGAGTCAAATTTCCAACATTTCAGTCATTTTGAAAACTGCAGGGGGGTTTGGGCAAAATATGACCCATCGCCGTTTACAGTAATTGTCATATTTTCGGTATGAAACGTCGTAATTTGAAACTGAAAATAGGTGCAGAGAGTCAGAATTCGGCTCAAAAATCACGCTCATGAGTCAAATTTCCGACATTTTAAAAACTGCAGGGGGGTTTGGGCAAAACATGACCCATCGCCGTTTTCAGTAATTGGCACATTTTCGGTATGAAAATTCGTAATTTGGAACTAAAAATAGGTGCAGAGAGTCAGAATTCGGCTCAAAAGTCACGCTCATGAGTCAAATTTCCGACATTTCACACATTTTGAAAACTGCAGGGGGGTTTTGGCAAAATATGACCCATAGCCGTTTTCAGTAATTGGCATATTTTCGGTATAAAAGGTCGTAATTTGAAACTGAAAATAGGTGCAGAGAGTAAGCATTCGGATAAAAAGTCACGCTCAAAATCAATTTTCCGACATTTCAGACGTTTTGAAAACTGCAGGGGGGTTTGGGCAAAATATGACCCATAGTTGTTTTCAGTAATTGGCATATTTTCGGTATGAAACGTCGTAATTTGAAACTGAAAAAAGGTGCAGAGAGTCAGAATTCGGCTCAAAACTCCCGCTCAAAAGTCAAATTTCCGACTTTTAAGACATTTTGAAAGCTGCTGGGGGGTTTGGGCAAAATATGACCCATTACCGTTTTCAGTAATTGGCATATTTTCGGTATAAAAAGTCGTAATTTGAAACTGAAAATAGGTGCAGAGAGTCAGAATTCGGCTCAAAAATCACGCTCAGGAGTCAAATTTCCGACATTTCAGACATTTTGAAAACTGCAGGGGGGTTTGTTTGGGGAAAATATGACCCATCGCCGTTTTCAGTAATTGGCATATTTTCGGTATAAAAGGTAGTAATTTGAAACTGAAAATAGGTGCAGAGAGTCAGAATTCGGATAAAAAATCACGCTCAGGAGTCAAATTTCCAACATTTCAGACATTTTGAAAACTACAGGGGGGTTTGGGCAAAATATGACCCATCGCCGTTTACAGTAATTGTCATATTTTCGGTATGAAACGTCGTAATTTGAAACTGAAAATAGGTGCAGAGAGTCAGAATTCGGCTCAAAAATCACGCTCAGGAGTCAAATTTCCGACATTTCCGACATTTTAAACACTGCAGGGGGGTTTGGGCAAAACATGACCCATCGCCGTTTTCAGTAATTGGCATATTTTCGGTATGAAAAGTCGTAATTTGAAACTAAAAATAGGTGCAGAGAGTCAGAATTCGGCTCAAAAGTCACGCTCATGAGTCAAATTTCCGACATTTCAGACATTTTGAAAACTGCAGGGGGGTTTGGGCAAAATATGACCCACAGCCGTTTTCAGTAATTGGCATATTTTCGGTATAAAAGGTCGTAATTTGATACTGAAAATAGGTGCAGAGAGTAAGCATTCGGATAAAAAGTCACGCTCAGGAGTCATATTTCAGACATTTCAGACATTTTGAAAACTGCAGGGGGGTTTGGGCAAAATATGACCCATCGCCGTTCACAGTAATTAGCATATTTTCGGTATGAAACGTCGTAATTTGAAACTGAAAATAGGTGCAGAGAGTCAGAATTCGGCTCAAAAATCACGCTCAGGAGTCAAATTTCCGACATTTCAGACATTTTGAAAACTGCAGGGGGGTTTGTTTGGGGAAAATATGACCCATCGCCGTTTTCAGTAATTGGCATATTTTCGGTATAAAAGGTAGTAATTTGAAACTGAAAATAGGTGCAGAGAGTCAGAATTCGGATAAAAAATCACGCTCAGGAGTCAAATTTCCAACATTTCAGACATTTTGAAAACTACAGGGGGGTTTGGGCAAAATATGACCCATCGCCGTTTACAGTAATTGTCATATTTTCGGTATGAAACGTCGTAATTTGAAACTGAAAATAGGTGCAGAGAGTCAGAATTCGGCTCAAAAATCACGCTCAGGAGTCAAATTTCCGACATTTCCGACATTTTAAACACTGCAGGGGGGTTTGGGCAAAACATGACCCATCGCCGTTTTCAGTAATTGGCATATTTTCGGTATGAAAAGTCGTAATTTGAAACTAAAAATAGGTGCAGAGAGTCAGAATTCGGCTCAAAAGTCACGCTCATGAGTCAAATTTCCGACATTTCAGACATTTTGAAAACTGCAGGGGGGTTTGGGCAAAATATGACCCACAGCCGTTTTCAGTAATTGGCATATTTTCGGTATAAAAGGTCGTAATTTGATACTGAAAATAGGTGCAGAGAGTAAGCATTCGGATAAAAAGTCACGCTCAGGATTCAAATTTCCGACATTTCAGACATTTTGAAAACTGCAGGGGGGTTTGGGCAAAATATGACCCATCGCCGTTTTCAGTAATTGGCATATTTTCGGTACGAAACATCGTAATTTGAAACTGAAAATAGGTGCAGAGAGTCAGAATTCGGCTCAAAAATCACGCTCAGGAGTTAAATTTCCGACATTTCAGACATTTTGAAAACTGCAGGGGGGTTTGGGCAAAATATGACCCATCGCCGTTTTCAGTAATTGGCATATTTTCGGTATAAAAAGTCGTAATTTGAAACTGAAAATAGGTGCAGAGAGTCAGAATTCGGATAAAAAATCACGCACAGGAGTCAAATTTCCGACATTTCAGACATTTTGAAAACTGCAGGGGGGTTTGGGCAAAATATGACTCATCTCCGTTTTCAGTAATTGGCATATTTTCGGTATAAAAAGTCGTAATTTGAAACTGAAAATAGGCGCAGAGAGTAAGCATTCGGATAAAAAGTCACGGTCAGGTGTCAAATTTCCGACATTTCAGACATTTTGAAAACAGCAGGGGGGGTTGGGCAAAATTTGACCCACCGCCGTTTACAGTAATTGGCATATTTTCGGTATGAAACGTCGTAATTTGAAACTGAACATAGGTGCAGAGAGTCAGAATTCGGCTCAAAAATCACGCCCAGGAGTCAAATTTCCGACATTTCAGACATTTTAAAAACTGCAGGGGGGTTTGGGCAAAATATGACCCATCGCTGTTTTCAGTAATTGGCATATTTTCTGTATGAAACGTCGTAATTTGAAACTGAAAAAAGGTGCAGAGAGTCAGAATTCGGCTCAAAAATTACGCTCAAAAGTCAAATTTCCGACATTTCAGACATTTTGAAAGCTGCTGGGGGGTTTAGGCAAAATATGACCCATTACCGTTTTCAGTAATTGTCATATTTTCGGTATAAAAAGTCGTAATTTGAAACTGAAAATAGGTGCAGAGAGTCAGAATTCGGCTCAAAACTCCCGCTCAAAAGTCAAATTTCCGACATTTCAGACATTTTGAAAACTGCAGGGGGGTTTGGGCAAAATATGACCCATTACCGTTTTCAGTAATTGGCATATTTTCGGTATAAAAAGTCGTAATTTGAAACTGAAAATAGGTGCAGAGAGTCAGAATTCGGCTCAAAAATCACGCTCAGGAGTCAAATTTCCGACATTTCAGACATTTTGAAAACTGCAGGGGGGTTTGTTTGGGCAAAACATGACCCATCGCCGTTTTCAGTAATTGGCATATTTTCGGTATGAAAATTCGTAATTTGAAACTAAAAATAGGTGCAGAGAGTCAGAATTCGGCTCAAAAGTCACGCTCATGAGTCAAATTTCCGACATTTCACACATTTTGAAAACTGCAGGGGGGTTTGGGCAAAATATGACCCATAGCCGTTTTCAGTAATTGGTATATTTTCGGTATAAAAGGTCGTAATTTGAAACTGAAAATAGGTGCAGAGAGTAAGCATTCGGATAAAAAGTCACGCTCAGGAGTCAATTTTCCGACATTTCAGACATTTTGAAAACTGCAGGGGGGTTTGGGCAAAATATGACACATAGCTGTTTTCAGTAATTGGCATATTTTCGGTATAAAAGATCGTAATTTGAAACTGAAAATAGGTGCAGAGAGTAAGCATTCGGATAAAAAGTCACTCTCAGGAGTCAAATTTCCGACATTTCAGACATTTTGAAAGCTGCTGGGGGGTTTGGGCAAAATATGACCCATTCCCGATTTCAGTAATTGACATATTTTCGGTATAAAAAGTCGTAATTTGAAACTGAAAATAGGTGCAGAGAGTCAGAATTCGGCTCAAAAATCACGCTCAGGAGTCAAATTTCCGACATTTCAGACATTTTGAAAACTGCAGGGGGGTTTGTTTGGGGAAAATATGACCCATCGCCGTTTTCAGTAATTGGCATATTTTCGGTATAAAAAATAGTAATTTGAAACTGAAAATAGGTGCAGAGAGTCAGAATTCGGCTCAAAAATCACGCTCAGGAGTTAAATTTCCGACATTTCAGACATTTTGAAAACTGCAGGGGGGTTTGGGCAAAATATGACCCATCGCCGTTTTCAGTAATTGGCATATTTTCGGTATAAAAAGTCGTAATTTGAAACTGAAAATAGGTGCAGAGAGTCAGAATTCGGATAAAAAATCACGCACAGGAGTCAAATTTCCGACATTTCAGACATTTTGAAAACTGCAGGGGGGTTTGGGCAAAATATGACTCATCTCCGTTTTCAGTAATTGGCATATTTTCGGTATAAAAAGTCGTAATTTGAAACTGAAAATAGGCGCAGAGAGTAAGCATTCGGATAAAAAGTCACGGTCAGGTGTCAAATTTCCGACATTTCAGACATTTTGAAAACAGCAGGGGGGGTTGGGCAAAATTTGACCCACCGCCGTTTACAGTAATTGGCATATTTTCGGTATGAAACGTCGTAATTTGAAACTGAACATAGGTGCAGAGAGTCAGAATTCGGCTCAAAAATCACGCCCAGGAGTCAAATTTCCGACATTTCAGACATTTTAAAAACTGCAGGGGGGTTTGGGCAAAATATGACCCATCGCTGTTTTCAGTAATTGGCATATTTTCTGTATGAAACGTCGTAATTTGAAACTGAAAAAAGGTGCAGAGAGTCAGAATTCGGCTCAAAAATCACGCTCAAAAGTCAAATTTCCGACATTTCAGACATTTTGAAAGCTGCTGGGGGGTTTAGGCAAAATATGACCCATTACCGTTTTCAGTAATTGTCATATTTTCGGTATAAAAAGTCGTAATTTGAAACTGAAAATAGGTGCAGAGAGTCAGAATTCGGCTCAAAACTCCCGCTCAAAAGTCAAATTTCCGACATTTCAGACATTTTGAAAACTGCAGGGGGGTTTGGGCAAAATATGACCCATTACCGTTTTCAGTAATTGGCATATTTTCGGTATAAAAAGTCGTAATTTGAAACTGAAAATAGGTGCAGAGAGTCAGAATTCGGCTCAAAAATCACGCTCAGGAGTCAAATTTCCGACATTTCAGACATTTTGAAAACTGCAGTGGGGTTTGTTTGGGCAAAACATGACCCATCGCCGTTTTCAGTAATTGGCATATTTTCGGTATGAAAATTCGTAATTTGAAACTAAAAATAGGTGCAGAGAGTCAGAATTCGGCTCAAAAGTCACGCTCATGAGTCAAATTTCCGACATTTCACACATTTTGAAAACTGCAGGGGGGTTTGGGCAAAATATGACCCATAGCCGTTTTCAGTAATTGGTATATTTTCGGTATAAAAGGTCGTAATTTGAAACTGAAAATAGGTGCAGAGAGTAAGCATTCGGATAAAAAGTCACGCTCAGGAGTCAATTTTCCGACATTTCAGACATTTTGAAAACTGCAGGGGGGTTTGGGCAAAATATGACACATAGCTGTTTTCAGTAATTGGCATATTTTCGGTATAAAAGATCGTAATTTGAAACTGAAAATAGGTGCAGAGAGTAAGCATTCGGATAAAAAGTCACTCTCAGGAGTCAAATTTCCGACATTTCAGACATTTTGAAAGCTGCTGGGGGGTTTGGGCAAAATATGACCCATTCCCGTTTTCAGTAATTGACATATTTTCGGTATAAAAAGTCGTAATTTGAAACTGAAAATAGGTGCAGAGAGTCAGAATTCGGCTCAAAAATCACGCTCAGGAGTCAAATTTCCGACATTTCAGACATTTTGAAAACTGCAGGGGGGTTTGTTTGGGGAAAATATGACCCATCGCCGTTTTCAGTAATTGGCATATTTTCGGTATAAAAAATAGTAATTTGAAACTGAAAATAGGTGCAGAGAGTCAGAATTCGGATACAAAATCACGCTCAGGAGTCAAATTTCCAACATTTCAGTCATTTTGAAAACTGCAGGGGGGTTTGAGCAAAATATGACCCATCGCCGTTTACAGTAATTGTCATATTTTCGGTATGAAACGTCGTAATTTGAAACTGAAAATAGGTGCAGAGAGTCAGAATTCGGCTCAAAAATCACGCTCATGAGTCAAATTTCCGACATTTTAAAAACTGCAGGGGGGGTTGGGCAAAACATGACCCATCGCCGTTTTCTGTAATTGGCACATTTTCGGTATGAAAATTCGTAATTTGGAACTAAAAATAGGTGCAGAGAGTCAGAATTCGGCTCAAAAGTCACGCTCATGAGTCAAATTTCCGACATTTCACACATTTTAAAAACTGCAGGGGGGTTTGGGCAAAATATGACCCATAGCCGTTTTCAGTAATTGGCATATTTTCGGTATAAAAGGTCGTAATTTGAAACTGAAAATAGGTGCAGAGAGTAAGCATTCGGATAAAAAGTCACGCTCAGGAGTCAATTTTCCGACATTTCAGACGTTTTGAAAACTGCAGGGGGGTTTGGGCAAAATATGACCCATAGCCGTTTTCAGTAATTGGCATATTTTCGGTATGAAACGTCGTAATTTGAAACTGAAAATAGGTGCAGAGAGTCAGAATTCGGCTCAAAAATCACGCTCAGGAGTCAAATTTCCGACATTTCCGACATTTTAAAAACTGCAGGGGGGTTTGGGCAAAACATGACCCATCGCCGTTTTCAGTAATTGGCATATTTTCGGTATGAAAAGTCGTAATTTGAAACTAAAAATAGGTGCAGAGAGTCAGAATTCGGCTCAAAAGTCACGCTCATGAGTCAAATTTCCGACATTTCAGACATTTTGAAAACTGCAGGGGGGTTTGGGCAAAATATGACTCATCGCCGTTCACAGTAATTAGCATATTTTCGGTATGAAACGTCGTAATTTGAAACTGAAAATAGGTGCAGAGAGTCAGAATTCGGCTCAAAAATCACGCTCAGGATTCAAATTTCCGACATTTCAGACATTTTGAAAACTGCAGGGGGGTTTGGGCAAAATATGACCCATCGCCGTTTTCAGTAATTGGCATATTTTCGGTACGAAACTTCGTAATTTGAAACTGAAAATAGGTGCAGAGAGTAAGCATTCGGATAAAAAGTCACGGTCAGGTGTCAAATTTCCGATATTTCAGACATTTTGAAAACAGCAGGGGGGGTTGGGCAAAATTTGACCCATCGCCGTTTACAGTAATTGGCATATTTTCGGTATGAAACGTCGTAATTTGAAACTGAACATAGGTGCAGAGAGTCAGAATTCGGCTCAAAAATCACGCCCAGGAGTCAAATTTCCGACATTTCAGACATTTTAAAAACTGCAGGGGGGTTTGGGCAAAATATGACCCATCGCTGTTTTCAATAATTGGCATATTTTCTGTATGAAACGTCGTAATTTGAAACTGAAAAAAGGTGCAGAGAGTCAGAATTCGGCTCAAAAATCACGCTCAGGAGTCAAATTTCCGACATTTCAGACATTTTGAAAACTGCAGGGGGGTTTGTTTGGGGAAAATATGACCCATCGCCGTTTTCAGTAATTGGCATATTTTCGGTGAGAAACGTCGTAATTTGAAACTGAAAATAGGTGCAGAGAGTCAGAATTCGGCTCAAAAATCACGCTCAGGAGTCAAATTTCCGACATTTCAGACATTTTGAAAACTGCAGGGGGGTTTGTTTGGGGAAAATATGACCCATCACCGTTTTTAGTAATTGGCATATTTTCGGTATGAAACGTCGTAATTTGAAACTAAAAATAGGTGCAGAGAGTCAGAATTCGGATAAAAAATCACGTTAAGGAGTGAAATTTCCGACATTTCCGACATTTTAAAAACTGCAGGGGGGTTTGGGCAAAACATGACCCATCGCCGTTTTCAGTAATTGGCATATTTTCGGTATGAAAATTCGTAATTTGAAACTAAAAATAGGTGCAGAGAGTCAGAATTCGGCTCAAAAGTCACGCTCATGAGTCAAATTTCCGACATTTCACACATTTTGAAAACTGCAGGGGGGTTTGGGCAAAATATGACCCATAGCCGTTTTCAGTAATTGGTATATTTTCGGTATAAAAGGTCGTAATTTGAAACTGAAAATAGGTGCAGAGAGTAAGCATTCGGATAAAAAGTCACGCTCAGGAGTCAATTTTCCGACATTTCAGACATTTTGAAAACTGCAGGGGGGTTTGGGCAAAATATGACACATAGCTGTTTTCAGTAATTGGCATATTTTCGGTATAAAAGGTCGTAATTTGAAACTGAAAATAGGTGCAGAGAGTAAGCATTCGGATAAAAAGTCACTCTCAGGAGTCAAATTTCCGACATTTCAGACATTTTGAAAGCTGCTGGGGGGTTTGGGCAAAATATGACCCATTACCGTTTTCAGTAATTGGCATATTTTCGGTATAAAAAGTCGTAATTTGAAACTGAAAATAGGTGCAGAGAGTCAGAATTCGGCTCAAAAATCACGCTTTGGAGTCAAATTTCCGACATTTCAGACATTTTGAAAACTGCAGTGGGGTTTGTTTGGGGAAAATATGACCCATCGCCGTTTTCAGTAATTGGCATATTTTCGGTATAAAAAATAGTAATTTGAAACTGAAAATAGGTGCAGAGAGTCAGAATTCGGATACAAAATCACGCTCAGGAGTCAAATTTCCAACATTTCAGTCATTTTGAAAACTGCAGGGGGGTTTGGGCAAAATATGACCCATCGCCGTTTACAGTAATTGTCATATTTTCGGTATGAAACGTCGTAATTTGAAACTGAAAATAGGTGCAGAGAGTCAGAATTCGGCTCAAAAATCACGCTCATGAGTCAAATTTCCGACATTTTAAAAACTGCAGGGGGGTTTGGGCAAAACATGACCCATCGCCGTTTTCAGTAATTGGCACATTTTCGGTATGAAAATTCGTAATTTGGAACTAAAAATAGGTGCAGAGAGTCAGAATTCGGCTCAAAAGTCACGCTCATGAGTCAAATTTCCGACATTTCACACATTTTGAAAACTGCAGGGGGGTTTTGGCAAAATATGACCCATAGCCGTTTTCAGTAATTGGCATATTTTCGGTATAAAAGGTCGTAATTTGAAACTGAAAATAGGTGCAGAGAGTAAGCATTCGGATAAAAAGTCACGCTCAAAATCAATTTTCCGACATTTCAGACGTTTTGAAAACTGCAGGGGGGTTTGGGCAAAATATGACCCATAGTTGTTTTCAGTAATTGGCATATTTTCGGTATGAAACGTCGTAATTTGAAACTGAAAAAAGGTGCAGAGAGTCAGAATTCGGCTCAAAACTCCCGCTCAAAAGTCAAATTTCCGACTTTTAAGACATTTTGAAAGCTGCTGGGGGGTTTGGGCAAAATATGACCCATTACCGTTTTCAGTAATTGGCATATTTTCGGTATAAAAAGTCGTAATTTGAAACTGAAAATAGGTGCAGAGAGTCAGAATTCGGCTCAAAAATCACGCTCAGGAGTCAAATTTCCGACATTTCAGACATTTTGAAAACTGCAGGGGGGTTTGTTTGGGGAAAATATGACCCATCGCCGTTTTCAGTAATTGGCATATTTTCGGTATAAAAGGTAGTAATTTGAAACTGAAAATAGGTGCAGAGAGTCAGAATTCGGATAAAAAATCACGCTCAGGAGTCAAATTTCCAACATTTCAGACATTTTGAAAACTACAGGGGGGTTTGGGCAAAATATGACCCATCGCCGTTTACAGTAATTGTCATATTTTCGGTATGAAACGTCGTAATTTGAAACTGAAAATAGGTGCAGAGAGTCAGAATTCGGCTCAAAAATCACGCTCAGGAGTCAAATTTCCGACATTTCCGACATTTTAAACACTGCAGGGGGGTTTGGGCAAAACATGACCCATCGCCGTTTTCAGTAATTGGCATATTTTCGGTATGAAAAGTCGTAATTTGAAACTAAAAATAGGTGCAGAGAGTCAGAATTCGGCTCAAAAGTCACGCTCATGAGTCAAATTTCCGACATTTCAGACATTTTGAAAACTGCAGGGGGGTTTGGGCAAAATATGACCCACAGCCGTTTTCAGTAATTGGCATATTTTCGGTATAAAAGGTCGTAATTTGATACTGAAAATAGGTGCAGAGAGTAAGCATTCGGATAAAAAGTCACGCTCAGGAGTCATATTTCAGACATTTCAGACATTTTGAAAACTGCAGGGGGGTTTGGGCAAAATATGACCCATCGCCGTTCACAGTAATTAGCATATTTTCGGTATGAAACGTCGTAATTTGAAACTGAAAATAGGTGCAGAGAGTCAGAATTCGGCTCAAAAATCACGCTCAGGAGTCAAATTTCCGACATTTCAGACATTTTGAAAACTGCAGGGGGGTTTGTTTGGGGAAAATATGACCCATCGCCGTTTTCAGTAATTGGCATATTTTCGGTATAAAAGGTAGTAATTTGAAACTGAAAATAGGTGCAGAGAGTCAGAATTCGGATAAAAAATCACGCTCAGGAGTCAAATTTCCAACATTTCAGACATTTTGAAAACTACAGGGGGGTTTGGGCAAAATATGACCCATCGCCGTTTACAGTAATTGTCATATTTTCGGTATGAAACGTCGTAATTTGAAACTGAAAATAGGTGCAGAGAGTCAGAATTCGGCTCAAAAATCACGCTCAGGAGTCAAATTTCCGACATTTCCGACATTTTAAACACTGCAGGGGGGTTTGGGCAAAACATGACCCATCGCCGTTTTCAGTAATTGGCATATTTTCGGTATGAAAAGTCGTAATTTGAAACTAAAAATAGGTGCAGAGAGTCAGAATTCGGCTCAAAAGTCACGCTCATGAGTCAAATTTCCGACATTTCAGACATTTTGAAAACTGCAGGGGGGTTTGGGCAAAATATGACCCACAGCCGTTTTCAGTAATTGGCATATTTTCGGTATAAAAGGTCGTAATTTGATACTGAAAATAGGTGCAGAGAGTAAGCATTCGGATAAAAAGTCACGCTCAGGATTCAAATTTCCGACATTTCAGACATTTTGAAAACTGCAGGGGGGTTTGGGCAAAATATGACCCATCGCCGTTTTCAGTAATTGGCATATTTTCGGTACGAAACATCGTAATTTGAAACTGAAAATAGGTGCAGAGAGTCAGAATTCGGCTCAAAAATCACGCTCAGGAGTTAAATTTCCGACATTTCAGACATTTTGAAAACTGCAGGGGGGTTTGGGCAAAATATGACCCATCGCCGTTTTCAGTAATTGGCATATTTTCGGTATAAAAAGTCGTAATTTGAAACTGAAAATAGGTGCAGAGAGTCAGAATTCGGATAAAAAATCACGCACAGGAGTCAAATTTCCGACATTTCAGACATTTTGAAAACTGCAGGGGGGTTTGGGCAAAATATGACTCATCTCCGTTTTCAGTAATTGGCATATTTTCGGTATAAAAAGTCGTAATTTGAAACTGAAAATAGGCGCAGAGAGTAAGCATTCGGATAAAAAGTCACGGTCAGGTGTCAAATTTCCGACATTTCAGACATTTTGAAAACAGCAGGGGGGGTTGGGCAAAATTTGACCCACCGCCGTTTACAGTAATTGGCATATTTTCGGTATGAAACGTCGTAATTTGAAACTGAACATAGGTGCAGAGAGTCAGAATTCGGCTCAAAAATCACGCCCAGGAGTCAAATTTCCGACATTTCAGACATTTTAAAAACTGCAGGGGGGTTTGGGCAAAATATGACCCATCGCTGTTTTCAGTAATTGGCATATTTTCTGTATGAAACGTCGTAATTTGAAACTGAAAAAAGGTGCAGAGAGTCAGAATTCGGCTCAAAAATTACGCTCAAAAGTCAAATTTCCGACATTTCAGACATTTTGAAAGCTGCTGGGGGGTTTAGGCAAAATATGACCCATTACCGTTTTCAGTAATTGTCATATTTTCGGTATAAAAAGTCGTAATTTGAAACTGAAAATAGGTGCAGAGAGTCAGAATTCGGCTCAAAACTCCCGCTCAAAAGTCAAATTTCCGACATTTCAGACATTTTGAAAACTGCAGGGGGGTTTGGGCAAAATATGACCCATTACCGTTTTCAGTAATTGGCATATTTTCGGTATAAAAAGTCGTAATTTGAAACTGAAAATAGGTGCAGAGAGTCAGAATTCGGCTCAAAAATCACGCTCAGGAGTCAAATTTCCGACATTTCAGACATTTTGAAAACTGCAGGGGGGTTTGTTTGGGCAAAACATGACCCATCGCCGTTTTCAGTAATTGGCATATTTTCGGTATGAAAATTCGTAATTTGAAACTAAAAATAGGTGCAGAGAGTCAGAATTCGGCTCAAAAGTCACGCTCATGAGTCAAATTTCCGACATTTCACACATTTTGAAAACTGCAGGGGGGTTTGGGCAAAATATGACCCATAGCCGTTTTCAGTAATTGGTATATTTTCGGTATAAAAGGTCGTAATTTGAAACTGAAAATAGGTGCAGAGAGTAAGCATTCGGATAAAAAGTCACGCTCAGGAGTCAATTTTCCGACATTTCAGACATTTTGAAAACTGCAGGGGGGTTTGGGCAAAATATGACACATAGCTGTTTTCAGTAATTGGCATATTTTCGGTATAAAAGATCGTAATTTGAAACTGAAAATAGGTGCAGAGAGTAAGCATTCGGATAAAAAGTCACTCTCAGGAGTCAAATTTCCGACATTTCAGACATTTTGAAAGCTGCTGGGGGGTTTGGGCAAAATATGACCCATTCCCGATTTCAGTAATTGACATATTTTCGGTATAAAAAGTCGTAATTTGAAACTGAAAATAGGTGCAGAGAGTCAGAATTCGGCTCAAAAATCACGCTCAGGAGTCAAATTTCCGACATTTCAGACATTTTGAAAACTGCAGGGGGGTTTGTTTGGGGAAAATATGACCCATCGCCGTTTTCAGTAATTGGCATATTTTCGGTATAAAAAATAGTAATTTGAAACTGAAAATAGGTGCAGAGAGTCAGAATTCGGATACAAAATCACGCTCAGGAGTCAAATTTCCAACATTTCAGTCATTTTGAAAACTGCAGGGGGGTTTGAGCAAAATATGACCCATCGCCGTTTACAGTAATTGTCATATTTTCGGTATGAAACGTCGTAATTTGAAACTGAAAATAGGTGCAGAGAGTCAGAATTCGGCTCAAAAATCACGCTCATGAGTCAAATTTCCGACATTTTAAAAACTGCAGGGGGGGTTGGGCAAAGCATGACCCATCGCCGTTTTCTGTAATTGGCACATTTTCGGTATGAAAATTCGTAATTTGGAACTAAAAATAGGTGCAGAGAGTCAGAATTCGGCTCAAAAGTCACGCTCATGAGTCAAATTTCCGACATTTCACACATTTTAAAAACTGCAGGGGGGTTTGGGCAAAATATGACCCATAGCCGTTTTCAGTAATTGGCATATTTTCGGTATAAAAGGTCGTAATTTGAAACTGAAAATAGGTGCAGAGAGTAAGCATTCGGATAAAAAGTCACACTCAGGAGTCAATTTTCCGACATTTCAGACGTTTTGAAAACTGCAGGGGGGTTTGGGCAAAATATGACCCATAGCCGTTTTCAGTAATTGGCATATTTTCGGTATGAAACGTCGTAATTTGAAACTGAAAATAGGTGCAGAGAGTCAGAATTCGGCTCAAAAATCACGCTCAGGAGTCAAATTTCCGACATTTCCGACATTTTAAAAACTGCAGGGGGGTTTGGGCAAAACATGACCCATCGCCGTTTTCAGTAATTGGCATATTTTCGGTATGAAAAGTCGTAATTTGAAACTAAAAATAGGTGCAGAGAGTCAGAATTCGGCTCAAAAGTCACGCTCATGAGTCAAATTTCCGACATTTCAGACATTTTGAAAACTGCAGGGGGGTTTGGGCAAAATATGACTCATCGCCGTTCACAGTAATTAGCATATTTTCGGTATGAAACGTCGTAATTTGAAACTGAAAATAGGTGCAGAGAGTCAGAATTCGGCTCAAAAATCACGCTCAGGATTCAAATTTCCGACATTTCAGACATTTTGAAAACTGCAGGGGGGTTTGGGCAAAATATGACCCATCGCCGTTTTCAGTAATTGGCATATTTTCGGTACGAAACTTCGTAATTTGAAACTGAAAATAGGTGCAGAGAGTCAGAATTCGGCTCAAAAATCACGCTCAGGATTCAAATTTCCGACATTTCAGACATTTTGAAAACTGCAGGGGGGTTTGGGCAAAATATGACCCATAGCCGTTTTCAGTAATTGGCATATTTTCGGTACGAAACTTCGTAATTTGAAACTGAAAATAGGTGCAGAGAGTCAGAATTCGGCTCAAAAATCACGCTCAGGAGTTAAATTTCCGACATTTCAGACATTTTGAAAACTGCAGGGGGGTTTGGGCAAAATATGACCCATCGCCGTTTTCAGTAATTGGCATATTTTCAGGATAAAAAGTCGTAATTTGAAACTGAAAATAGGTGCAGAGAGTCAGAATTCAGATAAAAAATCACGCACAGGAGTCAAATTTCCGACATTTCCGACATTTTGAAAACTGCAGGGGGGTTTGGGCAAAATATGACTCATCTCCGTTTACAGTAATTGGCATATTTTCGGTATAAAAAGTCGTAATTTGAAACTGAAAATATGTGCAGAGAGTCAGAATTCGGATACAAAATCACGCTCACTAGTCAAATTTCCGACATTTCAGACATTTTGAAAACTGCAGGGGGGTTTGGGCAAAATATGACCCATCGCCGTTTACAGTAATTGGCATATTTTCGGTATGAAACGTCGTAATTTGAAACTGAAAATAGGTGCAGAGAGTCAGAATTCGGCTCAAAAATCACGCTCAGGATTCAAAGTTCCGACATTTCAGACATTTTGAAAACTGCAAGGGGGTTTGGGCAAAATATGACCCATCGCCGTTTTCAGTAATTGGCATATTTTCGGTACGAAACTTCGTAATTTGAAACTGAAAATAGGTGCAGAGAGTCAGAATTCGGCTCAAAAATCACGCTCATTAGTTAAATTTCCGACATTTCAGACATTTTGAAAACTGCAGGGGGGTTTGGGCAAAATATGACCCATCGCCGTTTTCAGTAATTGGCATATTTTCAGGATAAAAAGTCGTAATTTGAAACTGAAAATAGGTGCAGAGAGTCAGAATTCGGATAAAAAATCACGCACAGGAGTCAAATTTCCGACATTTCCGACATTTTGAAAACTGCAGGGGGGTTTGGGCAAAATATGACTCATCTCCGTTTACAGTAATTGGCATATTTTCGGTATAAAAAGTCGTAATTTGAAACTGAAAATAGGTGCAGAGAGTCAGAATTTGGATACAAAATCACGCTCACTAGTCAAATTTCCGACATTTCAGACATTTTGAAAACTGCAGGGGGGTTTGGGCAAAATATGACCCATCGCCGTTTACAGTAATTGGCATATTTTCGGTATGAAACGTCGTAATTTGAAACTGAAAATAGGTGCAGAGAGTCAGAATTCGGCTCAAAAATCACGCTCAAGAGTCAAATTTCCGACATTTCAGACATTTTAAAAACTGCAGGGGGGTTTTGGCAAAATATGACCCATGGCCGTTTTCAGTAATTGGCATATTTTCGGTATAAAACGTCGTAATTTGAAACTGAAAATAGGTGCAGAGAATCAGAGTTCGGCTCAAAAATCACGCTCAGGAGTCAAATTTCCGACATTTCAGACATTTTAAGAACTGCAGGGGGGTTTTGGCAAAATATGACCCATCGCCGTTTTCAGTAATTGGCATATTTTCGGTACGAAACGTCGCAATTTGAAACTGAAAATAGGGTCAGAGAGTCAGAATTCGGATAATAAATCACGCTCAGGAGTAAAATTTCCGACATTTCAGACATTTTGAAAACTGCAGGGGGGTTTGGGGAAAATATGACCCATAGCCGTTTTCAGTAATTGGCATATTTTCGGTATAAAAAGTCGTAATTTGAAACTGAAAATAGGTGCAAAGAGTCAGAATTCGGATAAAAAATCACGCTCAGGAGTCATATTTCTGACATTTCAGACATTTTGAAAACTGCAGGGGGGTTTGTTTGGGGAAAATATGACCCATCGCCGTTTTCAGTAATTGGCATATTTTCGGTATGAAACGTCGTAATTTGAAACTGAAAAAAGGTGCAGAGAGTCAGAATTCGGCTCAAAACTCCCGCTCAAAAGTCAAATTTCCGACTTTTCAGACATTTTGAAAGCTGCGGGGGGGTTTGGGCAAAATATGACCCATTATTGTTTTCAGTAATTGGCATATTTTCGGTATAAAAAGTCGCAATTTGAAACTGAAAATAGGTGCAGAGAGTCAGAATTCGGCTCAAAAATCACGCTCAGGAGTCAAATTTCCGACTTTTCAGACATTTAGAAAACTGCAGGGGGGTTTGTTTGGGGAAAATATGACCCATCGCCGTTTTCAGTAATTGGCATATTTTCGGTATAAAAAGTAGTAATTTGAAACTGAAAATAGGTGCAGAGAGTCAGAATTCGGATAAAAAATCACGCTCAGGAGTCAAATTTCCGACATTTTAAAAACTGCAGGGGGGTTTGGGCAAAACATGCCCCATCGCCGTTTTCAGTAATTGGCATATTTTCGGTATGAAAAGTCGTAATTTGAAACTAAAACTAGGTGCAGAGAGTCAGAATTCGGCTCAAAAGTCACGCTCATGAGTCAAATTTCCGACATTTCACACATTTTGAAAACTGCAGGGGGGTTTGGGCAAAATATGACCCATAGCAGTTTTCAGTAATTGGCATATTTTCGGTATGAAAAGTCGTAATTTGAAACTAAAACTAGGTGCAGAGAGTCAGAATTCGGCTCAAAAGTCACGCTCATGAGTCAAATTTCCGACATTTCACACATTTTGAAAACTGCAGGGGGGTTTGGGCAAAATATGACCCATAGCCGTTTTCAGTAATTGGCATATTTTCGGTATAAAAGGTCGTAATTTGAAACTGAAAATAGGTGCAGAGAGTAAGCATTCGGATAAAAAGTCACGCTCAGGAGTCAATTTTCCGACATTTCAGACATTTTGAAAACTGCAGGGGGGTTTGGGCAAAATATGACCCATAGCCGTTTTCAGTAATTGGCATATTTTCGGTATAAAAGTTTGTAACTTGAAACTGAAAATAGGTGCAGAGAGTAAGCATTCGGATAAAAAGTCACGCTCAGGAGTCAAATTTCCGATATTTCAGACATTTTGAAAGCTGCTGGGGGTTTGGGCAAAATATGACCCATTACCGTTTTCAGTAATTGGCATATTTTCGGTATAAAAAGTCGTAATTTGAAACTGAAAATAGGTGCAGAGAGTCAGAATTCGGCTCAAAAATCACGCTCAGGAGTCAAATTTCCAACATTTCAGACATTTTGAAAACTGCAGGGGGGTTTGTTTGGGGAAAATATGACCCATTGCCGTTTTCAGTAATTGGCATATTTTCGTTATAAAAAGTAGTAATTTGAAACTGAAAATAGGTGCAGAGAGTCAGAATTCGGATAAAAAATCACGCTCAGGAGTCAAATTTCCGACATTTCCGACATTTTAAAAACTGCAGGGGGGTTTGGGCAAAACATGACCCATCGCCGTTTTCAGTAATTGGCATATTTTCGGTATGAAAAGTCGTAATTTGAAACTAAAAATAGGTGCAGAGAGTCAGAATTCGGCTCAAAAGTCACGCTCATGAGTCAAATTTCCGACATTTCAGACATTTTGAAAACTGCAGGGGGGTTAGGGCAAAATATGACCCATAGCCGTTTTCAGTAATTGGCATATTTTCGGTATAAAAGTTCGTAATTTGAAACTGAAAATAGGTGCAGAGAGTAAGCATTCGGATAAAAAATCACGCTCAGGAGTCAATTTTCCGACATTTCAGACATTTTGAAAACTGCAGGGGGGTTTGGGCAAAATATGACCCATCGCCGTTTAAAGTAATTAGCATATTTTCGGTATGAAACTTCGTAATTTGAAACTGAAAATAGGTGCAGAGAGTCAGAATTCGGCTCAAAAATCACGCTCAGGAGTTAAATTTCCGACATTTCAGACATTTTGAAAACTGCAGGGGGGTTTGGGAAAAATATGACTCATCGCCGTTTTCAGTAATCGGCATATTTTCAGTACGAAACGTCGTAATTTGAAACTGAAAATAGGTGCAGAGAGTCAGAATTCGGCTCAAAAATCACGCTCAGGCGTTAAATTTCCGACATTTCAGACATTTTGAAAACTGCAGGGGGGGTTTGGGTAAAATATGACCCATCGCCGTTTTCAGTAATTGGCATATTTTCGGTATAAAAAGTCGTAATTTGAAACTGAAAATAGGTGCAGAGAGTCAGAATTCGGATAAAAAATCACGCACAAGAGTCAAATTTCCGACATTACAGACATTTTGAAAACTGCAGAGGGTTTGGGCAAAATATGACCCATCGCCATTTACAGTAATTAGCATATTTTCGGTATGAAACGTCGTAATTTGAAACTGAAAATAGGTGCAGAGAGTCAGAATTCGGCTCAAAAATCACGCTCAGGAGTCAAATTTCCGACATTTCAGACATTTTAAAAACTGCAGTGGGGTTTGGGCAAAATATGACCCATCGCCGTTTGCAGTAATTGGTATATTTTCGGTACGAAACGTCGTAATTTGAAACTGAAAATAGGTGCAGAGAGTCAGATTTCGATTAAAAAATCACGCTCAGGAGTCAAATTTCCGACATTTCAGACATTTTGAAAAATGCAGGGGGGTTTGGGCAAAATATGACTCATCTCCGATTTCAGTAATTGGCATATTTTCGGTATAAAAAGTCGTAATTTGAAACTGAAAATAGGTGCAGAGAGTCAGAATTCGGATAATAAATCACGCTCAGGAGTCAAATTTCCGACATTTCAGACATTTTGAAAGCTGCAGGGGGGTTTGGGGAAAATATGACACATCGCCGTTTTCAGTAATTGGCATATTTTCGGTATAAAAAGTCGTAATTTGAAACTGAAAATAGGTGCAAAGAGTCAGAATTCGGATAAAAAATCACGCTTAGGAGTCAAATTTCCGACATTTCAGACATTTTAAAAACTGCAGGGGGGATTGGGCAAAATATGACCCATCGCCGTTTTCAGTAATTGGCATATTTTCGGTATGAAACGTCGTAATTTGAAACTGAAAATAGGTGCAGAGAGTCAGAATTCAGCTCAAAAGTCACGCTCAGGAGTCAAATTTCCGACATTTCAGACATTTTGAAAACTGCAGGGGGGTTTGGGCAAAATATGACCCATCGCAGTTTTCAGTAATTGGCATATTTTCTGATTAAAAAGTCGTAATTTGAAACTGAAAATAGGTGCAGAGAGTCAGAATTCGGCTCAAAAATCACGCTCAGGAGTCAAATTTCCGACATTTCAGACAATTTGAAAACTGCAGGGGGGTTTGGGCAAAATATGACCCATCGCCGTTTTCAGTAATTGGCATATTTTCGGTATAAAAATTCGTAATTTGAAACTGAAAATAGGTGCAGAGAGTAAGCATTCGGATAAAAAGTCACGCTCAGGTGTCAAATTTCCTACATTTCAGACATTTTGAAAACGGCAGGGGGGTTTGGGCAAAATTTGACCCATCGCCGTTTACAGTAATTGGCATATTTTCGGTATGAAACGTCGTAATTTGAAACTGAACATAGGTGCAGAGAGTCAGAATTCGGCTCAAAAGTCACGCTCATGAGTCAAATTTCCGACATTTCAGACATTTTGAAAACTGCAGGGGGGTTTGGGCAAAATATGACCCATAGCCGTTTTCAGTAATTGGCATATTTTCGGTATAAAAGGTCGTAATTTGAAACTGAAAATAGGTGCAGAGAGTAAGCATTCGGATAAAAAGTCACGCTCAGGAGTCAATTTTCCGACATTTCAGACATTTTGAAAACTGCAGGGGGGTTTGGGCAAAATATGACCCATAGCCATTTTCAGTAATTTTCATATTTTCGGTATAAAACGTCGTAATTTGAAACTGAAAATAGGTGCAGAGAGTAAGCATTCGGATAAAAAGTCACGCTCAGGAGTCAAATTTCCGACATTTCAGACATTTTGAAAGCTGCTGGGGGGTTTGGGCAAAATATGACCCATTACCGTTTTCAGTAATTGGCATATTTTCGGTATAAAAAGTCGTAATTTGAAACTGAAAATAGGTGCAGAGAGTCAGGATCTCGGCTCAAAAATCACGCTCAGGAGTCAAATTTCCGACATTTCAGACATTTTGAAAACTGCAGGGGGGTTTGTTTGGGGAAAATATGACCCATCGCTGTTTTCAGTAATTGGCATATTTTCGGTATAAAAAGTAGTAATTTGAAACTGAAAATAGGTGCAGAGAGTCAGAATTCGGATAAAAAATCACGCTCAGGAGTCAAATTTCCGACATTTCAGACATTTTGAAAATTGCAGGGGGGTTTGGGCAAAATATGACCCATCGCCGTTTGCAGTAATTGGCATATTTTCGGTATGAAACGTCGTAATTTGAAACTGAAAATAGGTGCAGAGAGTCAGAAATCAGCTCAAAAATCACGCTCAGGAGTCAAATTTCCGACATTTCAGACATTTTGAAAACTGCAGGGGGGTTTGGGCAAAATATGACCCATCGCAGTTTTCAGTAATTGACATATATTCTGATTAAAAAGTCGTAATTTGAAACTGAAAATAGGTGCAGAGAGTCAGCATTCGGCTCAAAAATCACGCTCAGGAGTTAAATTTCCGACATTTCAGACATTTTGAAAACTGCAGGGGGGTTTGGGCAAAATGTGACCCATCGCCGTTTTCAGTAATTGGTATATTTTCGGTATAAAAAGTCGTAATTTGAAACTGAAAATAGGTGCAGAGAGTCAGAATTCGGATACAAAATCACGCACAGGAGTCAAATTTCCGACATTTCAGACATTTTGAAAACTGCAGAGGGGTTTGGGCAAAATATGACCCATCACCGTTTACAGTAATTAGCATATTTTCGGCATGAAACGTCGTATTTTGAAACTGAAAATAGGTGCAGAGAGTCAGAATTCGGCTCAAAAATCACGCTCAGGAGTCAAATTTCCGACATTTCAGACATTTTAAAAACTGCAGTGGGGTTTGGGCAAAATATGACCCATCGCCGTTTGCAGTAATTGGCATATTTTCGGTACGAAACGTCGTAATTTGAAACTGAAAATAGGTGCAGAGAGTCAGATTTCGATTAAAAAATCACGCTCAGGAGTCAAATTTCCGACATTTCAGACATTTTGAAAACTACAGGGGGGTTTGTGCAAACTATGACTCATCTCTGTTTTCAGTAATTGGCATATTTTCGGTATAAAAAGTCGTAATTTGAAACTGAAAATAGGTGCAGAGAGTCAGAATTCGGATACAAAATCACGCTCAGGAGTCAAATTTCCGACATTTCAGACATTTTAAAAACTGCAGGGGGGTTTTGGCAAAATATGACCCATCGCCGTTTTCATTAATTGGCATATTTTCGGTATGAAACGTCGTAATTTGAAACTGAAAATAGATGCAAAGAGTCAGAATTCGGCTAAAAAATCACGCTCAGGAGTCAAATTTCCGACATTTCAGACAATTTGAAAACTGCAGGGGGGTTTGGCCAAAATATGACCCATCGCCGTTTTCAGTAATTGGCATATTTTCGGTATAAAAATTCGTAATTTGAAACTGAAAATAGGTGCAGAGAGTAAGCATTCGGATAAAAAGTCATGCTCAGGTGTCAAATTTCCTACATTTCAGACATTTTGAAAACGGCAGGGGGGTTTGGGCAAAATTTGACCCATCGCCGTTTACAGTAATTGGCATATTTTCGGTATGAAACGTCGTAATTTGAAACTGAACATAGGTGCAGAGAGTCAGAATTCGGCTCAAAAGTCACGCTCATGAAACAAATTTCCGACATTTCAGACATTTTGAAAACTGCAGGGGGGTTTGGGCAAAATATGACCCATAGCCGTTTTCAGTAATTGGCATATTTTCGGTATAAAAGGTCGTAATTTGAAACTGAAAATAGGTGCAGAGAGTAAGCATTCGGATAAAAAGTCACGCTCAGGAGTCAATTTTCCGACATTTCAGACATTTTGAAAACTGCAGGGGGGTTTGGGCAAAATATGACCCATCGCCGTTTGCAGTAATTGGCATATTTTCGGTACGAAACGTCGTAATTTGAAACTGAAAATAGGTGCAGAAAATCAGAATTCGGATACAAAATCACGCTCAGGAGTCAAATTTCCGACATTTCAGACATTTTGAAAACTGCAGGGGGGTTTGGGCAAAATATGACCCATCGCCTTTTACAGTAATTGGCATATTTTCGGTATGAAACGTCGTAATTTGAAACTGAAAATAGGTGCAGAGAGTCAGAATTCGGCTCAAAAATCACGCTCAGGAGTCAAATTTCCGACATTTCAGACATTTTAAAAACTGCAGGGGGGTTTTGGCAAAATATGACCCATCGCCATTTTCATTAATTGGCATATTTTCGGTATGAAACGTCGTAATTTGAAACTGAAAATAGATGCAAAGAGTCAGAATTCGGCTCAAAAATCACGCTCAGGAGTCAAATTTCCGACATTTCAGACATTTTGAAAACTGCAGAGGGGGGTTTGGGCAAAATTTGACCCATCGCCGTTTGCAGTAATTTGGATATTTTCGGTACGAAACGTCGTAATTTGAAACTGAAAATAGGTGCAGAGAGTCAGATTTCGATTAAAAAATCACGCTCAGGAGTCAAATTTCCGACATTTCAGACATTTTGAAAAATGCAGGGGGGTTTGGGCAAAATATGACTCATCTCCGATTTCAGTAATTGGCATATTTTCGGTATAAAAAGTCGTAATTTGAAACTGAAAATAGGTGCAGAGAGTCAGAATTCGAATAAAAAATCACGCTCAGGAGTCAAATTTTCGACATTTCAGACATTTTGAAAACTGCAGGGGGGTTTTGGCAAAATATGACCCATCGCCGTTTTCATTAATTGGCATATTTTCGGTATGAAACGTCGTAATTTGAAACTGAAAATAGATGCAAAGAGTCAGAATTCGGCTAAAAAATCACGCTCAGGAGTCAAATTTCCGACATTTCAGACAATTTGAAAACTGCAGGGGGGTTTGGCCAAAATATGACCCATCGCCGTTTTCAGTAATTGGCATATTTTCGGTATAAAAATTCGTAATTTGAAACTGAAAATAGGTGCAGAGAGTAAGCATTCGGATAAAAAGTCATGCTCAGGTGTCAAATTTCCTACATTTCAGACATTTTGAAAACGGCAGGGGGGTTTGGGCAAAATTTGACCCATCGCCGTTTACAGTAATTGGCATATTTTCGGTATGAAACGTCGTAATTTGAAACTGAACATAGGTGCAGAGAGTCAGAATTCGGCTCAAAAGTCACGCTCATGAAACAAATTTCCGACATTTCAGACATTTTGAAAACTGCAGGGGGGTTTGGGCAAAATATGACCCATAGCCGTTTTCAGTAATTGGCATATTTTCGGTATAAAAGGTCGTAATTTGAAACTGAAAATAGGTGCAGAGAGTAAGCATTCGGATAAAAAGTCACGCTCAGGAGTCAATTTTCCGACATTTCAGACATTTTGAAAACTGCAGGGGGGTTTGGGCAAAATATGACCCATCGCCGTTTGCAGTAATTGGCATATTTTCGGTACGAAACGTCGTAATTTGAAACTGAAAATAGGTGCAGAAAATCAGAATTCGGATACAAAATCACGCTCAGGAGTCAAATTTCCGACATTTCAGACATTTTGAAAACTGCAGGGGGGTTTGGGCAAAATATGACCCATCGCCTTTTACAGTAATTGGCATATTTTCGGTATGAAACGTCGTAATTTGAAACTGAAAATAGGTGCAGAGAGTCAGAATTCGGCTCAAAAATCACGCTCAGGAGTCAAATTTCCGACATTTCAGACATTTTAAAAACTGCAGGGGGGTTTTGGCAAAATATGACCCATCGCCATTTTCATTAATTGGCATATTTTCGGTATGAAACGTCGTAATTTGAAACTGAAAATAGATGCAAAGAGTCAGAATTCGGCTCAAAAATCACGCTCAGGAGTCAAATTTCCGACATTTCAGACATTTTGAAAACTGCAGAGGGGGGTTTGGGCAAAATTTGACCCATCGCCGTTTGCAGTAATTTGGATATTTTCGGTACGAAACGTCGTAATTTGAAACTGAAAATAGGTGCAGAGAGTCAGATTTCGATTAAAAAATCACGCTCAGGAGTCAAATTTCCGACATTTCAGACATTTTGAAAAATGCAGGGGGGTTTGGGCAAAATATGACTCATCTCCGATTTCAGTAATTGGCATATTTTCGGTATAAAAAGTCGTAATTTGAAACTGAAAATAGGTGCAGAGAGTCAGAATTCGAATAAAAAATCACGCTCAGGAGTCAAATTTTCGACATTTCAGACATTTTGAAAACTGCAGGGGGGTTTGGGCAAAATATGACCCATCGCCGTTTACAGTAATTGGCATATTTTCGGTATGAAACGTCGTAATTTGAAACTGAAAATAGGTGCAAAGAGTCAGAATTCGGATAAAAAATCACGCTCAGGAGTCAAATTTCCGACATTTCAGACATTTTAAAAACTGCAGG
Source organism: Procambarus clarkii (assembly GCF_040958095.1). NCBI lineage: Eukaryota > Metazoa > Arthropoda > Malacostraca > Decapoda > Cambaridae > Procambarus > Procambarus clarkii. Next base: position 8,939,358 of record NC_091180.1, on the reverse strand, counting down.
GGGGATTGGGCAAAATATGACCCATCGCCGTTTTCAGTAATTGGCATATTTTCGGTATGAAACGTCGTAATTTGAAACTGAAAATAGGTGCAGAGAGTCAGAATTCAGCTCAAAAATCACGCTCAGGAGTCAAATTTCCGACATTTCAGACATTTTGAAAACTGCAGGGGGGTTTGGGCAAAATATGACCCATCGCAGTTCTCAGTAATTGGCATATTTTCTGATGAAAAAGTCGTAATTTGAAACTGAAAATAGGTGCAGAGAGTCAGAATTCGGCTCAAAAATCACGCTCAGGAGTCAAATTTCCGACATTTCAGACAATTTGAAAACTGCAGGGGGGTTTGGGCAAAATATGACCCATCGCCGTTTTCAGTAATTGGCATATTTTCGGTATAAAAATTCGTAATTTGAAACTGAAAATAGGTGCAAAGAGTAAGCATTCGGATAAAAAGTCACGCTCAGGTGTCAAATTTCCTACATTTCAGACATTTTGAAAACGGCAGGGGGGTTTGGGCAAAATTTGACCCATCGCCGTTTACAGTAATTGGCATATTTTCGGTATGAAACGTCGTAATTTGAAACTGAACATAGGTGCAGAGAGTCAGAATTCGGCTCAAAAGTCACGCTCATGAGTCAAATTTCCGACATTTCACACATTTTGAAAACTGCAGGGGGGTTTGGGCAAAATATGACCCATAGCCGTTTTCAGTAATTGGCATATTTTCGGTATAAAAGGTCGTAATTTGAAACTGAAAATAGGTGCAGAGAGTAAGCATTCGGATAAAAAGTCACGCTCAGGAGTCAATTTTCCGACATTTCAGACATTTTAAAAACTGCAGGGGGGTTTGGGCAAAATATGACCCATAGCCATTTTCAGTAATTTTCATATTTTCGGTATAAAACGTCGTAATTTGAAATTGAAAATAGGTGCAGAGAGTAAGCATTCGGTTAAAAAGTCACGCCCAGTAGTCAAATTTCCGACATTTCAGACATTTTGAAAGCTGCTGGGGGGTTTGGGCAAAATATGACCCATTACCGTTTTCAGTAATTGGCATATTTTCGGTATAAAAAGTCGTAATTTGAAACTGAAAATAGGTGCAGAGAGTCAGAATTCGGCTCAAAAATCACGCTCAGGAGTCAAATTTCCGACATTTCAGACATTTTGAAAACTGCAGGGGGTTTTGTTTGGGGAAAATATGACCCATCGCCGTTTTCAGTAATTGGCATATTTTCGGTATAAAAAGTAGTAATTTGAAACTGAAAATAGGTGCAGAGAGTCAGAATTCGGATAAAAAATCACGCTCAGGAGTCAAATTTCCGACATTTCAGACATTTTGAAAATTGCAGGGGGGTTTGGGCAAAATATGACCCATCGCCGTTTACATTATTTGTCATATTTTCGGTATGAAACGTCGTAATTTGAAACTGAAAATAGGTGCAGAGAGTCAGAATTCGGCTCAAAAATCACGCTCAGGGGTCAAATTTCCGACATTTCCGACATTTTAAAAACTGCAGGGGGGTTTGGGCAAAACATGACCCATCGCCGTTTTCAGTAATTGGCATATTTTCGGTATGAAAAGTCGTAATTTGAAACTAAAAATAGGTGCAGAGAGTCAGAATTCGGCTCAAAAGTCACGCTCATGAGTCAAATTCCCGACATTTCAGACATTTTGAAAACTGCAGGGGGGTTTGGGCAAAATATGACCCATAGCCGTTTTCAGTAATTGGCATATTTTCGGTATAAAAGGTCGTAATTTAAAACTGAAAATAGGTGCAGAGAGTAAGCATTCGGATAAAAAGTCACGCTCAGGAGTCAATTTTCCGACATTTCAGACATTTTGAAAACTGCATGGGGGTTTGGGCAAAATATGACCCATCGCCGTTTTCAGTAATTGGCATATTTTCGGTACGAAAAGTCGTAATTTGAAACTGAAAATAGGTGCAGAGAGTCAGAATTCGGCTCAAAAATCACGCTCAGGAGTTAAATTTCCGACATTTCAGACAATTTGAAAACTGCAGGGGGGTTTGGGCAAAATGTGACCCATCGCCGTTTTCAGTAATTGGTATATTTTCGGTATAAAAAGTCGTAATTTGAAACTGAAAATAGGTGCAGAGATTCAGAATTCGGATACAAAATGACGCACAGGAGTCAAATTTCCGACATTTCAGACATTTTGAAAACTGCAGGGGGGTTTGGGCAAAATATGACCCATCGCTGTTTACAGTAATTAGCATATTTTCAGTACGAAACGTCGTAATTTGAAACTGAAAATAGGTGCAGAGAGTCAGATTTCGATTAAAAAATCACGCTCAGGAGTCAAATTTCCGACATTTCAGACATTTTGAAAACTGCAGGGGGGTTTGTGCAAACTATGACTCATCTCTGTTTTCAGTAATTGGCATATTTTCGGTATAAAAAGTCGTAATTTGAAACTGAAAATAGGTGCAGAGAGTCAGGGTTCGGATACAAAATCACGCTCAGGAGTCAAATTTCCGACATTTCAGACATTTTGAAAACTGCAGGGGGGTTTGTTTGGGGAAAATATGACCCATCGCCGTTTTCAGTAATTGGCATATTTTCGGTATAAAAAGTAGTAATTTGAAACTGAAAATAGGTGCAGAGAGTCAGAATTCGGATAAAAAATCACGCTCAGGAGTCAAATTTCCGACATTTCAGACATTTTGAAAACTGCAGGGGGGTTTGGGCAAAATATGACCCATCGCCGTTTACAGTAATTGTCATATTTTCGGTATGAAACGTCGTAATTTGAAACTGAAAATAGGTGCAGAGAGTCAGAATTCGGCTCAAAAATCACGCTCAGGAGTCAAATTTCCGACATTTCCGACATTTTAAAAACTGCAGGGGGGTTTGGGCAAAACATGACCCATCGCCGTTTTCATTAATTGGCATATTTTCTGTACGAAAAGTCGTAATTTGAAACTAAAAATAGGTGCAGAGAGTCAGAATTCGGCTCAAAAGTCACGCTCATGAGTCAAATTTCCGACATTTCAGACATTTTGAAAACTGCAGGGGGGTTTGGGCAAAATATGACCCATAGCCGTTTTCAGTAATTGGCATATTTTCGGTATAAAAGGTCGTAATTTGAAACTGAAAATAGTTGCAGAGAGTAAGCATTCGGATAAAAAGTCACGCTCAGGAGTCAATTTTCCGACATTTCAGACATTTTGAAAACTGCAGGGGGGTTTGGGCAAAATATGACCCATCGCCGTTTACAGTAATTAACATATTTTCGGTATGAAACGTCGTAATTTGAAACTGAAAATAGGTGCAGAGAGTCAGAATTCGGCTCAAAAATCACGCTCAGGAGTCAAATTTCCGACATTTCAGACATTTTGAAAACTGCAGTGGGGCTTGGGCAAAATATGACCCATCGCCGTTTTCAGTAATTGGCATATTTTCGGTACGAAAAGTCGTAATTTGAAACTGAAAATAGGTGCAGAGAGTCAGAATTCGGCTCAAAAATCACGCTCAGGAGTTAAATATCCGACATTTCAGACATTTTGAAAACTGCAGGGGGGTTTCGGCAAAATGTGACCCATCGCCGTTTTCAGTAATTGGTATATTTTCGGTATAAAAATTCGTAATTTGAAACTGAAAATAGGTGCAGAGAGTCAGAATTCGGATACAAAATCACGCACAGGAGTCAAATTTCCGACATTTCAGACATTTTGAAAACTGCAGGGGGGTTTGGGCAAAATATGACCCATCGCCGTTTACAGTAATTAGCATATTTTCGGCATGAAACGTCGTATTTTGAAACTGAAAATAGGTGCAGAGAGTCAGAATTCGGCTCAAAAATCACGCTCAGGAGTCAAATTTCCGACATTTCAGACATTTTAAAAACTGCAGTGGGGTTTGGGCAAAATATGACCCATCGCCGTTTGCAGTAATTGGCATATTTTCGGTACGAAACGTCGTAATTTGAAACTGAAAATAGGTGCAGAGAGTCAGATTTCGATTAAAAAATCACGCTCAGGAGTCAAATTTCCGACATTTCAGACATTTTGAAAACTGCAGGGGGGTTTGTGCAAACTATGACTCATCTCTGTTTTCAGTAATTGGCATATTTTCGGTATAAAAAGTCGTAATTTGAAACTGAAATCAGGTGCAGAGAGTCAGAATTTGGATACAAAATCACGCTCAGGAGTCAAATTTCCGGTATTTCAGACATTTTGAAAACTGCAGGGGGGTTTGGGCAAAATATGACCCATCGCCTTTTACAGTAATTGGCATATTTTCGGTATGAAACGTCGTAATTTGAAACTGAAAATAGGTGCAGAGAGTCAGAATTCGGCTCAAAAATCACGCTCAGGATTCAAATTTCCGACATTTTAAAAACTGCAGGGGGGTTTTGGCAAAATATGACCCATCGCTGTTTTCATTAATTGGCATATTTTCGGTATGAAACGTCGTAATTTGAAACTGAAAATAGATGCAAAGAGTCAGAATTCGGCTCAAAAATCACGCTCAGGAGTCAAATTTCCGACATTTCAGACATTTTGAAAACTGCAGGGGGGGGTTTGGGCAAAATATGACCCATCGCCGTTTAAAGTAATTGGCATATTTTCGGTATAAAACGTCGTAATTTGAAACTGAAAATAGGTGCAGAGAATCAGAGTTCGGCTCAAAAATCACGCTCAGGAGTCAAATTTCCGACATTTCAGACATTTTAAAAACTGCAGGGGGGTTTGGGCAAAATATGACCCATCGCCGTTTTCAGTAATTGGCATATTTTCGGTAAGAAACGTCGCAATTTGAAACTGAAAATAGGGTCAGAGTGTCAGAATTCGGATAATTGTAACACTGTAAAAGTGTTTGGTTTAGGTTAATACATACATAGAGTACATGAGTCACAGACAAGGATCTGAGAGGCGCCAGTTGTCTGCCTGAGATCTCACACCTCTAACCGTTAATGACCCCAAGTGACCTGAGGTCAGATCATGATAATTTCACCTTGCTTCCGCTAAGCGTATAATTGGAGCCGGGTAGCCTTCAAACATGCCGACGTTTAAGGAGTGGCTTGGTAGTGCCGGAGGCTATCTACTTGTGGGCGGAGTTAGCTACTAGGTTCCCCAATATAAACTCGGAGAGCTATCCAGCATAGAGCATTAACAGACAGCAGCAGACGAGCCAGGAGAGCAGAGAGAAGACAGCCCTATCAGGGAGGCTGTCGGCCGGCAGGGGCGAGACAGTCTCTGTCAAGCTACAGACCCCCCCCCCCCCTCTCTATTCAACTTAGACTCCGTCCTCGGTGAGTGAACAGTGAGGTGACTTGGTCGTGTTTTACAAGTGTTGTGTGACGATCAGGGGCAGTCAAGTTGTAGGGTTCTCGAATTCTTGGATGATGACTCACTTTGCATATTAAACTGGAACATTTTAATTGAATTGCTAAATTATGATACTTCATGTGAAATATAATTATGAATTTATTATTTAAGTTGTGTTTAACTTTGTTCCCTAGAGCTTTGAGTTGAGGTGAGAAAGCCTCTGTGGTTTCAAGATTTTAATGAGTACATGTTTGGAGTTGATACATGGTACAGAGGGAACATACTAATAATGAACTCATGATAACATCTTTTGAGAATATTTTGATACAGGCAAGTTCCATTCCTTGTCTTGTATGTAATGATCATGAATGGATGGTGGCAGCATTTCGTCTTCTACTATCTACTCTTCTACTTCTACTATCTACTCTTCTACTTCTACCTATCTACACCTCTCCCTCCACCCCCCTCTCTAAACTCTCACTTTCAACTAATGACCCTCCTCGCTCCTCCCACCTCCCTACCTCTTACCCCAAACCCTCACTAATTACTTCACTATTCATTTCTTTCCTTTCGTTTCCTCTTATACGTTTGTGGCAATGATTCTGTATTCTAGAGTTCTCTCTAGAGTTTCGGGTAACTGATCCAGTTACGGCGCCTTGTAGTCTTAGCACCTAGGTAGTCAAATACCTAGGTTACAAGGTGTTGAACGAGAGAGGTTGCCTTAGGAACTCTGGAGGTGCTCTAGAATAGTTAGCTAACTGGGGACGGGATAACGGACTAGAGAGAGCTGTTTCCCCCGGCCTCGTTAGTTAACTGGGGGGGTGGAATAATGGACAAGATAGAGCTATTTCTTCCACCCCGCGTTACAATGTTGGCAGCGGTGTTGAACAATGTTGTAGGTAGATGGTGTTCTTTTAACATTGTTCAGTCCCACGTGTCTTTTTGGCCGCTCAGGCGCTATCAGGGAGATCTTGACAGGTGTTTTACTTTCGCGATTTTGCGAGTTTTCAGGTTAGGAGATTGTGATTCTCTGGTGTTGTGGTTTAGTGATTTTGTGAGTTTTGTGGTGTTCAGGGAATGTTCTCCAGAACTTGCGTGTGTAGTGATTTATGTTAGTGATAAGATTTGGCGATTTGGGAACTTAGCGATGTTGGTAGTGCAGGTCAGCTGAGTGTGACAGGTGACCTCGCATGTCCCACGGGGACACCCAGCCACCGCTGGTCTCCAGGTCAGTGGGGAGTGGCAGGTGTAGTTCTTAAGTAGTTTAAGTGTGGTTCTGCTCAGATTATTGCGATCGACTGTTTTACTCCATTTGAACGCAATAACCCGAGGTGTACTGGTATTGTACAGCATGCTAGGGGGAGCCTTAGTATGTCAGTAGACTTCACGTTGGGGACGCTCGACGTTAGATAGTCTGGTCACAGGGGTGGCAACAGTTTGGAGTTGTTGACCGGCGGAGATGCTAGGGAGACACTCTGGGTCACGTAGGTGGCTGTAGGTTAAGGGTGGGAATAACTGCGGTTCATGTACTTAAGATTAGGAACGGTACAGTTAAGTTTAGGCTAGTGTTTTGTCTATTAGTTTTGATTTTTTTTTGTGACAAGTTAAAAGTAGTGATGACCTTATTCTCTCTTCTCTAACTTTCCTCTGTTACTGTCTTATGTTCCACCAAGTCAGTATCATTCAGTGTTAATTGGCTTATTTAAAAAAAAAATTTAAGTGTAGTTGTTGCCAGGAGGAGAGCGGTATAACTGGACTGTGTAACCCTATACAAACTACAGGGTCACATAACATATCTTGGGAGCACGATATTGTCGCCTTTCTGTTCACCCACAGGTGGGAGCCAGAAGAGTGGAGAGACGCACATACAAAAGAGGGAGACGGCTGCTGTGTACCACACTCACGGGCGTTAATCACCACCACCACGACCAGCCCACTACCTGGAGGTCACGGCTCCACCACCATCACCACCCCAGGGGACCCCAAGATGCAGCCCTCTCGGTCAGTCAACATTGGTCTACCCAGTGGACCCCAGGTCGTTCTGCAGACGACCCCAGACGACCCAGTAATGATGGAAGAGGAGCAACAACGACTCCAGTCTGTCCCACCAACATCGGTCTACCCAGGATGGACCCCAGGACGGACAGACCCCCAATGGACCCCAGGTCGCTTGTCTAAGACCCATGGGAGGAGGAAGAGAGAAGAAAGAAGAAAGAAGAAAGAAGAGAGAAGAAAGAAGAGAGAAGAAAGAAGAGAGAAGAAAGAAGAGAAGATAAGACAAGCTGAGTGAGACATGATACCTAGTGTCCCTTGCTGGTGTCAGCATCATTGCATGGAGCGTAATTGCAAGACAGGATCGTTTGCCTTAACTGGCCGCCCCTCCTACAAGCATGTTGCTCTGTTGAGTGATTCTTCCTGTGTCATGCGGACTTGATGTGGCTGTCAGAAGTAGCTCTCTGAAGGAGGCGTGCTGGAGCAACAGGGAGGAAGAAGAGTAGGATGGGATTTCTACTGTTGGCAACTATATGAAGGTCTCGAAACTTGTAGTCCCTATAGCTGTGAAGAACCCCAATATACGTCTCTCATGGTGACTGACGTAGGGCCAATTACAGATCAGCTGGGACAACCGAATTCCACGGTCCTGTGCGCAGTTCAAGTAGTAACGGCTTTCGGGTTGACCAAGTGTTGTTGTGCGTTAACGACGGAGAAGCGACGGAGGCAGTTGTGTTGAAGAAATGTGGTACAGGATTATCTACAAGACCAAGCAGTGACGTCGCCCAGCCAGAGACAATGGACGTCTGTCTACATATTTCATTTTTTAGAGTAGGATGATGTATATTTGTTTAGCTAGGATGTATTCTTTTCGTTAATAAAGTTGTCGCACACAGCTAGCTTGCTTTAGCAGTGTTGCAAAAACTTTATTTCGGGGAGAAGGGGAGATGTAACACTGTAAAAGTGTTTGGTTTAGGTTAATACATACATAGAGTACATGAGTCACAGACAAGGATCTGAGAGGCGCCAGTTGTCTGCCTGAGATCTCACACCTCTAACCGTTAATGACCCCAAGTGACCTGAGGTCAGATCATGATAATTTCACCTTGCTTCCGCTAAGCGTATAATTGGAGCCGGGTAGCCTTCAAACATGCCGACGTTTAAGGAGTGGCTTGGTAGTGCCGGAGGCTATCTACTTGTGGGCGGAGTTAGCTACTAGGTTCCCCAATATAAACTCGGAGAGCTATCCAGCATAGAGCATTAACAGACAGAGCAGCAGACGAGCCAGGAGAGCAGAGAGAAGACAGCCCTATCAGGGAGGCTGTCGGCCGGCAGGGGCGAGACAGTCTCTGTCAAGCTACAGACCCCCCCCCCTCTCTATTCAACTTAGACTCCGTCCTCGGTGAGTGAACAGTGAGGTGACTTGGTCGTGTTTTACAAGTGTTGTGTGACGATCAGGGGCAGTCAAGTTGTAGGGTTCTCGAATTCTTGGATGATGACTCACTTTGCATATTAAACTGGAACATTTTAATTGAATTGCTAAATTATGATACTTCATGTGAAATATAATTATGAATTTATTATTTAAGTTGTGTTTAACTTTGTTCCCTAGAGCTTTGAGTTGAGGTGAGAAAGCCTCTGTGGTTTCAAGATTTTAATGAGTACATGTTTGGAGTTGATACATGGTACAGAGGGAACATACTAATAATGAACTCATGATAACATCTTTTGAGAATATTTTGATACAGGCAAGTTCCATTCCTTGTCTTGTATGTAATGATCATGAATGGATGGTGGCAGCATTTCGTCTTCTACTATCTACTCTTCTACTTCAACTATCTACTCTTCTACTTCTACCTATCTACACCTCTCCCTCCACCCCCCTCTCTAAACTCTCACTTTCAACTAATGACCCTCCTCGCTCCTCCCACCTCCCTACCTCTTACCCCAAACCCTCACTAATTACTTCACTATTCATTTCTTTCCTTTCGTTTCCTCTTATACGTTTGTGGCAATGATTCTGTATTCTAGAGTTCTCTCTAGAGTTTCGGGTAACTGATCCAGTTACGGCGCCTTGTAGTCTTAGCACCTAGGTAGTCAAATACCTAGGTTACAAGGTGTTGAACGAGAGAGGTTGCCTTAGGAACTCTGGAGGTGCTCTAGAATAGTTAGCTAACTGGGGACGGGATAACGGACTAGAGAGAGCTGTTTCCCCCGGCCTCGTTAGTTAACTGGGGGGGTGGAATAATGGACAAGATAGAGCTATTTCTTCCACCCCGCGTTACATAATAAATCACGCTCAGGAGTCAAATTTCCGACATTTCAGACATTTTGAAAACTGCAGGGGGGGTTTGGGCAAAATATGACCCATCGCCGTTTACAGTAATTGGCATATTTTCGGTATAAAACGTCGTAATTTGAAACTGAAAATAGTTGCAGAGAATGGGAGTTCGGCTCAAAAATCACGCTCAGGAGTCAAATTTCCGACATTTCAGACATTTTAAAAACTGCAGGGGGGTTTGGGCAAAATATGACCCATCGCCGTTTTCAGTAATTGGCATATTTTCGGTAAGAAACGTCGCAATTTGAAACTGAAAATAGGGTCAGAGTGTCAGAATTCGGATAATAAATCACGCTCAGGAGTCAAATTTCCGACATTTCAGACATTTTGAAAACTGCAGGGGGGTTTGGGCAAAATATGACCCATCGCCGATTACAGTAATTGGCATATTTTCGGTATGAAACGTCGTAATTTGAAACTGAAAATAGGTGCAGAGAGTCAGAATTCGGCTTAAAAATCACGCTCAGGAGTCAAATTTCCGACATTTCAGACATTTTGAAAACTGCAGGGGGGTTTGGGCAAAACATGACCCATCGCCGTTTTCATTAATTGGCATATTTTCGGTACGAAAAGTCGTGATTTGAAACTAAAAATAGGTGCAGAGAGTCAGAATTCGGCTCAAAAGTCACGCTCATGGGTCAAATTTCCGACATTTCAGACATTTTGAAAACTGCAGGGGGGTTTGGGCAAAATATGACCCATAGCCGTTTTCAGTAATTGGCATATTTTCGGTATAAAAGGTCGTAATTTGAAACTGAAAATAGGTGCAGAGAGTAAGCATTCGGATAAAATGTCACGCTCAGGAGTCAATTTTCCGACATTTCAGACATTTTGTAAACTGCAGGGGGGTTTGGGCAAAGTATGACCCATCGCCGTTTACAGTAATTAACATATTTTCGGTATGAAACGTCGTAATTTGAAACTGAAAATAGGTGCAGAGAGTCAGAATTCGGCTCAAAAATCACGCTCAGGAGTTAAATTTCCGACATTCAGACATTTTAAAAACTGCAGTGGGGTTTGGGCAAAATATGACCCATCGCCGTTTTCAGTAATTGGCATATTTTTGGTACGAAACGTCGTAATTTGAAACTGAAAATAGGTGCAGAGAGTCAGAATTTGGCTCAAAAATCACGCTCAGGAGTTAAATTTCCGACATTTCAGACATTTTGAAAACTGCAGGGGGGTTTGGGCCAAATATGACCCATCGCCGTTTTCAGTAATTGGCATATTTCCGGTATAAAAAGTCGTAATTTGAAACTGAAAATAGGTGCAGAGAGTCAGAATTCGGCTCAAAAAACACGCTCAGGAGTCAAATTTCCGACATTTCAGACATTTGAAAAACTGCAGTGGGGTTTGGGCAAAATATGACCCATCGCCGTTTACAGTAATTAGCATATTTTCGGTATGAAACGTCGTAATTTGAAACTGAAAATAGGTGCAGAGAGTCAGAATTCGGCTCAAAAAACACGCTCAGGAGTCAAATTTCCGACATTTCAGACATTTTAAAAACTGCAGTGGGGTTTGGGCAAAATATGACCCATCGCCGTTTGCAGTAATTGGCATATTTTCGGTACGAAACGTCGTAATTTGAAACTGAAAATAGGTGCAGAGAGTCAGATTTCGATTAAAAAATCACGCTCAGGAGTCAAATTTCCGATATTTCAGACATTTTGAAAACTGCAGGGGGGTTTGGGCAAAATATGACCCATCGCCGTTTTCAGTAATTGGCATATTTTCGGTATAAAAGGTCGTAATTTGAAACTGAAAATAGGTGCAGAGAGTAAGCATTCGGATAAAATGTCACGCTCAGGAGTCAATTTTCCGACATTTCAGACATTTTGTAAACTGCAGGGGGGTTTGGGCAAAATATGACCCATCGCCGTTTACAGTAATTAACATATTTTCGGTATGAAACGTCGTAATTTGAAACTGAAAATAGGTGCAGAGAGTCAGAATTCGGCTCAAAAATCACGCTCAGGAGTTAAATTTCCGACATTCAGACATTTTAAAAACTGCAGTGGGGTTTGGGCAAAATATGACCCATCGCCGTTTTCAGTAATTGGCATATTTTTGGTACGAAACGTCGTAATTTGAAACTGAAAATAGGTGCAGAGAGTCAGAATTTGGCTCAAAAATCACGCTCAGGAGTTAAATTTCCGACATTTCAGACATTTTGAAAACTGCAGGGGGGTTTGGGCCAAATATGACCCATCGCCGTTTTCAGTAATTGGCATATTTTCGGTATAAAAAGTCGTAATTTGAAACTGAAAATAGGTGCAGAGTCAGAATTCGGCTCAAAAAACACGCTCAGGAGTCAAATTTCCGACATTTCAGACATTTGAAAAACTGCAGTGGGGTTTGGGCAAAATATGACCCATCGCCGTTTACAGTAATTAGCATATTTTCGGTATGAAACGTCGTAATTTGAAACTGAAAATAGGTGCAGAGAGTCAGAATTCGGCTCAAAAAACACGCTCAGGAGTCAAATTTCCGACATTTCAGACATTTTAAAAACTGCAGTGGGGTTTGGGCAAAATATGACCCATCGCCGTTTGCAGTAATTGGCATATTTTCGGTACGAAACGTCGTAATTTGAAACTGAAAATAGGTGCAGAGAGTCAGATTTCGATTAAAAAATCACGCTCAGGAGTCAAATTTCCGATATTTCAGACATTTTGAAAACTGCAGGGGGGTTTGGGCAAAATATGACCCATCGCCGTTTTCAGTAATTGGCATATTTTCGGTACGAAACGTCGTAATTTGAAACTGAAAATAGGCGCAGAGAGTCAGAATTCGGATACAAAATCACGCTCAGGAGTCAAATTTCCGACATTTCAGACATTTTGAAAACTGCAGGGGGGTTTGGGCAAAATATGACCCATCGCCGTTTACAGTAATTGCCATATTTTCAGTATGAAACTTCGTAATTTGAAACTGAAAATAGGTGCATTGAGTCAGAATTCGGTTTAAAAATCACGCTCAGGTGTCAAATTTCCGACATTTCAGACATTTTAAAAACTGCAGGGGGGTTTTGGCAAAATATGACCCATCGCCGTTTTCAGTAATTGGCATATTTTCGGTATGAAACGTCGTAATTTGAAACTGAAAATAGATGCAAAGAGTCAGAATTCGGCTATAAAATCACGCTCAGGAGTCAAATTTCCGACATTTCAGACATTTTGAAAACTGCAGGGGGGGTTTGGGCAAAATATGACCCATCGCCGTTTAGAGTAATTGGCATATTTTCGGTATAAAACTTCGTAATTTGAAACTGAAAATAGGTGCAGAGAATCAGAGTTCGGCTCAAAAATCACGCTCAGGAGTCAAATTTCCGACATTTCAGACATTTTAAAAACTGCAGGGGGGTTTGGGCAAAATATGACCCATCGCCGTTTTCAGTAATTGGCATATTTTCGGTACGAAACGTCGCAATTTGAAACTGAAAATAGGGTCAGAGAGTCAGAATTCGGATAATAAATCACGCTCAGGAGTCAAATTTCCGACATTTCAGACAATTTGGAAACTGCAGGGGGGGTTTGGGGAAAATATGACCCATCGTCGTTTTCAGTAATTGGCATATTTTCGGTATAAAAAGTCGTAATTTGAAACTGAAAATAGGTGCAAAGAGTCAGAATTCGGATAAAAAATCACGCTCAGGAGTCAAATTTCCGACATTTCAGACATTTTGAAAACTGCAGGGGGGTTTGGGCAAAATATGACCCATCGCCGTTTACAGTAATTGGCATATTTTCGGTATGAAACGTCGTAATTTGAAACTGAAAATAGGTGCAGAGAGTCAGAATTCGGCTCAAAAATCACGCTCAGGAGTCAAATTTACGACATTTCAGACATTTTGAAAACTGCAGGGGGGTTTGGGCAAAATATGACCCATCGCCGTTTACAGTAATTGGCATATTTTCAGTATGAAACTTCGTACTTTGAAACAGAAAATAGGTGCAGAGAGTCAGAATTTGGCTCAAAAATCACGCTCAGGACTCAAATTTCCGACATTTCAGACATTTTAAAAACTGCAGGGGGGATTGGGCAAAATATGACCCCTCGCCGTTTTCAGTAATTGGCATATTTTCGGTATGAAACGTCGTAATTTGAAACTGAAAATAGGTGCAGAGAGTCAGAATTCGGCTCAAAAATCACGCTCAGGAGTCAAATTTCCGACATTTCAGACATTTTGAAAACTGCAGGGGGGTTTGGGCAAAATATGACCCATCGCCGTTTTCAGTAATTGGCATATTTTCTGAATAAAAAGTCGTAATTTGAAACTGAAAATAGGTGCAGAGAGTCAGAATTCGGCTCAAAAATCACGCTCAGGAGTCAAATTTCCGACATTTCAGACATTTTATAAACTGCAGTGGGGTTTGGGCAAAATATGACCCATCGCCGTTTGCAGTAATTGGCATATTTTCGGTACGAAACGTCGTAATTTGAAACTGAAAATAGGTGCAGAGAGTCAGATTTCGATTAAAAAATCACGCTCAGGAGTTAAATTTCCGACATTTCACACATTTTGAAAACTGCAGGGGGGTTTGTGCAAACTATGACTCATCTCTGTTTTAGTAATTGGCATATTTTCGGTATAAAAAGTCGTAATTTGAAACTGAAAATAGGTGCGGAGAGTCAGAATTCGGATACAAAATCACGCTCAGGAGTCAAATTTCCGACATTTCAGACATTTTGAAAACTGCAGGGGGGTTTGGGCCAAATAGGACCCATCGCCGTTTTCAGTAATTGGCATATTTTCTGAATAAAAAGTCGTAATTTGAAACTGAAAATAGGTGCAGAGAGTCAGAATTCGGCTCAAAAATCACTCTCAGGAGTCAAATTTCCGACATTTCAGACATTTTAAAAACTGCAGGGGGGTTTTGGCAAAATATGACCCATCGCCGTTTTCATTAATTGGCATATTTTCGGTATGAAACGTCGTAATTTGAAACTGAAAATAGATGCAAAGAGTCAGAATTCGGCTCAAAAATCACGCTCAGGAGTCAAATTTCCGACATTTCAGACATTTTGAAAACTGCAGGGGGGGGGGTTGGGCAAAATATGACCCATCGCCGTTTTCAGTAATTGGCATATTTTCGGTACGAAACGTCGCAATTTGAAACTGAAAATAGGGTCAGAGAGTCAGAATTCGGATAATAAATCACGCTCAGGAGTCAAATTTCCGACATTTCAGACAATTTGGAAACTGCAGGGGGGGTTTGGGGAAAATATGACCCATCGTCGTTTTCAGTAATTGGCATATTTTCGGTATAAAAAGTCGTAATTTGAAACTGAAAATAGGTGCAAAGAGTCAGAATTCGGATAAAAAATCACGCTCAGGAGTCAAATTTCCGACATTTCAGACATTTTGAAAACTGCAGGGGGGTTTGGGCAAAATATGACCCATCGCCGTTTACAGTAATTGGCATATTTTCGGTATGAAACGTCGTAATTTGAAACTGAAAATAGGTGCAGAGAGTCAGAATTCGGCTCAAAAATCACGCTCAGGAGTCAAATTTACGACATTTCAGACATTTTGAAAACTGCAGGGGGGTTTGGGCAAAATATGACCCATCGCCGTTTACAGTAATTGGCATATTTTCAGTATGAAACTTCGTACTTTGAAACAGAAAATAGGTGCAGAGAGTCAGAATTTGGCTCAAAAATCACGCTCAGGACTCAAATTTCCGACATTTCAGACATTTTAAAAACTGCAGGGGGGATTGGGCAAAATATGACCCCTCGCCGTTTTCAGTAATTGGCATATTTTCGGTATGAAACGTCGTAATTTGAAACTGAAAATAGGTGCAGAGAGTCAGAATTCGGCTCAAAAATCACGCTCAGGAGTCAAATTTCCGACATTTCAGACATTTTGAAAACTGCAGGGGGGTTTGGGCAAAATATGACCCATCGCCGTTTTCAGTAATTGGCATATTTTCTGAATAAAAAGTCGTAATTTGAAACTGAAAATAGGTGCAGAGAGTCAGAATTCGGCTCAAAAATCACGCTCAGGAGTCAAATTTCCGACATTTCAGACATTTTATAAACTGCAGTGGGGTTTGGGCAAAATATGACCCATCGCCGTTTGCAGTAATTGGCATATTTTCGGTACGAAACGTCGTAATTTGAAACTGAAAATAGGTGCAGAGAGTCAGATTTCGATTAAAAAATCACGCTCAGGAGTCAAATTTCCGACATTTCACACATTTTGAAAACTGCAGGGGGGTTTGTGCAAACTATGACTCATCTCTGTTTTAGTAATTGGCATATTTTCGGTATAAAAAGTCGTAATTTGAAACTGAAAATAGGTGCGGAGAGTCAGAATTCGGATACAAAATCACGCTCAGGAGTCAAATTTCCGACATTTCAGACATTTTGAAAACTGCAGGGGGGTTTGGGCCAAATAGGACCCATCGCCGTTTTCAGTAATTGGCATATTTTCTGAATAAAAAGTCGTAATTTGAAACTGAAAATAGGTGCAGAGAGTCAGAATTCGGCTCAAAAATCACTCTCAGGAGTCAAATTTCCGACATTTCAGACATTTTAAAAACTGCAGGGGGGTTTTGGCAAAATATGACCCATCGCCGTTTTCATTAATTGGCATATTTTCGGTATGAAACGTCGTAATTTGAAACTGAAAATAGATGCAAAGAGTCAGAATTCGGCTCAAAAATCACGCTCAGGAGTCAAATTTCCGACATTTCAGACATTTTGAAAACTGCAGGGGGGGGGGGGGGGGGGGCAAAATATGACCCATCGCCGTTTTCAGTAATTGACATATTTTCGGTAAGAAACGTCGCAATTTGAAACTGAAAATAGGGTCAGAGTGTCAGAATTCGGATAATAAATCACGCTCAGGAGTCAAATTTCCGACATTTCAGACATTTTATAAACTGCAGTGGGGTTTGGGCAAAATATGACCCATCGCCGTTTGCAGTAATTGGCATATTTTCGGTACGAAACGTCGTAATTTGAAACTGAAAATAGGTGCAGAGAGTCAGATTTCGATTAAAAAATCACGCTCAGGAGTCAAATTTCCGACATTTCACACATTTTGAAAACTGCAGGGGGGTTTGTGCAAACTATGACTCATCTCTGTTTTAGTAATTGGCATATTTTCGGTATAAAAAGTCGTAATTTGAAACTGAAAATAGGTGCGGAGAGTCAGAATTCGGATACAAAATCACGCTCAGGAGTCAAATTTCCGACATTTCAGACATTTTGAAAACTGCAGGGGGGTTTGGGCCAAATAGGACCCATCGCCGTTTTCAGTAATTGGCATATTTTCTGAATAAAAAGTCGTAATTTGAAACTGAAAATAGGTGCAGAGAGTCAGAATTCGGCTCAAAAATCACTCTCAGGAGTCAAATTTCCGACATTTCAGACATTTTAAAAACTGCAGGGGGGTTTTGGCAAAATATGACCCATCGCCGTTTTCATTAATTGGCATATTTTCGGTATAAAACGTCATAATTTGAAACTGAAAATAGGTGCAGAGAATCAGAGTTCGGCTCAAAAATCACGCTCAGGAGTCAAATTTCCGACATTTCAGACATTTTAAAAACTGCAGGGGGGTTTGGGCAAAATATGACCCATCGCCGTTTTCAGTAATTGACATATTTTCGGTAAGAAACCTCGCAATTTGAAACTGAAAATAGGGTCAGAGTGTCAGAATTCGGATAATAAATCACGCTCAGGAGTCAAATTTCCGACATTTCAGACATTTTGAAAACGGCAGGGGGGTTTGGGGAAAATATGACCCATCGCCGTTTTCAGTAATTGGCATATTTTCGGTATAAAAAGTCGTAATTTGAAACTGAAAATAGGTGCAAAGAGTCAGAATTCGGATAAAAAATCACGCTCAGGAGTCAAATTTCCGACATTTCAGACATTTTGAAAACTGCAGGGGGGTTTGGGCACAATATGACCCATCGCCGTTTACAGTTATTGGCATATTTTCGGTATGAAACGTCGTAATTTGAAACTGAAAATAGGTGCAGAGAGTCAGAATTCGGCTCAAAAATCACGCTCAGGAGTCAAATTTCCGACATTTCAGACATTTTGAAAACTGCAGGGGGGTTTGGGCAAAATATGACCCATCGCCGCTTACAGTAATTGGCATATTTTCAGTATGAAACTTCGTACTTTGAAACTGAAAATAGGTGCAGAGAGTCAGAATTTGGCTCAAAAATCACGCTCAGGACTCAAATTTCCGACATTTCAGACATTTTGAAAACTGCAGGGGGGTTTGTTTGGGGAAAATATGACCCATCGCCGTTTTCAGTAATTGGCATATTTTCGGTATAAAAAGTAGTAATTTGAAACTGAAAATAGATGCAGAGAGTCAGAATTCGGATAAAAAATCACGCTTAGGACTCAAATTTCCGACATTTCAGACATTTTAAAAACTGCAGGGGGGATTGGGCAAAATATGACCCCTCGCCGTTTACAGTAATTGGCATATTTTCGGTATGAAACGTCGTAATTTGAAACTGAAAATAGGTGCAGAGAGTCAGAATTCGGCTCAAAAATCACGCTCAGGAGTCAAATTTCCGACATTTCCGACATTTTAAAAACTGCAGGGGGGTTTGGGCAAAACATGACCCATCGCCGTTTTCATTAATTGGCATATTTTCGGTACGAAAATTCGTAATTTGAAACTAAAAATAGGTGCAGAGAGTCAGAATTCGGCTCAAAAGTCACGCTCATGAGTCAAATTTCCGACATTTCAGACATTTTGAAAACTGCAGGGGGGTTTGGGCAAAATATGACCCATAGCCGTTTTCAGTAATTTGCATATTTTCGGTATAAAAGGTCGTAATTTGAAACTGAAAATAGGTGCAGAGAGTAAGCATTCGGATAAAAAGTCACGCTCAGGAGTCAATTTTCCGACGTTTCAGACATTTTGTAAACTGCAGGGGGGTTTGGGCAAAATATGACCCATCGCCGTTTACAGTAATTAACATATTTTCGGTATGAAACGTCGTAATTTGAAACTGAAAATAGGTGCAGAGAGTCAGAATTCGGCTCAAAAATCACGCTCAGGAGTCAAATTTCCGACATTCAGACATTTTAAAAACTGCAGTGGGGTTTGGGTAAAATATGACCCATCGCCGTTTTCAGTAATTGGCATATTTTTGGTACGAAACGTCGTAATTTGAAACTGAAAATAGGTGCAGAGAGTCAGAATTTGGCTCAAAAATCACGCTCAGGAGTTAAATTTCCGACATTTCAGACATTTTGAAAACTGCAGGGGGGTTTGGGCCAAATATGACCCATCGCCGTTTTCAGTAATTGGCATATTTTCGGTATAAAAAGTCGTAATTTGAAACTGAAAATAGGTGCAGAGAGTCAGAATTCGGCTCAAAAAACACGCTCAGGAGTCAAATTTCCGACATTTCAGACATTTGAGAAACTGCAGTGGGGTTTGGGCAAAATATGACCCATCGCCGTTTACAGTAATTAGCATATTTTCGGTATGAAACGTCGTAATTTGAAACTGAAAATAGGTGCAGAGAGTCAGAATTCGGCTCAAAAAACACGCTCAGGAGTCAAATTTCCGACATTTCAGACATTTTAAAAACTGCAGGGGGGTTTTGGCAAAATATGACCCATCGCCGTTTTCATTAATTGGCATATTTTCGGTATGAAACGTCGTAATTTGAAACTGAAAATAGATGCAAAGAGTCAGAATTCGGCTCAAAAATCACGCTCAGGAGTCAAATTTCCGACATTTCAGACATTTTGAAAACTGCAGGGGGGGGGGGGGGGGTTTGGGCAAAATATGACCCATCGCCGTTTACAGTAATTGGCATATTTTCGGTATAAAACGTCGTAATTTGAAACTGAAAATAGGTGCAGAGAATCAGAGTTCGGCTCAAAAATCACGCTCAGGAGTCAAATTTCCGACATTTCAGACATTTTAAAAACTGCAGGGGGGTTTGGGCAAAATATGACCCATCGCCGTTTTCAGTAATTGACATATTTTCGGTAAGAAACGTCGCAATTTGAAACTGAAAATAGGGTCAGAGTGTCAGAATTCGGATAATAAATCACGCTCAGGAGTCAAATTTCCGACATTTCAGACATTTTGAAAACGGCAGGGGGGTTTGGGGAAAATATGACCCATCGCCGTTTTCAGTAATTGGCATATTTTCGGTATAAAAAGTCGTAATTTGAAACTGAAAATAGGTGCAAAGAGTCAGAATTCGGATAAAAAATCACGCTCAGGAGTCAAATTTCCGACATTTCAGACATTTTGAAAACTGCAGTGGGGTTTGGGCACAATATGACCCATCGCCGTTTACAGTTATTGGCATATTTTCGGTATGAAACGTCGTAATTTGAAACTGAAAATAGGTGCAGAGAGTCAGAATTCGGCTCAAAAATCACGCTCAGGAGTCAAATTTCCGACATTTCAGACATTTTGAAAACTGCAGGGGGGTTTGGGCAAAATATGACCCATCGCCGCTTACAGTAATTGGCATATTTTCAGTATGAAACTTCGTACTTTGAAACTGAAAATAGGTGCAGAGAGTCAGAATTTGGCTCAAAAATCACGCTCAGGACTCAAATTTCCGACATTTCAGACATTTTAAAAACTGCAGGGGGGATTGGGCAAAATATGACCCCTCGCCGTTTTCAGTAATTGGCATATTTTCGGTATGAAACGTCGTAATTTGAAATTGAAAATAGGTGCAGAGAGTCAGAATTCGGCTCAAAAATCACGCTCAGGAGTCAAATTTCCGACATTTCAGACATTTTGAAAACTGCAGGGGGGTTTGGGCAAAATATGACCCATCGCCGTTTTCAGTAATTGGCATATTTTCTGAATAAAAAGTCGTAATTTGAAACTGAAAATAGGTGCAGAGAATCAGAGTTCGGCTCAAAAATCACGCTCAGGAGTCAAATTTCCGACATTTCAGACATTTTAAAAACTGCAGGGGGGTTTGGGCAAAATATGACCCATCGCCGTTTTCAGTAATTGGCATATTTTCGGTAAGAAACGTCGCAATTTGAAACTGAAAATAGGGTCAGAGTGTCAGAATTCGGATAATAAATCACGCTCAGGAGACAAATTTCCGACATTTCAGACATTTTGAAAACTGCAGGGGGGGGTTTGGGCAAAATATGACCCATCGCCGTTTACAGTAATTGGCATATTTTCGGTATAAAACGTCGTAATTTGAAACTGAAAATAGGTGCAGAGAATGAGAGTTCGGCTCAAAAATCACGCTCAGGAGTCAAATTTCCGACATTTCAGACATTTTGAAAACTGCAGGGGGGTTTGGGCAAAATATGACCCATCGCCGCTTACAGTAATTGGCATATTTTCGGTATAAAACGTCGTAATTTGAAACTGAAAATAGGTGCAGAGAATCAGAGTTCGGCTCAAAAATCACGCTCAGGAGTCAAATTTCCGACATTTCAGACATTTTAAAAACTGCAGGGGGGTTTGGGCAAAATATGACCCATCGCCGTTTTCAGTAATTGGCATATTTTCGGTAAGAAACGTCGCAATTTGAAACTGAAAATAGGGTCAGAGTGTCAGAATTCGGATAATAAATCACGCTCAGGAGTCAAATTTCCGACATTTCAGACATTTTGAAAACTGCAGGGGGGGGTTTGGGCAAAATATGACCCATCGCCGTTTACAGTAATTGGCATATTTTCGGTATAAAACGTCGTAATTTGAAACTGAAAATAGGTGCAGAGAATGAGAGTTCGGCTCAAAAATCACGCTCAGGAGTCAAATTTCCGACATTTCAGACATTTTGAAAACTGCAGGGGGGTTTGGGCAAAATATGACCCATCGCCGCTTACAGTAATTGGCATATTTTCGGTATGAAACTTCGTACTTTGAAACTGAAAATAGGTGCAGCGAGTCAGAATTTGGCTCAAAAATCACGCTTAGGACTCAAATTTCCGACATTTCAGACATTTTAAAAACTGCAGGGGGGATTGGGCAAAATATGACCCCTCGCCGTTTACAGTAATTGGCATATTTTCGGTATGAAACGTCGTAATTTGAAACTGAAAATAGGTGCAGAGAGTCAGAATTCGGCTCAAAAATCACGCTCAGGAGTCAAATTTCCGACATTTCAGACATTTTGAAAACTGCAGGGGGGTTTGTTTGGGGAAAATATGACCCATCGCCGTTTTCAGTAATTGGCATATTTTCGGTATAAAAAGTAGTAATTTGAAACTGAAAATAGATGCAGAGAGTCAGAATTCGGATAAAAAATCACGCTTAGGACTCAAATTTCCGACATTTCAGACATTTTAAAAACTGCAGGGGGGATTGGGCAAAATATGACCCCTCGCCGTTTACAGTAATTGGCATATTTTCGGTATGAAACGTCGTAATTTGAAACTGAAAATAGGTGCAGAGAGTCAGAATTCGGCTCAAAAATCACGCTCAGGAGTCAAATTTCCGACATTTCCGACATTTTAAAAACTGCAGGGGGGTTTGGGCAAAACATGACCCATCGCCGTTTTCATTAATTGGCATATTTTCGGTACGAAAATTCGTAATTTGAAACTAAAAATAGGTGCAGAGAGTCAGAATTCGGCTCAAAAGTCACGCTCATGAGTCAAATTTCCGACATTTCAGACATTTTGAAAACTGCAGGGGGGTTTGGGCAAAATATGACCCATAGCCGTTTTCAGTAATTTGCATATTTTCGGTATAAAAGGTCGTAATTTGAAACTGAAAATAGGTGCAGAGAGTAAGCATTCGGATAAAAAGTCACGCTCAGGAGTCAATTTTCCGACGTTTCAGACATTTTGTAAACTGCAGGGGGGTTTGGGCAAAATATGACCCATCGCCGTTTACAGTAATTAACATATTTTCGGTATGAAACGTCGTAATTTGAAACTGAAAATAGGTGCAGAGAGTCAGAATTCGGCTCAAAAATCACGCTCAGGAGTCAAATTTCCGACATTCAGACATTTTAAAAACTGCAGTGGGGTTTGGGTAAAATATGACCCATCGCCGTTTTCAGTAATTGGCATATTTTTGGTACGAAACGTCGTAATTTGAAACTGAAAATAGGTGCAGAGAGTCAGAATTTGGCTCAAAAATCACGCTCAGGAGTTAAATTTCCGACATTTCAGACATTTTGAAAACTGCAGGGGGGTTTGGGCCAAATATGACCCATCGCCGTTTTCAGTAATTGGCATATTTTCGGTATAAAAAGTCGTAATTTGAAACTGAAAATAGGTGCAGAGAGTCAGAATTCGGCTCAAAAAACACGCTCAGGAGTCAAATTTCCGACATTTCAGACATTTGAAAAACTGCAGTGGGGTTTGGGCAAAATATGACCCATCGCCGTTTACAGTAATTAGCATATTTTCGGTATGAAACGTCGTAATTTGAAACTGAAAATAGGTGCAGAGAGTCAGAATTCGGCTCAAAAAACACGCTCAGGAGTCAAATTTCCGACATTTCAGACATTTTAAAAACTGCAGGGGGGTTTTGGCAAAATATGACCCATCGCCGTTTTCATTAATTGGCATATTTTCGGTATGAAACGTCGTAATTTGAAACTGAAAATAGATGCAAAGAGTCAGAATTCGGCTCAAAAATCACGCTCAGGAGTCAAATTTCCGACATTTCAGACATTTTGAAAACTGCAGGGGGGGGGGGGGTTTGGGCAAAATATGACCCATCGCCGTTTACAGTAATTGGCATATTTTCGGTATAAAACGTCGTAATTTGAAACTGAAAATAGGTGCAGAGAATCAGAGTTCGGCTCAAAAATCACGCTCAGGAGTCAAATTTCCGACATTTCAGACATTTTAAAAACTGCAGGGGGGTTTGGGCAAAATATGACCCATCGCCGTTTTCAGTAATTGGCATATTTTCGGTAAGAAACGTCGCAATTTGAAACTGAAAATAGGGTCAGAGTGTCAGAATTCGGATAATAAATCACGCTCAGGAGTCAAATTTCCGACATTTCAGACATTTTGAAAACTGCAGGGGGGTTTGGGCACAATATGACCCATCGCCGTTTACAGTTATTGGCATATTTTCGGTATGAAACGTCGTAATTTGAAACTGAAAATAGGTGCAGAGAGTCAGAATTCGGCTCAAAAATCACGCTCAGGAGTCAAATTTCCGACATTTCAGACATTTTGAAAACTGCAGGGGGGTTTGGGCAAAATATGACCCATCGCTGCTTACAGTAATTGGCATATTTTCAGTATGAAACTTCGTACTTTGAAACTGAAAATAGGTGCAGAGAGTCAGAATTTGGCTCAAAAATCACGCTCAGGACTCAAATTTCCGACATTTCAGACATTTTAAAAACTGCAGGGGGGATTGGGCAAAATATGACCCCTCGCCGTTTTCAGTAATTGGCATATTTTCGGTATGAAACGTCGTAATTTGAAACTGAAAATAGGTGCAGAGAGTCAGAATTCGGCTCAAAAATCACGCTCAGGAGTCAAATTTCCGACATTTCAGACATTTTGAAAACTGCAGGGGGGTTTGGGCAAAATATGACCCATCGCCGTTTTCAGTAATTGGCATATTTTCTGAATAAAAAGTCGTAATTTGAAACTGAAAATAGGTGCAGAGAGTCAGAATTCGGCTCAAAAATCACGCTCAGGAGTCAAATTTCCGACATTTCAGACATTTTGAAAACTGCAGGGGGGAGTTTGGGCAAAATATGACCCATCGCCGTTTACAGTAATTGGCATATTTTCGGTATAAAACGTCGTAATTTGAAACTGAAAATAGGTGCAGAGAATCAGAGTTCGGCTCAAAAATCACGCTCAGGAGTCAAATTTCCGACATTTCCGACATTTTGAAAACTGCAGGGGGGTTTGGGCAAAATATGACCCATCGCCGTTTTCAGTAATTGGCATATTTTCTGAATAAAAAGTCGTAATTTGAAACTGAAAATAGGTGCAGAGAGTCAGAATTCGGCTCAAAAATCACGCTCAGGAGTCAAATTTCCGACATTTCAGACATTTTGAAAACTGCAGGGGGGAGTTTGGGCAAAATATGACCCATCGCCGTTTACAGTAATTGGCATATTTTCGGTATAAAACGTCGTAATTTGAAACTGAAAATAGGTGCAGAGAATCAGAGTTCGGCTCAAAAATCACGCTCAGGAGTCAAATTTCCGACATTTCCGACATTTTAAAAACTGCAGGGGGGTTTGGGCAAAATATGACCCATCGCCGTTTTCAGTAATTGGCATATTTTCGGTAAGAAACGTCGCAATTTGAAACTGAAAATAGGGTCAGAGTGTCAGAATTCGGATAATAAATCACGCTCAGGAGTCAAATTTCCGACATTTCAGACATTTTGTAAACTGCAGGGGGGGGGTTTGGGCAAAATATGACCCATCGCTGTTTACAGTAATTGGCATATTTTCGGTATAAAACGTCGTAATTTGAAACTGAAAATAGGTGCAGAGAATGAGAGTTCGGCTCAAAAATCACGCTCAGGAGTCAAATTTCCGACATTTCAGACATTTTGAAAACTGCAGGGGGGTTTGGGCAAAATATGACCCATCGCCGCTTACAGTAATTGGCATATTTTCGGTATGAAACTTCGTACTTTGAAACTGAAAATAGGTGCAGCGAGTCAGAATTTGGCTCAAAAATCACGCTTAGGACTCAAATTTCCGACATTTCAGACATTTTAAAAACTGCAGGGGGGATTGGGCAAAATATGACCCCTCGCCGTTTACAGTAATTGGCATATTTTCGGTATGAAACGTCGTAATTTGAAACTG
This sequence comes from Procambarus clarkii, assembly GCF_040958095.1. NCBI lineage: Eukaryota > Metazoa > Arthropoda > Malacostraca > Decapoda > Cambaridae > Procambarus > Procambarus clarkii. The sequence continues at coordinate 8,913,987 of NC_091180.1, read as the reverse complement.
AAAATAGGTGCAGAGAGTCAGAATTCGGCTCAAAAATCACGCTCAGGAGTCAAATTTCCGACATTTCAGACATTTTGAAAACTGCAGGGGGGTTTGTTTGGGGAAAATATGACCCATCGCCGTTTTCAGTAATTGGCATATTTTCGGTATAAAAAGTAGTAATTTGAAACTGAAAATAGATGCAGAGAGTCAGAATTCGGATAAAAAATCACGCTTAGGACTCAAATTTCCGACATTTCAGACATTTTAAAAACTGCAGGGGGGATTGGGCAAAATATGACCCCTCGCCGTTTACAGTAATTGGCATATTTTCGGTATGAAACGTCGTAATTTGAAACTGAAAATAGGTGCAGAGAGTCAGAATTCGGCTCAAAAATCACGCTCAGGAGTCAAATTTCCGACATTTCCGACATTTTAAAAACTGCAGGGGGGTTTGGGCAAAACATGACCCATCGCCGTTTTCATTAATTGGCATATTTTCGGTACGAAAATTCGTAATTTGAAACTAAAAATAGGTGCAGAGAGTCAGAATTCGGCTCAAAAGTCACGCTCATGAGTCAAATTTCCGACATTTCAGACATTTTGAAAACTGCAGGGGGGTTTGGGCAAAATATGACCCATTGCCGTTTTCAGTAATTTGCATATTTTCGGTATAAAAGGTCGTAATTTGAAACTGAAAATAGGTGCAGAGAGTAAGCATTCGGATAAAAAGTCACGCTCAGGAGTCAATTTTCCGACGTTTCAGACATTTTGTAAACTGCAGGGGGGTTTGGGCAAAATATGACCCATCGCCGTTTACAGTAATTAACATATTTTCGGTATGAAACGTCGTAATTTGAAACTGAAAATAGGTGCAGAGAGTCAGAATTCGGCTCAAAAATCACGCTCAGGAGTCAAATTTCCGACATTCAGACATTTTAAAAACTGCAGTGGGGTTTGGGTAAAATATGACCCCATCGCCGTTTTCAGTAATTGGCATATTTTTGGTACGAAACGTCGTAATTTGAAACTGAAAATAGGTGCAGAGAGTCAGAATTTGGCTCAAAAATCACGCTCAGGAGTTAAATTTCCGACATTTCAGACATTTTGAAAACTGCAGGGGGGTTTGGGCCAAATATGACCCATCGCCGTTTTCAGTAATTGGCATATTTTCGGTATAAAAAGTCGTAATTTGAAACTGAAAATAGGTGCAGAGAGTCAGAATTCGGCTCAAAAAACACGCTCAGGAGTCAAATTTCCGACATTTCAGACATTTGAAAAACTGCAGTGGGGTTTGGGCAAAATATGACCCATCGCCGTTTACAGTAATTAGCATATTTTCGGTATGAAACGTCGTAATTTGAAACTGAAAATAGGTGCAGAGAGTCAGAATTCGGCTCAAAAAACACGCTCAGGAGTCAAATTTCCGACATTTCAGACATTTTAAAAACTGCAGGGGGGTTTTGGCAAAATATGACCCATCGCCGTTTTCATTAATTGGCATATTTTCGGTATGAAACGTAGTAATTTGAAACTGAAAATAGATGCAAAGAGTCAGAATTCGGCTCAAAAATCACGCTCAGGAGTCAAATTTCCGACATTTCAGACATTTTGAAAACTGCAGGGGGATGGGGGGGGGGTTTGGGCAAAATATGACCCATCGCCGTTTACAGTAATTGGCATATTTTCGGTATAAAACGTCGTAATTTGAAACTGAAAATAGGTGCAGAGAATCAGAGTTCGGCTCAAAAATCACGCTCAGGAGTCAAATTTCCGACATTTCAGACATTTTAAAAACTGCAGGGGGGTTTGGGCAAAATATGACCCATCGCCGTTTTCAGTAATTGGCATATTTTCGGTAAGAAACGTCGCAATTTGAAACTGAAAATAGGGTCAGAGTGTCAGAATTCGGATAATAAATCACGCTCAGGAGTCAAATTTCCGACATTTCAGACATTTTGAAAACTGCAGGGGGGTTTGGGCACAATATGACCCATCGCCGTTTACAGTTATTGGCATATTTTCGGTATGAAACGTCGTAATTTGAAACTGAAAATAGGTGCAGAGAGTCAGAATTCGGCTCAAAAATCACGCTCAGGAGTCAAATTTCCGACATTTCAGACATTTTGAAAACTGCAGGGGGGTTTGGGCAAAATATGACCCATCGCTGCTTACAGTAATTGGCATATTTTCAGTATGAAACTTCGTACTTTGAAACTGAAAATAGGTGCAGAGAGTCAGAATTTGGCTCAAAAATCACGCTCAGGACTCAAATTTCCGACATTTCAGACATTTTAAAAACTGCAGGGGGGATTGGGCAAAATATGACCCCTCGCCGTTTTCAGTAATTGGCATATTTTCGGTATGAAACGTCGTAATTTGAAACTGAAAATAGGTGCAGAGAGTCAGAATTCGGCTCAAAAATCACGCTCAGGAGTCAAATTTCCGACATTTCAGACATTTTGAAAACTGCAGGGGGGTTTGGGCAAAATATGACCCATCGCCGTTTTCAGTCATTGGCATATTTTCTGAATAAAAAGTCGTAATTTGAAACTGAAAATAGGTGCAGAGAGTCAGAATTTGGCTCAAAAATCACGCTCAGGACTCAAATTTCCGACATTTCAGACATTTTAAAAACTGCAGGGGGGATTGGGCAAAATATGACCCCTCGCCGTTTTCAGTAATTGGCATATTTTCGGTATGAAACGTCGTAATTTGAAACTGAAAATAGGTGCAGAGAGTCAGAATTCGGCTCAAAAATCACGCTCAGGACTCAAATTTCCGACATTTCAGACATTTTAAAAACTGCAGGGGGGATTGGGCAAAATATGACCCCTCGCCGTTTTCAGTAATTGGCATATTTTCGGTATGAAACGTCGTAATTTGAAACTGAAAATAGGTGCAGAGAGTCAGAATTCGGATAAAAAATCACGCTCAGGAGTCAAATTTCCGACATTTCAGACATTTTGAAAACTGCAGGGGGGTTTGGGCAAAATATGACCCATCGCCGTTTACAGTAATTGTCATATTTTCGGTATGAAACGTCGTAATTTGATAATGAAAATAGGTGCAGAGAGTCAGAATTCGGCTCAAAAATCACGCTCAGGAGTCAAATTTCCGACATTTCCGACATTTTAAAAACTGCAGGGGGGTTTGGGCAAAACATGACCCATCGCCGTTTTCATTAATTGGCATATTTTCGGTACGAAAATTCGTAATATGAAACTAAAAATAGGTGCATAGAGTCAGAATTCGGCTCAAAAGTCACGCTCATGAGTCAAATTTCCGACATTTCAGACATTTTGAAAACTGCAGGGGGGTTTGGGCATAATATGACCCATAGCTGTTTTCAGTAATTTGCATATTTTCGGTATAAAAGGTCGTAATTTGAAACTGAAAATAGGTGCAGAGAGTAAGCATTCGGATAAAAAGTCACGCTCAGGAGTCAATTTTCCGACATTTCAGACATTTTGTAAACTGCAGGGGGGTTTGGGCAAAATATGACCCATCGCCGTTTACAGTAATTAACATATTTTCGGTATGAAACGTCGTAATTTGAAACTGAAAATAGGTGCAGAGAGTCAGAATTCGGCTCAGAAATCACGCTCAGGAGTCAAATTTCCGACATTCAGACATTTTAAAAACTGCAGTGGGGTTTGGGCAAAATATGACCCATCGCCGTTTTCAGTAATTGGCATATTTTTGGTACGAAACGTCGTAATTTGAAACTGAAAATAGGTGCAGAGAGTCAGAATTTGGCTCAAAAATCATGCTCAGGAGTTAAATTTCCGACATTTCAGACATTTTGAAAACTGCAGGGGGGTTTGGGCCAAATATGACCCATCGCCGTTTTCAGTAATTGGCATATTTTCGGTATAAAAAGTCGTAATTTGAAACTGAAAATAGGTGCAGAGAGTCAGAATTCGGCTCAAAAAACACGCTCAGGAGTCAAATTTCCGACATTTCAGACATTTGAAAAACTGCAGTGGGGTTTGGGCAAAATATGACCCATCGCCGTTTACAGTAATTAGCATATTTTCGGTATGAAACGTCGTAATTTGAAACTGAAAATAGGTGCAGAGAGTCAGAATTCGGCTCAAAAAACACGCTCAGGAGTCAAATTTCCGATATTTCAGACATTTTAAAAACTGCAGTGGGGTTTGGGCAAAATATGACCCATCGCCGTTTGCAGTAATTGACATATTTTCGGTACGAAACGTCGTAATTTGAAACTGAAAATAGGTGCAGAGAGTCAGATTTCGATTAAAAAATCACGCTCAGGAGTCAAATTTCCGATATTTCAGACATTTTGAAAACTGCAGGGGGGTTTGGGCAAAATATGACCCATCGCCGTTTTCAGTAATTGGCATATTTTCGGTACGAAACGTCGTAATTTGAAACTGAAAATAGGTGCATTGAGTCAGAATTCGGCTTAAAAATCACGCTCAGGTGTCAAATTTCCGACATTTCAGACATTTTAAAAACTGCAGGGGGGTTTTGGCAAAATATGACCCATCGCCGTTTTCAGTAATTGGCATATTTTCGGTATGAAACTTCGTAATTTGAAACTGAAAATAGATGCAAAGAGTCAGAATTCGGCTCAAAAATCACGCTCAGGAGTCAAATTTCCGACATTTCAGACATTTTGAAAACTGCAGGGGGGTTTGAGCAAAATATGACCCATCGCCGTTTAGAGTAATTGGCATATTTTCGGTATAAAACTTCGTAATTTGAAACTGAAAATAGGTGCAGAGAATCAGAGTTCGGCTCAAAAATCACGCTCAGGAGTCAAATTTCCGACATTTCAGACATTTTAAAAACTGCAGGGGGGTTTGGGGAAAATATGACCCATCGCCGTTTTCAGTAATTGGCATATTTTTGGTACGAAACGTCGCAATTTGAAACTGAAAATAGGGTCAGAGAGTCAGAATTCGGATAATAAATCACGCTCAGGAGTCAAATTTCCGACATTTCAGACAATTTGGAAACTGCAGGGGGGTTTGGGGAAAATATGACCCATCGTCGTTTTCAGTAATTGGCATATTTTCGGTATGAAACGTCGTAATTTGAAACTGAAAAAAGGTGCAGAGAGTCAGAATTCGGCTCAAAAATCACGCTCAGGAGTCAAATTTACGACATTTCAGACATTTTGAAAACTGCAGGGGGGTTTGGGCAAAATATGACCCATCGCCGTTTACAGTAATTGGCATATTTTCAGTATGAAACTTCGTACTTTGAAACTGAAAATAGGTGCAGAGAGTCAGATTTCGATTAAAAAATCACGCTCAGGAGTCAAATTTCCGACATTTCAGACATTTTGAAAACTGCAGGGGGGTTTGTGCAAACTATGACTCATCTCTGTTTTCAGTAATTGGCATATTTTCAGTATGAAACTTCGTACTTTGAAACTGAAAATAGGTGCAGAGAGTCAGAATTCGGATAAAAAATCACGCTCAGGACTCAAATTTCCGACATTTCAGACATTTTAAAAACTGCAGGGGGGATTGGGCAAAATATGACCCCTCGCCGTTTTCAGTAATTGGGATATTTTCGGTATGAAACGTCGTAATTTGAAACTGAAAATAGGTGCAGAGAGTCAGAATTCGGCTCAAAAACCACGCTCAGGAGTCAAATTTCCGACATTTCAGACATTTTGAAAACTGCAGGGGGGTTTGGGCAAAATATGACCCATCGCCGTTTTCAGTAATTGGCATATTTTCTGAATAAAAAGTCGTAATTTGAAACTGAAAATAGGTGCAGAGAGTCAGGATTCGGCTCAAAAATCACGCTCAGGAGTCAAATTTCCGACATTTCAGACATTTTAAAAACTGCAGTGGGGTTTGGGCAAAATATGACCCATCGCCGTTTGCAGTAATTGGCATATTTTCGGTACGAAACGTCGTAATTTGAAACTGAAAATAGGTGCAGAGAGTCAGATTTCGATTAAAAAATCACGCTCAGGAGTCAAATTTCCGACATTTCAGACATTTTGAAAACTGCAGGGGGGTTTGTGCAAACTATGACTCATCTCTGTTTTCAGTAATTGGCATATTTTCGGTATAAAAAGTCGTAATTTGAAACTGAAAATAGGTGCAGAGAGTCAGAATTCGGATACAAAATCACGCTCAGGAGTCAAATTTCCGACATTTCAGACATTTTGAAAACTGCAGGGGGGTTTGGGCAAAATATGACCCATCGCCGTTTTCAGTAATTGGCATATTTTCTGAATAAAAAGTCGTAATTTGAAACTGAAAATAGGTGCAGAGAGTCAGAATTCGGCTCAAAAATCACGCTCAGCAGTCAAATTTCCGACATTTCAGACATTTTAAAAACTGCAGGGGGGTTTTGGCAAAATATGACCCATCGCCGTTTTCATTAATTGGCATATTTTCGGTATGAAACGTCGTAATTTGAAACTGAAAATAGATGCAAAGAGTCAGAATTCGGCTCAAAAATCACGCTCAGGAGTCAAATTTCCGACATTTCAGACATTTTGAAAACTGCAGGGGGGGGGGGGGGGGTTTGGGCAAAATATGACCCCTCGCCGTTTACAGTAATTGGCATATTTTCGGTATAAAACGTCGTAATTTGAAACTGAAAATAGGTGCAGAGAATCAGAGTTCGGCTCAAAAATCACGCTCAGGAGTCAAATTTCCGACATTTCAGACATTTTAAAAACTGCAGGGGGTTTGGGCAAAATATGACCCATCGCCGTTTTCAGTAATTGACATATTTTCGGTATAAAAAGTCGTAATTTGAAACTGAAAATAGGTGCAAAGAGTCAGAATTCGGATAAAAAATCACGCTCAGGAGTCAAATTTCCGACATTTCAGACATTTTGAAAACTGCAGGGGGGTTTGGGCACAATATGACCCATCGCCGTTTACAGTTATTGGCATATTTTCGGTATGAAACGTCGTAATTTGAAACTGAAAATAGGTGCAGAGAGTCAGAATTCGGCTCAAAAATCACGCTCAGGAGTCAAATTTCCGACATTTCAGACATTTTGAAAACTGCAGGGGGGTTTGGGCAAAATATGACCCATCGCCGTTTTCAGTAATTGGCATATTTTCGGTACGAAACGTCGTAATTTGAAACTGAAAATAGGCGCAGAGAGTCAGAATTCGGATACAAAATCACGCCCAGGAGTCAAATTTCCGACATTTCAGACATTTTGAAAACTGCAGGGGGGTTTGGGCAAAATATGACCCATCGCCGTTTACAGTAATTGGCATATTTTCAGTATGAAACTTCGTAATTTGAAACTGAAAATAGGTGCATTGAGTCAGAATTCGGCTTAAAAATCACGCTCAGGTGTCAAATTTCCGACATTTCAGACATTTTAAAAACTGCAGGGGGGTTTTGGCAAAATATGACCCATCGCCGTTTTCAGTAATTGGCATATTTTCGGTATGAAACTTCGTAACTTGAAACTGAAAATAGATGCAAAGAGTCAGAATTCGGCTCAAAAATCACGCTCAGGAGTCAAATTTCCGACATTTCAGACATTTTGAAAACTGCAGGGGGGTTTGAGCAAAATATGACCCATCGCCGTTTAGAGTAATTGGCATATTTTCGGTATAAAACTTCGTAATTTGAAACTGAAAATAGGTGCAGAGAATCAGAGTTCGGCTCAAAAATCACGCTCAGGAGTCAAATTTCCGACATTTCAGACATTTTAAAAACTGCAGGGGGGTTTGGGGAAAATATGACCCATCGCCGTTTTCAGTAATTGGCATATTTTTGGTACGAAACGTCGCAATTTGAAACTGAAAATAGGGTCAGAGAGTCAGAATTCGGATAATAAATCACGCTCAGGAGTCAAATTTCCGACATTTCAGACAATTTGGAAACTGCAGGGGGGTTTGGGGAAAATATGACCCATCGTCGTTTTCAGTAATTGGCATATTTTCGGTATAAAAAGTCGTAATTTGAAACTGAAAATAGGTGCAAAGAGTCAGAATTCGGATAAAAAATCACGCTCAGGAGTCAAATTTCCGACATTTCAGACATTTTGAAAACTGCAGGGGGGTTTGGGCAAAATATGACCCATCGCCGTTTACAGTAATTGGCATATTTTCGGTATGAAACGTCGTAATTTGAAACTGAAAATAGGTGCAGAGAGTCAGAATTCGGCTCAAAAATCACGCTCAGGAGTCAAATTTACGACATTTCAGACATTTTGAAAACTGCAGGGGGGTTTGGGCAAAATATGACCCATCGCCGTTTACAGTAATTGGCATATTTTCAGTATGAAACTTCGTACTTTGAAACTGAAAATAGGTGCAGAGAGTCAGAATTCGGATAAAAAATCACGCTCAGGACTCAAATTTCCGACATTTCAGACATTTTAAAAACTGCAGGGGGGATTGGGCAAAATATGACCCCTCGCCGTTTTCAGTAATTGGGATATTTTCGGTATGAAACGTCGTAATTTGAAACTGAAAATAGGTGCAGAGAGTCAGAATTCGGCTCAAAAACCACGCTCAGGAGTCAAATTTCCGACATTTCAGACATTTTGAAAACTGCAGGGGGGTTTGGGCAAAATATGACCCATCGCCGTTTTCAGTAATTGGCATATTTTCTGAATAAAAAGTCGTAATTTGAAACTGAAAATAGGTGCAGAGAGTCAGGATTCGGCTCAAAAATCACGCTCAGGAGTCAAATTTCCGACATTTCAGACATTTTAAAAACTGCAGTGGGGTTTGGGCAAAATATGACCCATCGCCGTTTGCAGTAATTGGCATATTTTCGGTACGAAACGTCGTAATTTGAAACTGAAAATAGGTGCAGAGAGTCAGATTTCGATTAAAAAATCACGCTCAGGAGTCAAATTTCCGACATTTCAGACATTTTGAAAACTGCAGGGGGGTTTGAGCAAAATATGACCCATCGCCGTTTAGAGTAATTGGCATATTTTCGGTATAAAACTTCGTAATTTGAAACTGAAAATAGGTGCAGAGAATCAGAGTTCGGCTCAAAAATCACGCTCAGGAGTCAAATTTCCGACATTTCAGACATTTTAAAAACTGCAGGGGGGTTTGGGGAAAATATGACCCATCGCCGTTTTCAGTAATTGGCATATTTTTGGTACGAAACGTCGCAATTTGAAACTGAAAATAGGGTCAGAGAGTCAGAATTCGGATAATAAATCACGCTCAGGAGTCAAATTTCCGACATTTCAGACAATTTGGAAACTGCAGGGGGGTTTGGGGAAAATATGACCCATCGTCGTTTTCAGTAATTGGCATATTTTCGGTATGAAACGTCGTAATTTGAAACTGAAAATAGGTGCAGAGAGTCAGAATTCGGCTCAAAAATCACGCTCAGGAGTCAAATTTACGACATTTCAGACATTTTGAAAACTGCAGGGGGGTTTGGGCAAAATATGACCCATCGCCGTTTACAGTAATTGGCATATTTTCAGTATGAAACTTCGTACTTTGAAACTGAAAATAGGTGCAGAGAGTCAGATTTCGATTAAAAAATCACGCTCAGGAGTCAAATTTCCGACATTTCAGACATTTTCAAAACTGCAGGGGGGTTTGTGCAAACTATGACTCATCTCTGTTTTCAGTAATTGGCATATTTTCAGTATGAAACTTCGTACTTTGAAACTGAAAATAGGTGCAGAGAGTCAGAATTCGGATAAAAAATCACGCTCAGGACTCAAATTTCCGACATTTCAGACATTTTAAAAACTGCAGGGGGGATTGGGCAAAATATGACCCCTCGCCGTTTTCAGTAATTGGGATATTTTCGGTATGAAACGTCGTAATTTGAAACTGAAAATAGGTGCAGAGAGTCAGAATTCGGCTCAAAAACCACGCTCAGGAGTCAAATTTCCGACATTTCAGACATTTTGAAAACTGCAGGGGGGTTTGGGCAAAATATGACCCATCGCCGTTTTCAGTAATTGGCATATTTTCTGAATAAAAAGTCGTAATTTGAAACTGAAAATAGGTGCAGAGAGTCAGGATTCGGCTCAAAAATCACGCTCAGGAGTCAAATTTCCGACATTTCAGACATTTTAAAAACTGCAGTGGGGTTTGGGCAAAATATGACCCATCGCCGTTTGCAGTAATTGGCATATTTTCGGTACGAAACGTCGTAATTTGAAACTGAAAATAGGTGCAGAGAGTCAGATTTCGATTAAAAAATCACGCTCAGGAGTCAAATTTCCGACATTTCAGACATTTTGAAAACTGCAGGGGGGTTTGTGCAAACTATGACTCATCTCTGTTTTCAGTAATTGGCATATTTTCGGTATAAAAAGTCGTAATTTGAAACTGAAAATAGGTGCAGAGAGTCAGAATTCGGATACAAAATCACGCTCAGGAGTCAAATTTCCGACATTTCAGACATTTTGAAAACTGCAGGGGGGTTTGGGCAAAATATGACCCATCGCCGTTTTCAGTAATTGGCATATTTTCTGAATAAAAAGTCGTAATTTGAAACTGAAAATAGGTGCAGAGAGTCAGAATTCGGCTCAAAAATCACGCTCAGCAGTCAAATTTCCGACATTTCAGACATTTTAAAAACTGCAGGGGGGTTTTGGCAAAATATGACCCATCGCCGTTTTCATTAATTGGCATATTTTCGGTATGAAACGTCGTAATTTGAAACTGAAAATAGATGCAAAGAGTCAGAATTCGGCTCAAAAATCACGCTCAGGAGTCAAATTTCCGACATTTCAGACATTTTGAAAACTGCAGGGGGGGGGGGGGGGTTTGGGCAAAATATGACCCCTCGCCGTTTACAGTAATTGGCATATTTTCGGTATAAAACGTCGTAATTTGAAACTGAAAATAGGTGCAGAGAATCAGAGTTCGGCTCAAAAATCACGCTCAGGAGTCAAATTTCCGACATTTCAGACATTTTAAAAACTGCAGGGGGTTTGGGCAAAATATGACCCATCGCCGTTTTCAGTAATTGACATATTTTCGGTATAAAAAGTCGTAATTTGAAACTGAAAATAGGTGCAAAGAGTCAGAATTCGGATAAAAAATCACGCTCAGGAGTCAAATTTCCGACATTTCAGACATTTTGAAAACTGCAGGGGGGTTTGGGCACAATATGACCCATCGCCGTTTACAGTTATTGGCATATTTTCGGTATGAAACGTCGTAATTTGAAACTGAAAATAGGTGCAGAGAGTCAGAATTCGGCTCAAAAATCACGCTCAGGAGTCAAATTTCCGACATTTCAGACATTTTGAAAACTGCAGGGGGGTTTGGGCAAAATATGACCCATCGCCGTTTTCAGTAATTGGCATATTTTCGGTACGAAACGTCGTAATTTGAAACTGAAAATAGGCGCAGAGAGTCAGAATTCGGATACAAAATCACGCCCAGGAGTCAAATTTCCGACATTTCAGACATTTTGAAAACTGCAGGGGGGTTTGGGCAAAATATGACCCATCGCCGTTTACAGTAATTGGCATATTTTCAGTATGAAACTTCGTAATTTGAAACTGAAAATAGGTGCATTGAGTCAGAATTCGGCTTAAAAATCACGCTCAGGTGTCAAATTTCCGACATTTCAGACATTTTAAAAACTGCAGGGGGGTTTTGGCAAAATATGACCCATCGCCGTTTTCAGTAATTGGCATATTTTCGGTATGAAACTTCGTAACTTGAAACTGAAAATAGATGCAAAGAGTCAGAATTCGGCTCAAAAATCACGCTCAGGAGTCAAATTTCCGACATTTCAGACATTTTGAAAACTGCAGGGGGGTTTGAGCAAAATATGACCCATCGCCGTTTAGAGTAATTGGCATATTTTCGGTATAAAACTTCGTAATTTGAAACTGAAAATAGGTGCAGAGAATCAGAGTTCGGCTCAAAAATCACGCTCAGGAGTCAAATTTCCGACATTTCAGACATTTTAAAAACTGCAGGGGGGTTTGGGGAAAATATGACCCATCGCCGTTTTCAGTAATTGGCATATTTTTGGTACGAAACGTCGCAATTTGAAACTGAAAATAGGGTCAGAGAGTCAGAATTCGGATAATAAATCACGCTCAGGAGTCAAATTTCCGACATTTCAGACAATTTGGAAACTGCAGGGGGGTTTGGGGAAAATATGACCCATCGTCGTTTTCAGTAATTGGCATATTTTCGGTATAAAAAGTCGTAATTTGAAACTGAAAATAGGTGCAAAGAGTCAGAATTCGGATAAAAAATCACGCTCAGGAGTCAAATTTCCGACATTTCAGACATTTTGAAAACTGCAGGGGGGTTTGGGCAAAATATGACCCATCGCCGTTTACAGTAATTGGCATATTTTCGGTATGAAACGTCGTAATTTGAAACTGAAAATAGGTGCAGAGAGTCAGAATTCGGCTCAAAAATCACGCTCAGGAGTCAAATTTACGACATTTCAGACATTTTGAAAACTGCAGGGGGGTTTGGGCAAAATATGACCCATCGCCGTTTACAGTAATTGGCATATTTTCAGTATGAAACTTCGTACTTTGAAACTGAAAATAGGTGCAGAGAGTCAGAATTCGGATAAAAAATCACGCTCAGGACTCAAATTTCCGACATTTCAGACATTTTAAAAACTGCAGGGGGGATTGGGCAAAATATGACCCCTCGCCGTTTTCAGTAATTGGGATATTTTCGGTATGAAACGTCGTAATTTGAAACTGAAAATAGGTGCAGAGAGTCAGAATTCGGCTCAAAAACCACGCTCAGGAGTCAAATTTCCGACATTTCAGACATTTTGAAAACTGCAGGGGGGTTTGGGCAAAATATGACCCATCGCCGTTTTCAGTAATTGGCATATTTTCTGAATAAAAAGTCGTAATTTGAAACTGAAAATAGGTGCAGAGAGTCAGGATTCGGCTCAAAAATCACGCTCAGGAGTCAAATTTCCGACATTTCAGACATTTTAAAAACTGCAGTGGGGTTTGGGCAAAATATGACCCATCGCCGTTTGCAGTAATTGGCATATTTTCGGTACGAAACGTCGTAATTTGAAACTGAAAATAGGTGCAGAGAGTCAGATTTCGATTAAAAAATCACGCTCAGGAGTCAAATTTCCGACATTTCAGACATTTTGAAAACTGCAGGGGGGTTTGTGCAAACTATGACTCATCTCTGTTTTCAGTAATTGGCATATTTTCGGTATAAAAAGTCGTAATTTGAAACTGAAAATAGGTGCAGAGAGTCAGAATTCGGATACAAAATCACGCTCAGGAGTCAAATTTCCGACATTTCAGACATTTTGAAAACTGCAGGGGGGTTTGGGCAAAATATGACCCATCGCCGTTTTCAGTAATTGGCATATTTTCTGAATAAAAAGTCGTAATTTGAAACTGAAAATAGGTGCAGAGAGTCAGAATTCGGCTCAAAAATCACGCTCAGCAGTCAAATTTCCGACATTTCAGACATTTTAAAAACTGCAGGGGGGTTTTGGCAAAATATGACCCATCGCCGTTTTCATTAATTGGCATATTTTCGGTATGAAACGTCGTAATTTGAAACTGAAAATAGATGCAAAGAGTCAGAATTCGGCTCAAAAATCACGCTCAGGAGTCAAATTTCCGACATTTCAGACATTTTGAAAACTGCAGGGGGGGGGGGGGGGGGTTTGGGCAAAATATGACCCCTCGCCGTTTACAGTAATTGGCATATTTTCGGTATAAAACGTCGTAATTTGAAACTGAAAATAGGTGCAGAGAATCAGAGTTCGGCTCAAAAATCACGCTCAGGAGTCAAATTTCCGACATTTCAGACATTTTAAAAACTGCAGGGGGTTTGGGCAAAATATGACCCATCGCCGTTTTCAGTAATTGACATATTTTCGGTATAAAAAGTCGTAATTTGAAACTGAAAATAGGTGCAAAGAGTCAGAATTCGGATAAAAAATCACGCTCAGGAGTCAAATTTCCGACATTTCAGACATTTTGAAAACTGCAGGGGGGTTTGGGCACAATATGACCCATCGCCGTTTACAGTTATTGGCATATTTTCGGTATGAAACGTCGTAATTTGAAACTGAAAATAGGTGCAGAGAGTCAGAATTCGGCTCAAAAATCACGCTCAGGAGTCAAATTTCCGACATTTCAGACATTTTGAAAACTGCAGGGGGGTTTGGGCAAAATATGACCCATCGCCGTTTTCAGTAATTGGCATATTTTCGGTACGAAACGTCGTAATTTGAAACTGAAAATAGGCGCAGAGAGTCAGAATTCGGATACAAAATCACGCCCAGGAGTCAAATTTCCGACATTTCAGACATTTTGAAAACTGCAGGGGGGTTTGGGCAAAATATGACCCATCGCCGTTTACAGTAATTGGCATATTTTCAGTATGAAACTTCGTAATTTGAAACTGAAAATAGGTGCATTGAGTCAGAATTCGGCTTAAAAATCACGCTCAGGTGTCAAATTTCCGACATTTCAGACATTTTAAAAACTGCAGGGGGGTTTTGGCAAAATATGACCCATCGCCGTTTTCAGTAATTGGCATATTTTCGGTATGAAACTTCGTAACTTGAAACTGAAAATAGATGCAAAGAGTCAGAATTCGGCTCAAAAATCACGCTCAGGAGTCAAATTTCCGACATTTCAGACATTTTGAAAACTGCAGGGGGGTTTGAGCAAAATATGACCCATCGCCGTTTAGAGTAATTGGCATATTTTCGGTATAAAACTTCGTAATTTGAAACTGAAAATAGGTGCAGAGAATCAGAGTTCGGCTCAAAAATCACGCTCAGGAGTCAAATTTCCGACATTTCAGACATTTTAAAAACTGCAGGGGGGTTTGGGGAAAATATGACCCATCGCCGTTTTCAGTAATTGGCATATTTTTGGTACGAAACGTCGCAATTTGAAACTGAAAATAGGGTCAGAGAGTCAGAATTCGGATAATAAATCACGCTCAGGAGTCAAATTTCCGACATTTCAGACAATTTGGAAACTGCAGGGGGGTTTGGGGAAAATATGACCCATCGTCGTTTTCAGTAATTGGCATATTTTCGGTATAAAAAGTCGTAATTTGAAACTGAAAATAGGTGCAAAGAGTCAGAATTCGGATAAAAAATCACGCTCAGGAGTCAAATTTCCGACATTTCAGACATTTTGAAAACTGCAGGGGGGTTTGGGCAAAATATGACCCATCGCCGTTTACAGTAATTGGCATATTTTCGGTATGAAACGTCGTAATTTGAAACTGAAAATAGGTGCAGAGAGTCAGAATTCGGCTCAAAAATCACGCTCAGGAGTCAAATTTACGACATTTCAGACATTTTGAAAACTGCAGGGGGGTTTGGGCAAAATATGACCCATCGCCGTTTACAGTAATTGGCATATTTTCAGTATGAAACTTCGTACTTTGAAACTGAAAATAGGTGCAGAGAGTCAGAATTCGGATAAAAAATCACGCTCAGGACTCAAATTTCCGACATTTCAGACATTTTAAAAACTGCAGGGGGGATTGGGCAAAATATGACCCCTCGCCGTTTTCAGTAATTGGGATATTTTCGGTATGAAACGTCGTAATTTGAAACTGAAAATAGGTGCAGAGAGTCAGAATTCGGCTCAAAAACCACGCTCAGGAGTCAAATTTCCGACATTTCAGACATTTTGAAAACTGCAGGGGGGTTTGGGCAAAATATGACCCATCGCCGTTTTCAGTAATTGGCATATTTTCTGAATAAAAAGTCGTAATTTGAAACTGAAAATAGGTGCAGAGAGTCAGGATTCGGCTCAAAAATCACGCTCAGGAGTCAAATTTCCGACATTTCAGACATTTTAAAAACTGCAGTGGGGTTTGGGCAAAATATGACCCATCGCCGTTTGCAGTAATTGGCATATTTTCGGTACGAAACGTCGTAATTTGAAACTGAAAATAGGTGCAGAGAGTCAGATTTCGATTAAAAAATCACGCTCAGGAGTCAAATTTCCGACATTTCAGACATTTTGAAAACTGCAGGGGGGTTTGAGCAAAATATGACCCATCGCCGTTTAGAGTAATTGGCATATTTTCGGTATAAAACTTCGTAATTTGAAACTGAAAATAGGTGCAGAGAATCAGAGTTCGGCTCAAAAATCACGCTCAGGAGTCAAATTTCCGACATTTCAGACATTTTAAAAACTGCAGGGGGGTTTGGGGAAAATATGACCCATCGCCGTTTTCAGTAATTGGCATATTTTTGGTACGAAACGTCGCAATTTGAAACTGAAAATAGGGTCAGAGAGTCAGAATTCGGATAATAAATCACGCTCAGGAGTCAAATTTCCGACATTTCAGACAATTTGGAAACTGCAGGGGGGTTTGGGGAAAATATGACCCATCGTCGTTTTCAGTAATTGGCATATTTTCGGTATGAAACGTCGTAATTTGAAACTGAAAATAGGTGCAGAGAGTCAGAATTCGGCTCAAAAATCACGCTCAGGAGTCAAATTTACGACATTTCAGACATTTTGAAAACTGCAGGGGGGTTTGGGCAAAATATGACCCATCGCCGTTTACAGTAATTGGCATATTTTCAGTATGAAACTTCGTACTTTGAAACTGAAAATAGGTGCAGAGAGTCAGATTTCGATTAAAAAATCACGCTCAGGAGTCAAATTTCCGACATTTCAGACATTTTCAAAACTGCAGGGGGGTTTGTGCAAACTATGACTCATCTCTGTTTTCAGTAATTGGCATATTTTCAGTATGAAACTTCGTACTTTGAAACTGAAAATAGGTGCAGAGAGTCAGAATTCGGATAAAAAATCACGCTCAGGACTCAAATTTCCGACATTTCAGACATTTTAAAAACTGCAGGGGGGATTGGGCAAAATATGACCCCTCGCCGTTTTCAGTAATTGGGATATTTTCGGTATGAAACGTCGTAATTTGAAACTGAAAATAGGTGCAGAGAGTCAGAATTCGGCTCAAAAACCACGCTCAGGAGTCAAATTTCCGACATTTCAGACATTTTGAAAACTGCAGGGGGGTTTGGGCAAAATATGACCCATCGCCGTTTTCAGTAATTGGCATATTTTCTGAATAAAAAGTCGTAATTTGAAACTGAAAATAGGTGCAGAGAGTCAGGATTCGGCTCAAAAATCACGCTCAGGAGTCAAATTTCCGACATTTCAGACATTTTAAAAACTGCAGTGGGGTTTGGGCAAAATATGACCCATCGCCGTTTGCAGTAATTGGCATATTTTCGGTACGAAACGTCGTAATTTGAAACTGAAAATAGGTGCAGAGAGTCAGATTTCGATTAAAAAATCACGCTCAGGAGTCAAATTTCCGACATTTCAGACATTTTGAAAACTGCAGGGGGGTTTGTGCAAACTATGACTCATCTCTGTTTTCAGTAATTGGCATATTTTCGGTATAAAAAGTCGTAATTTGAAACTGAAAATAGGTGCAGAGAGTCAGAATTCGGATACAAAATCACGCTCAGGAGTCAAATTTCCGACATTTCAGACATTTTGAAAACTGCAGGGGGGTTTGGGCAAAATATGACCCATCGCCGTTTTCAGTAATTGGCATATTTTCTGAATAAAAAGTCGTAATTTGAAACTGAAAATAGGTGCAGAGAGTCAGAATTCGGCTCAAAAATCACGCTCAGCAGTCAAATTTCCGACATTTCAGACATTTTAAAAACTGCAGGGGGGTTTTGGCAAAATATGACCCATCGCCGTTTTCATTAATTGGCATATTTTCGGTATGAAACGTCGTAATTTGAAACTGAAAATAGATGCAAAGAGTCAGAATTCGGCTCAAAAATCACGCTCAGGAGTCAAATTTCCGACATTTCAGACATTTTGAAAACTGCAGGGGGGGGGGGGGTTTGGGCAAAATATGACCCCTCGCCGTTTACAGTAATTGGCATATTTTCGGTATAAAACGTCGTAATTTGAAACTGAAAATAGGTGCAGAGAATCAGAGTTCGGCTCAAAAATCACGCTCAGGAGTCAAATTTCCGACATTTCAGACATTTTAAAAACTGCAGGGGGTTTGGGCAAAATATGACCCATCGCCGTTTTCAGTAATTGACATATTTTCGGTATAAAAAGTCGTAATTTGAAACTGAAAATAGGTGCAAAGAGTCAGAATTCGGATAAAAAATCACGCTCAGGAGTCAAATTTCCGACATTTCAGACATTTTGAAAACTGCAGGGGGGTTTGGGCACAATATGACCCATCGCCGTTTACAGTTATTGGCATATTTTCGGTATGAAACGTCGTAATTTGAAACTGAAAATAGGTGCAGAGAGTCAGAATTCGGCTCAAAAATCACGCTCAGGAGTCAAATTTCCGACATTTCAGACATTTTGAAAACTGCAGGGGGGTTTGGGCAAAATATGACCCATCGCCGTTTTCAGTAATTGGCATATTTTCGGTACGAAACGTCGTAATTTGAAACTGAAAATAGGCGCAGAGAGTCAGAATTCGGATACAAAATCACGCCCAGGAGTCAAATTTCCGACATTTCAGACATTTTGAAAACTGCAGGGGGGTTTGGGCAAAATATGACCCATCGCCGTTTACAGTAATTGGCATATTTTCAGTATGAAACTTCGTAATTTGAAACTGAAAATAGGTGCATTGAGTCAGAATTCGGCTTAAAAATCACGCTCAGGTGTCAAATTTCCGACATTTCAGACATTTTAAAAACTGCAGGGGGGTTTTGGCAAAATATGACCCATCGCCGTTTTCAGTAATTGGCATATTTTCGGTATGAAACTTCGTAACTTGAAACTGAAAATAGATGCAAAGAGTCAGAATTCGGCTCAAAAATCACGCTCAGGAGTCAAATTTCCGACATTTCAGACATTTTGAAAACTGCAGGGGGGTTTGAGCAAAATATGACCCATCGCCGTTTAGAGTAATTGGCATATTTTCGGTATAAAACTTCGTAATTTGAAACTGAAAATAGGTGCAGAGAATCAGAGTTCGGCTCAAAAATCACGCTCAGGAGTCAAATTTCCGACATTTCAGACATTTTAAAAACTGCAGGGGGGTTTGGGGAAAATATGACCCATCGCCGTTTTCAGTAATTGGCATATTTTTGGTACGAAACGTCGCAATTTGAAACTGAAAATAGGGTCAGAGAGTCAGAATTCGGATAATAAATCACGCTCAGGAGTCAAATTTCCGACATTTCAGACAATTTGGAAACTGCAGGGGGGTTTGGGGAAAATATGACCCATCGTCGTTTTCAGTAATTGGCATATTTTCGGTATAAAAAGTCGTAATTTGAAACTGAAAATAGGTGCAAAGAGTCAGAATTCGGATAAAAAATCACGCTCAGGAGTCAAATTTCCGACATTTCAGACATTTTGAAAACTGCAGGGGGGTTTGGGCAAAATATGACCCATCGCCGTTTACAGTAATTGGCATATTTTCGGTATGAAACGTCGTAATTTGAAACTGAAAATAGGTGCAGAGAGTCAGAATTCGGCTCAAAAATCACGCTCAGGAGTCAAATTTACGACATTTCAGACATTTTGAAAACTGCAGGGGGGTTTGGGCAAAATATGACCCATCGCCGTTTACAGTAATTGGCATATTTTCAGTATGAAACTTCGTACTTTGAAACTGAAAATAGGTGCAGAGAGTCAGAATTCGGATAAAAAATCACGCTCAGGACTCAAATTTCCGACATTTCAGACATTTTAAAAACTGCAGGGGGGATTGGGCAAAATATGACCCCTCGCCGTTTTCAGTAATTGGGATATTTTCGGTATGAAACGTCGTAATTTGAAACTGAAAATAGGTGCAGAGAGTCAGAATTCGGCTCAAAAACCACGCTCAGGAGTCAAATTTCCGACATTTCAGACATTTTGAAAACTGCAGGGGGGTTTGGGCAAAATATGACCCATCGCCGTTTTCAGTAATTGGCATATTTTCTGAATAAAAAGTCGTAATTTGAAACTGAAAATAGGTGCAGAGAGTCAGGATTCGGCTCAAAAATCACGCTCAGGAGTCAAATTTCCGACATTTCAGACATTTTAAAAACTGCAGTGGGGTTTGGGCAAAATATGACCCATCGCCGTTTGCAGTAATTGGCATATTTTCGGTACGAAACGTCGTAATTTGAAACTGAAAATAGGTGCAGAGAGTCAGATTTCGATTAAAAAATCACGCTCAGGAGTCAAATTTCCGACATTTCAGACATTTTGAAAACTGCAGGGGGGTTTGTGCAAACTATGACTCATCTCTGTTTTCAGTAATTGGCATATTTTCGGTATAAAATGTCGTAATTTGAAACTGAAAATAGGTGCAGAGAGTCAGAATTCGGATACAAAATCACGCTCAGGAGTCAAATTTCCGACATTTCAGACATTTTGAAAACTGCAGGGGGGTTTGGGCAAAATATGACCCATCGCCGTTTTCAGTAATTGGCATATTTTCTGAATAAAAAGTCGTAATTTGAAACTGAAAATAGGTGCAGAGAGTCAGAATTCGGCTCAAAAATCACGCTCAGCAGTCAAATTTCCGACATTTCAGACATTTTAAAAACTGCAGGGGGGTTTTGGCAAAATATGACCCATCGCCGTTTTCAGTAATTGACATATTTTCGGTATAAAAAGTCGTAATTTGAAACTGAAAATAGGTGCAAAGAGTCAGAATTCGGATAAAAAATCACGCTCAGGAGTCAAATTTCCGACATTTCAGACATTTTGAAAACTGCAGGGGGGTTTGGGCACAATATGACCCATCGCCGTTTACAGTTATTGGCATATTTTCGGTATGAAACGTCGTAATTTGAAACTGAAAATAGGTGCAGAGAGTCAGAATTCGGCTCAAAAATCACGCTCAGGAGTCAAATTTCCGACATTTCAGACATTTTGAAAACTGCAGGGGGGTTTGGGCAAAATATGACCCATCGCCGCTTACAGTAATTGGCATATTTTCGGTATGAAACTTCGTACTTTGAAACTGAAAATAGGTGCAGAGAGTCAGAATTTGGCTCAAAAATCACGCTCAGGACTCAAATTTCCGACATTTCAGACATTTTAAAAACTGCAGGGGGGATTGGGCAAAATATGACCCCTCGCCGTTTACAGTAATTGGCATATTTTCGGTATGAAACGTCGTAATTTGAAAGTGAAAATAGGTGCAGAGAGTCAGAATTCGGCTCAAAAATCACGCTCAGGAGTCAAATTTCCGACATTTCAGACATTTTGAAAACTGCAGGGGGGTTTGTTTGGGGAAAATATGACCCATCGCCGTTTTCAGTAATTGGCATATTTTCAGTATAAAAAGTAGTAATTTGAAACTGAAAATAGGTGCAGAGAGTCAGAATTCGGATAAAAAATCACGCTCAGGAGTCAAATTTCCGACATTTCAGACATTTTGAAAACTGCAGGGGGTTTTGGGCAAAATACGACCCATCGCCGTTTACAGTAATTGTCATATTTTCGGTATGAAACGTCGTAATTTGAAACTGAAAATAGGTGCAGAGAGTCAGAATTCGGCTCAAAAATCACGCTCAGGAGTCAAATTTCCGACATTTCCGACATTTTAAAAACTGCAGGGGGGTTTGGGCAAAACATGACCCATCGCCGTTTTCAGTAATTGGCATATTTTCGGTACGAAAAGTCGTAATTTGAAACTAAAAATAGGTGCAGAGAGTCAGAATTCGGCTCAAAAGTCACGCTCATGAGTCAAATTTCCGACATTTCAGACATTTTGAAAACTGCAGGGGGGTTTGGGCAAAATATGACCCATAGCCGTTTTCAGTAATTGGCATATTTTCGGTATAAAAGGTCGTAATTTGAAACTGAAAATAGGTGCAGAGAGTAAGCATTCGGATAAAAAGTCACGCTCAGGAGTCAATTTTCCGACATTTCAGACATTTTGAAAACTGCAGGGGGGTTTGGGCAAAATATGACCCATCGCCGTTTACAGTAATTAACATATTTTCGGTATGAAACGTCGTAATTTGAAACTGAAAATAGGTGCAGAGAGTCAGAATTCGGCTCAAAAATCACGCTCAGGAGTCAAATTTCCGACATTCAGACATTTTAAAAACTGCAGTGGGGTTTGGGCCAAATATGACCCATCGCCGTTTTCAGTAATTGGCATATTTTCGGTACGAAACGTCGTAATTTGAAACTAAAAATAGGTGCAGAGAGTCAGATTTTGATTAAAAAATCACGTTCAGGAGTCAAATTTCCGATATTTCAGACATTTTAAAAACTGCAGGGGGGTTTGGGCAAAATATGACTCATCTCCGTTTTCAGTAATTGGCATATTTTCGGTATAAAAAGTCGTAATTTGAAACTGAAAATAGGTGCAGAGATTCAGAATTCGGATACAAAATCACGCTCAGGAGTCAAATTTCCGACATTTCAGACATTTTGAAAACTGCAGGGGGGTTTGGGCAAAATATGACCCATCGCCGTTTACAGTAATTGGCATTTTTTCGGTATGAAACTTCGTAATTTGAAACTGAAAATAGGTGCAGAGAGTCAGAATTCGGCTCAAAAATCACGCTCAGGAGTCAAATTCCC
The DNA here is from genome assembly GCF_040958095.1 of Procambarus clarkii. Classification (NCBI taxonomy): domain Eukaryota; kingdom Metazoa; phylum Arthropoda; class Malacostraca; order Decapoda; family Cambaridae; genus Procambarus; species Procambarus clarkii. Next base: position 8,891,534 of record NC_091180.1, on the reverse strand, counting down.
GACATTTCAGACATTTTAAAAACTGCAGGGGGGTTTTGGCAAAATATGACCCATCGCCGTTTTCAGTAATTGGCATATTTTCGGTATGAAACGTCGTAATTTGAAACTGAAAATAGATGCAAAGAGTCAGAATTCGGCTCAAAAATCACGCTCAGGAGTCAAATTTCCGACATTTCAGACATTTTGGAAACTGCAGGGGGGTTTGGGGAAAATATGACCCATCGTCGTTTTCAGTAATTGGCATATTTTCGGTATAAAAAGTCGTAATTTGAAACTGAAAATAGGTGCAAAGAGTCAGAATTCGGATAAAAAATCACGCTCAGGAGTCAAATTTCCGACATTTCAGACATTTTGAAAACTGCAGGGGGGTTTGGGCAAAATATGACCCATCGCCGTTTACAGTAATTGGCATATTTTCGGTATGAAACGTCGTAATTTGAAACTGAAAATAGGTGCAGAGAGTCAGAATTCGGCTCAAAAATCACGCTCAGGAGTCAAATTTACGACATTTCAGACATTTTGAAAACTGCAGGGGGGTTTGGGCAAAATATGACCCATCGCCGTTTACAGTAATTGGCATATTTTCAGTATGAAACTTCGTACTTTGAAACTGAAAATAGGTGCAGAGAGTCAGAATTTGGCTAAAAAATCACGCTCAGGACTCAAATTTCCGACATTTCAGACATTTTAAAAACTGCAGGGGGGATTGGGCAAAATATGACCCCTCGCCGTTTTCAGTAATTGGCATATTTTCGGTATGAAACGTCGTAATTTGAAACTGAAAATAGGTGCAGAGAGTCAGAATTCGGCTCAAAAATCACGCTCAGGAGTCAAATTTCCGACATTTCAGACATTTTAAAAACTGCAGTGGGGTTTGGACAAAATATGACCCATCGCCGTTTGCAGTAATTGGCATATTTTCGGTACGAAACGTCGTAATTTGAAACTGAAAATAGGTGCAAAGAGTCAGAATTCGGATAAAAAATCACGCTCAGGAGTCAAATTTCCGACATTTCAGAGATTTTGAAAACTGCAGGGGGGTTTGGGCAAAATATGACCCATCGCCGTTTACAGTAATTGGCATATTTTCGGTATGAAACGTCGTAATTTGAAACTGAAAATAGGTGCAGAGAGTCAGAATTCGGCTCAAAAATCACGCTCAGGAGTCAAATTTACGACATTTCAGACATTTTGAAAACTGCAGGGGGGTTTGGGCAAAATATGACCCATCGCCGTTTACAGTAATTGGCATATTTTCAGTATGAAACTTCGTACTTTGAAACTGAAAATAGGTGCAGAGAGTCAGAATTTGGCTCAAAAATCACGCTCAGGACTCAAATTTCCGACATTTCAGACATTTTAAAAACTGCAGGGGGGATTGGGCAAAATATGACCCCTCGCCGTTTTCAGTAATTGGCATATTTTCGGTATGAAACGTCGTAATTTGAAACTGAAAATAGGTGCAGAGAGTCAGAATTCGGCTCAAAAATCACGCTCAGGAGTCAAATTTCCGACATTTCAGACATTTTAAAAACTGCAGTGGGGTTTGGGCAAAATATGACCCATCGCCGTTTGCAGTAATTGGCATATTTTCGGTACGAAACGTCGTAATTTGAAACTGAAAATAGGTGCAGAGAGTCAGATTTCGATTAAAAAATCACGCTCAGGAGTCAAATTTCCGACATTTCAGACATTTTGAAAACTGCAGGGGGGTTTGTGCAAACTATGACTCATCTCTGTTTTCAGTAATTGGCATATTTTCGGTATAAAAAGTCGTAATTTGAAACTGAAAATAGGTGCAGAGAGTCAGAATTCGGATACAAAATCACGCTCAGGAGTCAAATTTCCGACATTTCAGACATTTTGAAAACTGCAGGGGGGTTTGGGCAAAATATGACCCATCGCCGTTTTCAGTAATTGGCATATTTTCTGAATAAAAAGTCGTAATTTGAAACTGAAAATAGGTGCAGAGAGTCAGAATTCGGCTCAAAAATCACGCTCAGGAGTCAAATTTCCGACATTTCAGACATTTTAAAAACTGCAGGGGGGTTTTGGCAAAATATGACCCATCGCCGTTTTCATTAATTGGCATATTTTCGGTATGAAACGTCGTAATTTGAAACTGAAAATAGATGCAAAGAGTCAGAATTCGGCTCAAAAATCACGCTCAGGAGTCAAATTTCCGACATTTCAGACATTTTGAAAACTGCAGGGGGGGGGGGGGGGGGGTTGGGCAAAATATGACCCATCGCCGTTTACAGTAATTGGCATATTTTCGGTATAAAACGTCGTAATTTGAAACTGAAAACAGGTGCAGAGAATCAGAGTTCGGCTCAAAAATCACGCTCAGGAGTCAAATTTCCGACATTTCAGACATTTTAAAAACTGCAGGGGGGTTTGGGCAAAATATGACCCATCGCCGTTTTCAGTAATTGGCATATTTTCGGTAAGAAACGTCGCAATTTGAAACTGAAAATAGGGTCAGAGTGTCAGAATTCGGATAATAAATCACGCTCAGGAGTCAAATTTCCGACATTTCAGACATTTTGAAAACGGCAGGGGGGTTTGGGGAAAATATGACCCATCGCCGTTTTCAGTAATTGGCATATTTTCGGTATAAAAAATCGTAATTTGAAACTGAAAATAGGTGCAAAGAGTCAGAATTCGGATAAAAAATCACGCTCAGGAGTCAAATTTCCGACATTTCAGACATTTTGAAAACTGCAGGGGGGTTTGGGCATAATATGACCCATCGCCGTTTACAGTTATTGGCATATTTTCGGTATGAAACGTCGTAATTTGAAACTGAAAATAGGTGCAGAGAGTCAGAATTCGGCTCAAAAATCACGCTCAGGAGTCAAATTTCCGACATTTCAGACATTTTGAAAACTGCAGGGGGGTTTGGGCAAAATATGACCCATCGCCGTTTACAGTAATTGTCATATTTTCGGTATGAAACGTCGTAATTTGAAACTGAAAATAGGTGCAGAGAGTCAGAATTCGGCTCAAAAATCACGCTCAGGAGTCAAATTTCCGACATTTCCGACATTTTAAAAACTGCAGGGGGGTTTGGGCAAAACATGACCCATCGCCGTTTTCAGTAATTGGCATATTTTTGGTACGAAACGTCGTAATTTGAAACTGAAAATAGGTGCAGAGAGTCAGAATTTGGCTCAAAAATCATGCTCAGGAGTTAAATTTCCGACCTTTCAGACATTTTGAAAACTGCAGGGGGGTTTGGTCAAAATATGACCCATCGCCGTTTTCATTAATTGGCATATTTTCGGTACGAAAAGTCGTAATTTGAAACTAAAAATAGGTGCAGAGAGTCAGAATTCGGCTCAAAAGTCACGCTCATGAGTCAAATTTCCGACATTTCAGACATTTTGAAAACTGCAGGGGGGTTTGGGCAAAATATGACCCATAGCCGTTTTCAGTAATTGGCATATTTTCGGTATAAAAGGTCGTAATTTGAAACTGAAAATAGGTGCAGAGAGTAAGCATTCGGATAAAAAGTCACGCTCAGGAGTCAAATTTCCGACATTTCAGACATTTTGAAAACTGCAGGGGGGTTTGGGCAAAATATGACCCATCGCCGTTTACAGTAATTGGCATTTTTTCGGTATGAAACTTCGTAATTTGAAACTGAAAATAGGTGCAGAGAGTCAGAATTTGGCTCAAAAATCACGCTCAGGAGTCAAATTCCCGACATTTCAGACATTTTAAAAACTGCAGGGGGGTTTTGGCAAAATATGACCCATCGCCGTTTTCAGTAATTGGCATATTTTCGGTATGAAACGTCGTAATTTGAAACTGAAAATAGATGCAAAGAGTCAGAATTCGGCTCAAAAATCACGCTCAGGAGTCAAATTTCCGACATTTCAGACATTTTGAAAACTGCAGGGGGGGTTTGGGCAAAATATGACCCATCGATGTTTACAGTAATTGGCATATTTTCGGTATAAAACCTCGTAATTTGAAACTGAAAATAGGTGCAGAGAATCAGAGTTCGGCTCAAAAACCACGCTCAGGAGTCAAATTTCCGACATTTCAGACAATTTGGAAACTGCAGAGGGGTTTGGGGAAAATATGACCCATCGTCGTTTTCAGTAATTGGCATATTTTCGGTATAAAAAGTCGTAATTTGAAACTGAAAATAGGTGCAAAGAGTCAGAATTTGGATAAAAAATCACGCTCAGGAGTCAAATTTCCGACATTTCAGACATTTTGAAAACTGCAGGGGGGTTTGGGCAAAATATGACCCATCGCCGTTTACAGTAATTGGCATATTTTCAGTATGAAACGTCGTAATTTGAAACTGAAAATAGGTGCAGAGAGTCAGAATTCGGCTCAAAAATCACGCTCAGGAGTCAAATTTACGACATTTCAGACATTTTGAAAACTGCAGGGGGGTTTGTGCAAAATATGACCCATCGCCGTTTACAGTAATTGGCATATTTTCAGTATGAAACTTCGTACTTTGAAACTGAAAATAGGTGCAGAGAGTCAGAATTTGGCTCAAAAATCACGCTCAGGACTCAAATTTCCGACATTTCAGACATTTTAAAAACTGCAGGGGGGATTGGGCAAAATATGACCCCTCGCCGTTTTCAGTAATTGGCATATTTTCGGTATGAAACGTCGTAATTTGAAACTGAAAATAGGTGCAGAGAGTCAGAGTTCGGCTCAAAAATCACGCTCAGGAGTCAAATTTCCGACATTTCAGACATTTTAAAAACTGCAGTGGGGTTTGGGCAAAATATGACCCATCGCCGTTTGCAGTAATTGGCATATTTTCGGTACGAAACGTCGTAATTTGAAACTGAAAATAGGTGCAGAGAGTCAGATTTCGATTAAAAAATCACGCTCAGGAGTCAAATTTCCGACATTTCAGACATTTTGAAAACTGCAGGGGGGTTTGTGCAAACTATGACTCATCTCTGTTTTCAGTAATTGGCATATTTTCGGTATAAAAAATCGTAATTTGAAACTGAAAATAGGTGCAGAGAGTCAGAATTCGGATACAAAATCACGCTCAGGAGTCAAATTTCCGACATTTCAGACATTTTGAAAACTGCAGGGGGGTTTGGGCAAAATATGACCCATCGCCGTTTTCAGTAATTGGCATATTTTCTGAATAAAAAGTCGTAATTTGAAACTGAAAATAGGTGCAGAGAGTCAGAATTCGGCTCAAAATTCACGCTCAGGAGTCAAATTTCCGACATTTCAGACATTTTAAAAACTGCAGGAGGGTTTTGGCAAAATATGACCCATCGCCGTTTTCATTAATTGGCATATTTTCGGTATGAAACGTCGTAATTTGAAACTGAAAATAGATGCAAAGAGTCAGAATTCGGCTCAAAAATCACGCTCAGGAGTCAAATTTCCGACATTTCAGACATTTTGAAAACTGCAGGGGGGGGGGGGTTTGGGCAAAATATGACCCATCGCCGTTTACAGTAATTGGCATATTTTCGGTATAAAACGTCGTAATTTGAAACTGAAAATAGGTGCAGAGAATCAGAGTTCGGCTCAAAAATCACGCTCAGGAGTCAAATTTCCGACATTTCAGACATTTTAAAAACTGCAGGGGGGTTTGGGCAAAATATGACCCATCGCCGTTTTCAGTAATTGGCATATTTTCGGTAAGAAACGTCGCAATTTGAAACTGAAAATAGGGTCAGAGTGTCAGAATTCGGATAAAAAATCACGCTCAGGAGTCAAATTTCCGACATTTCAGACATTTTGAAAACTGCAGGGGGGTTTGGGCACAATATGACCCATCGCCGTTTACAGTTATTGGCATATTTTCGGTATGAAACGTCGTAATTTGAAACTGAAAATAGGTGCAGAGAGTCAGAATTCGGCTCAAAAATCACGCTCAGGAGTCAAATTTCCGACATTTCAGACATTTTGAAAACTGCAGGGGGGTTTGGGCAAAATATGACCCATCGCCGCTTACAGTAATTGGCATATTTTCGGTATGAAACTTCGTACTTTGAAACTGAAAATAGGTGCAGAGAGTCAGAATTTGGCTCAAAAATCACGCTCAGGACTCAAATTTCCGACATTTCAGACATTTTAAAAACTGCAGGGGGGATTGGGCAAAATATGACCCCTCGCCGTTTACAGTAATTGGCATATTTTTGGTATGAAACGTCGTAATTTGAAACTGAAAATAGGTGCAGAGAGTCAGAATTCGGCTCAAAAATCACGCTCAGGAGTCAAATTTCCGACATTTCAGACATTTTGAAAACTGCAGGGGGGTTTGTTTGAAGAAAATATGACCCATCGCCGTTTTCAGTAATTGGCATATTTTCGGTATAAAAAGTAGTAATTTGAAACTGAAAATAGGTGCAGAGAGTCAGAATTCGGATAAAAAATCACGCTCAGGAGTCAAATTTCCGACATTTCAGACATTTTGAAAACTGCAGAGGGGTTTGGGCAAAATATGACCCATCGCCGTTTACAGTAATTGTCATATTTTCGGTATGAAACGTCGTAATTTGAAACTGAAAATAGGTGCAGAGAGTCAGAATTCGGCTCAAAAATCACGCTCAGGAGTCAAATTTCCGACATTTCCGACATTTTAAAAACTGCAGGGGGGTTTGGGCAAAACATGACCCATCGCCGTTTTCATTAATTGGCATATTTTCGGTACGAAAAGTCGTAATTTGAAACTAAAAATAGGTGCAGAGAGTCAGAATTCGGCTCAAAAGTCACGCTCATGAGTCAAATTTCCGACATTTCAGACATTTTGAAAACTGCAGGGGGGTTTGGGCAAAATATGACCCATAGCCGTTTTCAGTAATTGGCATATTTTCGGTATAAAAGGTCGTAATTTGAAACTGAAAATAGGTGCAGAGAGTAAGCATTCGGATAAAAAGTCACGCTCAGGAGTCAATTTTGCGACATTTCAGAGATTTTGAAAACTGCAGGGGGGTTTGTACAAAATATGACCCATCGCCGTTTACAGTAATTAACATATTTTCGGTATGAAACGTCGTAATTTGAAACTGAAAATAAGTGCAGAGAGTCAGAATTCGGCTCAAAAATCACGCTCAGGAGTCAAATTTCCGACATTCAGACATTTTAAAAACTGCAGTGGGGTTTGGGCAAAATATGACCCATCGCCGTTTTCAGTAATTGGCATATTTTTGGTACGAAACGTCGTAATTTGAAACTGAAAATAGGTGCAGAGAGTCAGAATTTGGCTCAAAAATCATGCTCAGGAGTTAAATTTCCGACCTTTCAGACATTTTGAAAACTGCAGGGGGGTTTGGGCAAAATATGACCCATCGCCGTTTTCAGTAATTGGCATATTTTCGGTATAAAAAGTCGTAATTTGAAACTGAAAATAGGTGCAGAGAGTCAGAATTCGGCTCAAAAAACACGCTCAGGAGTCAAATTTCCGACATTTCGGACATTTGAAAAACTGCAGTGGGGTTTGGGCAAAATATGACCCATCGCCGTTTACAGTAATTAGCATATTTTCGGTATGAAACGTCGTAATTTGAAACTGAAAATAGGTGCAGAGAGTCAGAATTCGGCTCAAAAAACACGCTCAGGAGTCAAATTTCCGACATTTCAGACTTTTTAAAAACTGCAGTGGGGTTTGGGCAAAATATGACCCATCGCCGTTTGCAGTAATTGGCATATTTTCGGTACGAAACGTCGTAATTTGAAACTAAAAATAGGTGCAGAGAGTCAGATTTCGATTAAAAAATCACGTTCAGGAGTCAAATTTCCGATATTTCAGACATTTTAAAAACTGCAGGGGGGTTTGGGCAAAATATGACTCATCTCCGTTTTCAGTAATTGGCATATTTTCGGTATAAAAAGTCGTAATTTGAAACTGAAAATAGGTGCAGAGATTCAGAATTCGGATACAAAATCACGCTCAGGAGTCAAATTTCCGACATTTCAGACATTTTGAAAACTGCAGGGGGGTTTGGGCAAAATATGACCCATCGCCGTTTACAGTAATTGGCATTTTTTCGGTATGAAACTTCGTAATTTGAAACTGAAAATAGGTGCAGAGAGTCAGAATTCGGCTCAAAAATCACGCTCAGGAGTCAAATTCCCGAAATTTCAGACATTTTAAAAACTGCAGGGGGGTTTTGGCAAAATATGACCCATCGCTGTTTTCAGTAATTGGCATATTTTCGGTATGAAACGTCGTAATTTGAAACTGAAAATAGATGCAAAGAGTCAGAATTCGGCTCAAAAATCACGCTCAGGAGTCAAATTTCCGACATTTCAGACATTTTGAAAACTGCAGGGGGGGTTTGGGCAAAATATGACCCATCGCCGTTTACAGTAATTGGCATATTTTCGGTATAAAACCTCGTAATTTGAAACTGAAAATAGGTGCAGAGAATCAGAGTTCGGCTCAAAAATCACGCTCAGGAGTCAAATTTCCGACATTTCAGACATTTTGAAAACTGCAGGGGGGTTTGGGCAAAATATGACCCATCGCCGTTTTCAGTAATTGGCATTTTTTCGGTACGAAACGTCGCAATTTGAAACTGAAAATAGGGTCAGAGAGTCAGTATTCGGATAATAAATCACGCTCAGGAGTCAAATTTCCGACATTTCAGACAATTTGAAAACTGCAGGGGGGTTTGGGGAAAATATGACCCATCGCCGTTTACAGTAATTGGCATATTTTCGGTATGAAACGTCGTAATTTGAAACTGAAAATAGGTGCAGAGGGTCAGAATTCGGCTCAAAAATCACGCTCAGGAGTCAAATTTACGACATTTCAGACATTTTGAAAACTGCAGGGGGGTTTGGGCAAAATATGACCCATCGCTGTTTACAGTAATTGGCATATTCTCAATATGAAACGTCGTAATTTGAAACTGAAAATTGAGGCAGAGAGTCAGAATTCGGTTCAAAAATCACGCTCAGGAGTCAAATTTCCGACATTTCAGACATTTTGAAAACTGCAGGGGGGTTTGGGCAAAATATGACCCATCGCCGTTTTCAGTAATTGGCATATTTTCGGTATGAAACGTCGTAATTTGAAACTGAAAATAGGTGCAGAGAGTCAGAATTAGGCTCAAAAATCACGCTCAGGAGTCAAATTTCCGACATTTCAGACATTTTGAAAACTGCAGGGGGGTTTGGGGAAAATATGACCCATTGCCGTTTTCAGTAATTGGCATATTTTCTGAATAAAAAGTCGTAATTTGAAACTGAAAATAGGTGCAGAGAGTCAGAATTCGGCTCAAAAATTACGCTCAGGAGTCAAATTTCCGACATTTCAGACATTTTAAAAATTGCAGGGGCGTTTGGGCAAAATATGATCCATCGCCGTTTTCAGTAATTGGCATATTTTCGGTATGAAACGTCGTAATTTGAAACTGAAAATAGGTGCAGAGAGTCAGAACTCGGCTCAAAAATCACGCTCAGGAGTCAAATTTCCGACATTTCAGACATTTTAAAAACTGCAGGGGGGTTTGGGCAAAATATGACCCATCGCCGTTTTCAGTAATTGGCATATTTTCGGTACGAAACGTCGTAATTTGAAACTAAAAATAGGTGCAGAGAGTCAGAATTCGGCTCAAAAATCACGCTCAGGAGTCAAATTTCCGACATTTCAGACATTTTGAAAACTGCAGGGGAGGGTTTGGGCAAAATATGACCCATCGCCGTTTTCAGTAATTGGCATATTTTCGATTCTGTAATAATTTGTAATTGTATTTGTGCTGTTTTTTCAACAATGTTCCCCCCTCTTTTACCTCTATTTTTATTTGTACTCAACGCATTTTTTTCTTTTTACCCATTAGTTTTAAGCTTTAGTCAGTAGTGTTTTTTCCTGCCCGAAACGCTTTGCGTAATAGTGGCTTTAGGCATTGTATGTACTAGCTCCTATCTATAAAGCCAACAAACTTTGTAAAATCTCTTTATGTATGTACCTTTGCCTAAATAAAAAAAAAAAAAAAAATATATATATAAAAAGTCGTAATTTGAAACTGAAAATAGGTGCAGAGAGTCAGAATTCGGATAAAAAATCACGCTCAGGAGTCAAATTTCCGACATTTCAGACATTTTTAAAACTGCAGGAGGGTTTGGGCAAAATATGACCCATCGCCGTTTACATTAATTGGCAAATTTTCGGAATGAAACGTCGTAATTTGAAACTGAAAATAGGTGCAGAGAGTCAGAATTTGGCTCAAAAATCACGCTCAGGAGTTAAATTTCCGACATTTCAGATATTTTGAAAACTGCAGGGGGGTTTGGGCAAAATATGACCCATCGCCGTTTTCAGTAATTGGCATATTTTCGGTATAAAAAGTCGTAATTTGAAACTGAAAATAGGTGCAGAGAGTCAGAATTCGGCTCAAAAAACACGCTCAGGAGTCAAATTTCCGACATTTCAGACATTTGAAAAACTGCAGTGGGGTTATGGCAAAATATGACCCATCGCCGTTTACAGTAATTAACATATTTTCGGTATGAAACGTCGTAATTTGAAACTGAAAATAGGTGCAGAGAGTCAGAATTCGGCTCAAAAAACACGCTCAGGAGTCAAATTTCCGACATTTCAGACATTTTAAAAACTGCAGTGGGGTTTGGGCAAAATATGACCCATCGCCGTTTTCAGTAATTGGCATATTTTCGGTATGAAACTTCGTACTTTGAAACTGAAAATAGGTGCAGAGAGTCAGAATTTGGCTCAAAAATCACGCTCAGGACTCAAATTTCCGACATTTCAGACATTTAAAAAACTGCAGGGGGGATTGGGCAAAATATGACCCCTCGCCGTTTTCAGTAATTGGCATATTTTCGGTATGAAACGTCGTAATTTGAAACTGAAAATAGGTGCAGAGAGTCAGAATTCGGCTCAAAAATCACGCTCAGGAGTCAAATTTCCGACATTTCAGACATTTTGAAAACTGCAGGGGGGTTTGGGGAAAATATGACCCATTGCCGTTTTCAGTAATTGGCATATTTTCTGAATAAAAAGTCGTAATTTGAAACTGAAAATAGGTGCAGAGAGTCAGAATTCGGCTCAAAAATCACGCTCAGGAGTCAAATTTCCGACATGTCAGACATTTTAAAAACTGCAGGGGGGTTTGGGCAAAATATGATCCATCGCCGTTTTCAGTAATTGGCATATTTTTGGTATGAAACGTCGTAATTTGAAACTGAAAATAGGTGCAGAGTGTCGGAATTCGGCTCAAAAATCACGCTCAGGAGTCAAATTTCCGACATTTCAGACATTTTAAAAACTGCAGGGGGGTTTGGGCAAATTATGACCCATCGCCGTTTTCAGTAATTGGCATATTTTCGGTACGAAACGTCGTAATTTGAAACTAAAAATAGGTGCAGAGAGTCAGAATTCGGCTCAAAAATCACGCTCAGGAGTCAAATTTCCGACATTTCAGACATTTTGAAAACTGCAGGGGAGGGTTTGGGCAAAATATGACCCATCGCCGTTTTCAGTAATTGGCATATTTTCGATTCTGTAATAATTTGTAATTGTATTTGTGCTGTTTTTTCAACAATGTTCCCCCCTCTTTTACCTCTATTTTTATTTGTACTCAACGCATTTTTTTCTTTTTACCCATTGGTTTTAAGCTTTAGTCAGTAGTGTTTTTTCCTGCCCGAAACGCTTTGCGTAATAGTGGCTTTAGGCATTGTATGTACTAGCTCCTATCTATAAAGCCAACAAACTTTGTAAAATCTCTTTATGTATGTACCTTTGCCTAAATAAAATTTAAAAAAAAAAAATATATATATATATAAAAAGTCGTAATTTGAAACTGAAAATAGGTGCAGAGAGTCAGAATTCGGCTCAAAAATCACGCTCAGGAGTCAAATTTCCGAAATTTCAGACATTTTGAAAACTGCAGGGGGGTTTGGGCAAAATATGACCCATCGCCGTTTTCAGTAATTGGCATATTTTCGGTATTAAAAGTCGTAATTTGAAACTGAAAATAGGTGCAGAGAGTCAGAATTCGGATAAAAAATCACGCTCAGGAGTCAAATTTCCGACATTTCAGACATTTTGAAAACTGCAGGGGGGTTTGGGCAAAATATGACCCATCGCCGTTTTCAGTAATTGGCATATTTTCGGTATGAAACGTCGTAATTTGAAACTGAAAATAGATGCAAAGAGTCAGAATTCGGCTCAAAAATCACGCTCAGGAGTCAAATTTCCGACATTTCAGACATTTTGAAAACTGCAGGGGGGGTTTGGGCAAAATATGACCCATCGCCGTTTTCAGTAATTGGCATATTTTCGGTACGAAACGTCGCAATTTGAAACTGAAAATAGGGTCAGAGAGTCAGAATTCGGATAATAAATCACGCTCAGGAGTCAATTTTCCGACATTTCAGACATTTTGAAAACTGCAGGGGGGTTTGGGGAAAATATGAACCTTCGTCGTTTTCAGTAATTGGCATATTTTCGGTATAAAAAGTCGTAATTTGAAACTGAAAATAGGTGCAAAAAGTCAGAATTCGGATAAAAAATCACGCTCAGGAGTCAAACTTCCGACATTTCAGACATTTTGAAAACTGCAGGGGGGTTTGGGCAAAATATGACCCATCGCCGTTTACAGTAATTGGCATATTTTCGGTATGAAACGTCGTAATTTGAAACTAAAAAAAGGTGCAGAGAGTCAGAATTCGGCTCAAAAATCACGCTCAGGAGTCAAATTTCCGACATTTCAGACATTTTGAAAACTGCAGGGGGGGTTTGGGCAAAATATGACCCATCGCCGTTTTCAGTAATTGGCATATTTTCTGAATAAAAAGTCGTAATTTCAAACTGAAAGTAGGTGCAGAGAGTCAGAATTCGGCTCAAAAATCACGCTCAGGAGTCAAATTCCCGACATTTCAGACATTTTAAAAACTGCAGGGGGGATTGGGCAAAATATGACCCATCGCCGTTTACATTAATTAGCATATTTTCGGTATGAAACGTCGTAATTTGAAACTGAAAATAGGTGCAGAGAGTCAGAATTCGGCTCAAAAAACACGCTCAGTAGTCAAATTTCCGACATTTCAGACATTTTAAAAACTGCAGTGGGGTTTGGGCAAAATATGACCCATCGCCGTTTGCAGTAATTGGCATATTTTCGGTACGAAACGTCGTAATTTGAAACTGAAAATAGGTGCAGAGAGTCAGATTTCGATTAAAAAATCACGCTCAGGAGTCAAATTTCCGATATTTCAGACATTTTGAAAACTGCAGGGGGGTTTGGGCAAAATATGACTCATCTCCGTTTTCAGTAATTGGCATATTTTCGGTATAAAAATTCGTAATTTGAAACTGAAAATAGGTGCAGAGAGTCAGAATTCGGATACAAAATCACGCTCAGGAGTCAAATTTCCGACATTTCAGACATTTTGAAAACTGCAGGGGGGGTTTGGGCAAAATATGACCCATCGCCGTTTACAGTAATTGGCATATTTTCGGTATGAAACTTCGTAATTTGAAACTGAAAATAGGTGCAGAGAGTCAGAATTTGGCTTAAAAATCACGCTCAGGAGTCAAATTTCCAACATTTCAGACATTTTAAAAACTGCAGGGGGGTTTTTGGCAAAATATGACCCATCGCCGTTTTCAGTAATTGGCATATTTTCGGTATGAAACGTCGTAATTTGAAACTGAAAATAGATGCAAAGAGTCAGAATTCGGCTCAAAAATCACGCTCAGGAGTCAAATTTCCGACATTTCAGACATTTTGAAAACTGCAGGGGGGGTTTGGGCAAAATATGACTCATCGCCGTTTACAGTAATTGGCATATTTTCGGTATAAAACGTCGTAATTTGAAACTGAAAATAGGTGCAGAGAATCAGAGTTCGGCTCAAAAATCACGCTCAGGAGTCAAATTTCCGACATTTCAGACATTTTAAAAACTGCAGGGGGGTTTGGGCAAAATATGACCCATCGCCGTTTTCAGTAATTGGCATATTTTCGGTACGAAACGTCGCAATTTGAAACTGAAAATAGGGTCAGAGAGTCAGAATTCGGATAATAAATCACGCTCAGGAGTCAAATTTCCGACATTTCAGACAATTTGAAAACTGCAGGGGGTTTTGGGGAAAATATAACACATCGTCGTTTTCAGTAATTGGCATATTTTCGGTATGAAACGTCGTAATTTTAAACTGAAAATAGGTGCAGAGAGTCAGAATTCGGCTCAAAAATCACGCTCAGGAGTCAAATTTCCGACATTTCAGACATTTTGAAAACTGCAGGGGGGTTTGGGCAAAATATGACCCATCGCCGTTTACAGTAATTGGCATATTTTCAGTATGAAACTTCGTACTTTGAAACTGAAAATAGGTGCAGAGAGTCAGAATTTGGCTCAAAAATCACGCTCAGGACTCAAATTTCCGACATTTCAGACATTTTAAAAACTGCAGGAGGGATTGGGCAAAATATGACCCCTCGCCGTTTTCAGTAATTGGCATATTTTCGGTATGAAACGTCGTAATTTGAAACTGAAAATAGGTGCAGAGAGTCAGAATTCGGCTCAAAAATCACGATCAGCAGTCAAATTTCCGACATTTCAGACATTTTGAAAACTACAGGGGGGTTTGGGCAAAATATGACCCATCGCCGTTTTCAGTAATTGGCATATTTTCTGAATAAAAAGTCGTAATTTAAAACTGAAAATAGGTGCAGAGAGTCAGAATTCGGCTCAAAAATCACGCTCAGGAGTCAAATTTCCGACATTTCAGACATTTTGAAAACTGCAGGGGGGTTTGGGCAAAATATGACCCATCGCCGTTTTCAGTAATTGGCATATTTTCGGTATAAAAAGTCGTAATTTGAAACTGAAAATAGGTGCAGAGAGTCAGAATTCGGTTCAAAAATTACGCTCAGGAGTCAAATTTCCGACATTTCAGACATTTTAAAAACTGCAGGGGGGTTTGGGCAAAATATGACCCATCGCCGTTTTCATTAATTGGCATATTTTCGGTATGAAACGTCGTAATTTGAAACTGAAAATAGGTGCAGAGAGTCAGCATTCGGCTCAAAAATCACGCTCAGGAGTCAAATTTCCGACATTTCAGACATTTTAAAAACTGCAGGGGGATTTGGGCAAAATATGACCCATCGCCGTTTTCAGTAATTGGCATATTTTCGGTATAAAAATTCGTAATTTGAAACTGAAAAGAGGTGCAGAGAGTCAGAATTTCGCTCAAAAATCACGCTCGGGAGTCAAATTTCCGACATTTCAGACATTTTGAAAACTGCAGGGGGGTTTGGGCAAAATATGACCCATCGCTGTTTACAGTAATTGGCATATTCTCGGTATGAAACGTCGTAATTTGAAACTGAGAATTGGGGCAGAGAGTCAGAATTCCGTTCAAAAATCACGCTCAGGAGTCAAATTTCCGACATTTCAGACATTTTGAAAACTGCAGGGGGGTTTGGACAAAATATGACCCATCGCCGTTTTCAGTAATTGGCATTTTTTCGGTATGAAACTTCGTACTTTGAAACTGAAAATAGGTGCAGAGAGTCAGAATTTGGCTCAAAAATCACGCTCAGGACTCAAATTTCCGACATTTCAGACATTTTAAAAACTGCAGGGGGGATTGGGCAAAATATGACCCCTCGCCGTTTTCTGTAATTGGCATATTTTCGGTATGAAACGTCGTAATTTGAAACTGAAAATAGGTGCAGAGAGTCAGAATTCGGCATAAAAAACACGCTCAGGAGTCAAATTTCCGACATTTCAGACATTTTGAAAACTGCAGGGGGGTTTGGGGAAAATATGACCCATTGCCGTTTTCAGTAATTGGCATATTTTCTGAATAAATAGTCGTAATTTGAAACTGAAAATAGGTGCAGAGAGTCAGAATTCGGCTCAAAAATCATGCTCAGGAGTCAAATTTCCGACATTTCAGACATTTTAAAAACTGCAGGGGGGTTTGGGCAAAATATGACCCATCGCCGTTTTCAGTAATTGGCATATTTTCGGTATGAAACGTCGTAATTTGAAACTGAAAATAGGTGCAGAGAGTCAGATTTCGGCTCAAAAATCACGCTCAGGAGTCAAATTTCCGACATTTCAGACATTTTAAAAACTGCAGGGGGGTTTGGGCAAAATATGACCCATCGCTGTTTTCAGTAATTGGCATATTTTCGGTACGAAACGTCGTAATTTGAAACTAAAAATAGGTGCAGAGAGTCAGAATTCGGCTCAAAAAACACGCTCAGGAGTCAAATTTCCGACATTTCTGACTTTTTGAAAACTGCATGGGAGGGTTTGGGCAAAATATGACCCATCGCCGTTTTCAGTAATTGGCATATTTTCGATATAAAAAGTCGTAATTTGAAACTGAAAATAGGTGCAGAGAGTCAGAATTCGGATAAAAAATCACGCTCAAGAGTCAAATTTCCGACATTTCAGACATTTTTAAAACTGCAGGAGGGTTTGGTCAAAATATGACCCATCGCCGTTTACAGTAATTGGCATATTTTCGGAATGAAACTTCGTAATTTGAAACTAAAATAGGTGCAGAGAGTCAGAATTCGGCTCAAAAATCACGCTCAGGAGTCAAATTTCCGACATTTCAGACATTTTAAAAACTGCAGGGGGGTTTGTGCAAAATATGACCCATCGCCGTTTTCAGTATTTGGCATATTTTCGGTATGAAACGTCGTAATTTGAAACTGAAAATAGGTGCAGAGAGTCAGCATTCGGCTCAAAAATCACGCTCAGGAGTCAAATTTCCGACATTTCAGACATTTTAAAAACTGCAGGGGGATTTGGGCAAAATATGACACATCGCCGTTTTCATTAATTGGCATATTTTCGGTATAAAAAGTCGTAATTTGAAACTGAAAAAAGGTGCAGAGAGTCAGAATTTGGCTCAAAAATCACGCTCAGGAGTCAAATTTCCGAAATTTCAGACATTTTGAAAACTGCAGGGGGGTTTGGGCAAAATATGACCCATCGCTGTTTTCAGTAATTGGCATATTTTCGGTATTAAAAGTCGTAATTTGAAACTGAAAATAGGTGCAGAGAGTCAGAATTCGGATAAAAAATCACGCACAGGAGTCAAATTTCCGACATTTCAGACATTTTGAAAACTGCAGGGGGGTTTGGGCAAAATATGACCCATCGCTGTTTACAGTAATTAGCATATTTTGGGTATGAAACGTCGTAATTTGAAACTGAAAATAGGTGCAGAGAGTCAGAATTCGGCTCAAAAAACACGCTCAGGAGTCAAATTTCCGACATTTCAGACATTTTAAAAACTGCAGTGGGGTTTGGGCAAAATATGACCCATCGCCGTTTGCAGTAATTGGCATATTTTCGGTACGAAACGTCGTAATTTGAAACTGAAAATAGGTGCAGAGAGTCAGATTTCGATTAAACAATCACGCTCAGGAGTCAAATTTCCGATATTTCAGACATTTTGAAAACTGCAGGGGGGTTTGGGCAAAATATGACTCATCTCCGTTTTCAGTAATTGGCATATTTTCGGTATAAAAAGTCGTAATTTGAAACTGAAAATAGGTGCAGAGAGTCAGAATTCGGATACAAAATCACGCTCAGGAGTCAAATTTCCGACATTTCAGACATTTTGAAAACTGCAGGGGGGTTTGGGCAAAATATGACCCATCGCCGTTTACAGTAATTGGCATATTTTCAGTATGAAACTTCGTACTTTGAAACTGAAAATAGGTGCAGAGAGTCAGAATTTGGCTCAAAAATCACGCTCAGGACTCAAATTTCCGACATTTCAGACATTTTAAAAACTGCAGGAGGGATTGGGCAAAATATGACCCCTCGCCGTTTTCAGGAATTGGCATATTTTCGGTATGAAACGTCGTAATTTGAAACTGAAAATAGGTGCAGAGAGTCAGAATTCGGCTCAAAAATCACGCTCAGGAGTCAAATTTCCGACATTTCAGACATTTTGAAAACTGCAGGGGGGTTTGGGCAAAATATGACCCATCGCCGTTTTCAGTAATTGGCATATTTTCTGAATAAAAAGTCGTAATTTGAAACTGAAAATAGGTGCAGAGAGTCAGAATTCGGCTCAAAAATCACGCTCAGGAGTCAAATTTCCGACATTTCAGACATTTTAAAAACTGCAGGAGGGATTGGGCCAAATATGACCCCTCGCCGTTTTCAGGAATTGGCATATTTTCGGTATGAAACGTCGTAATTTGAAACTGAAAATAGGTGCAGAGAGTCAGCATTCGGCTCAAAAATCACGCTCAGGAGTCAAATTTTCGACATTTCAGACATTTTGAAAACTGCAGGGGGGTTTGGGCAAAATATGACCCATCGCCGTTTTCAGTAATTGGCATATTTTCTGAATAAAAAGTCGTAATTTGAAACTGAAAATAGGTGCAGAGAGTCAGAATTCGGCTCAAAAATCACGCTCAGGAGTCAAATTTCCGACATTTAGACATTTTAAAAACTGCAGGGGGGTTTGGGCAAAATATGACCCATCGCCGTTTTCATTAATTGGCATATTTTCGGTATGAAACGTCGGAATTTGAAACTGAAAATAGGTGCAGAGAGTCAGCATTCGGCTCAAAAATCACGCTCAAGAGTCAAATTTCCGACATTTCAGACATTTTAAAACTGCAGGGGGATTTGGGCAAAAAATGACCCATCGCTGTTTTCAGTAATTGACATATTTTCGGTATAAAAATTCGTAATTTGAAACTGAAAAAAGGTGCAGAGAGTCAGAATTTGGCTCAAAAATCACGCTCAGGAGACAAATTTCCGACATTTCAGACATTTTGAAAACTGCAGGGGGGTTTTGGCAAAATATGACCCATCGCTGTTTACAGTAATTGGCATATTCTCGGTATGAAACGTCGTAATTTGAAACTGAGAATTGGGGAAGAGAGTCAGAATTCCGTTCAAAAATCACGCTCAAGAGTCAAATTTCCGACATTTCAGACATTTTGAAAACTGCAGGGGGGTTTGGACAAAATATGACCCATCGCCGTTTTCAGTAATTGGCATATTTTCTGAATAAAAAGTCGTAATTTAAAACTGAAAATAGGTGCAGAGAGTCAGAATTCGGCTCAAAAATCACGCTCAGGAGTCAAATTTCCGACATTTCAGACATTTTGAAAACTGCAGGGGGGTTTGGGCAAAATATGACCCATCGCCGTTTTCAGTAATTGGCATATTTTCGGTATAAAAAGTCGTAATTTGAAACTGAAAATAGGTGCAGAGAGTCAGAATTCGGTTCAAAAATTACGCTCAGGAGTCAAATTTCCGACATTTCAGACATTTTAAAAACTGCAGGGGGGTTTGGGCAAAATATGACCCATCGCCGTTTTCATTAATTGGCATATTTTCGGTATGAAACGTCGTAATTTGAAACTGAAAATAGGTGCAGAGAGTCAGCATTCGGCTCAAAAATCACGCTCAGGAGTCAAATTTCCGACATTTCAGACATTTTAAAAACTGCAGGGGGATTTGGGCAAAATATGACCCATCGCCGTTTTCAGTAATTGGCATATTTTCGGTATAAAAATTCGTAATTTGAAACTGAAAAGAGGTGCAGAGAGTCAGAATTTGGCTCAAAAATCACGCTCGGGAGTCAAATTTCCGACATTTCAGACATTTTGAAAACTGCAGGGGGGTTTGGGCAAAATATGACCCATCGCTGTTTACAGTAATTGGCATATTCTCGGTATGAAACGTCGTAATTTGAAACTGAGAATTGGGGCAGAGAGTCAGAATTCCGTTCAAAAATCACGCTCAGGAGTCAAATTTCCGACATTTCAGACATTTTGAAAACTGCAGGGGGGTTTGGACAAAATATGACCCATCGCCGTTTTCAGTAATTGGCATATTTTCGGTATGAAACTTCGTACTTTGAAACTGAAAATAGGTGCAGAGAGTCAGAATTTGGCTCAAAAATCACGCTCAGGACTCAAATTTCCGACATTTCAGACATTTTAAAAACTGCAGGGGGGATTGGGCAAAATATGACCCCTCGCCGTTTTCTGTAATTGGCATATTTTCGGTATGAAACGTCGTAATTTGAAACTGAAAATAGGTGCAGAGAGTCAGAATTCGGCATAAAAAACACGCTCAGGAGTCAAATTTCCGACATTTCAGACATTTTGAAAACTGCAGGGGGGTTTGGGGAAAATATGACCCATTGCCGTTTTCAGTAATTGGCATATTTTCTGAATAAATAGTCGTAATTTGAAACTGAAAATAGGTGCAGAGAGTCAGAATTCGGCTCAAAAATCATGCTCAGGAGTCAAATTTCCGACATTTCAGACATTTTAAAAACTGCAGGGGGGTTTGGGCAAAATATGACCCATCGCCGTTTTCAGTAATTGGCATATTTTCGGTATGAAACGTCGTAATTTGAAACTGAAAATAGGTGCAGAGAGTCAGAATTCGGCTCAAAAATCACGCTCAGGAGTCAAATTTCCGACATTTCAGACATTTTAAAAACTGCAGGGGGGTTTGGGCAAAATATGACCCATCGCTGTTTTCAGTAATTGGCATATTTTCGGTACGAAACGTCGTAATTTGAAACTAAAAATAGGTGCAGAGAGTCAGAATTCGGCTCAAAAAACACGCTCAGGAGTCAAATTTCCGACATTTCTGACTTTTTGAAAACTGCATGGGAGGGTTTGGGCAAAATATGACCCATCGCCGTTTTCAGTAATTGGCATATTTTCGATATAAAAAGTCGTAATTTGAAACTGAAAATAGGTGCAGAGAGTCAGAATTCGGATAAAAAATCACGTTCAAGAGTCAAATTTCCGACATTTCAGACATTTTTAAAACTGCAGGAGGGTTTGGTCAAAATATGACCCATCGCCGTTTACAGTAATTGGCATATTTTCGGAATGAAACTTCGTAATTTGAAACTAAAAATAGGTGCAGAGAGTCAGAATTCGGCTCAAAAATCACGCTCAGGAGTCAAATTTCCGACATTTCAGACATTTTAAAAACTGCAGGGGGGTTTGTGCAAAATATGACCCATCGCCGTTTTCAGTATTTGGCATATTTTCGGTATGAAACGTCGTAATTTGAAACTGAAAATAGGTGCAGAGAGTCAGCATTCGGCTCAAAAATCACGCTCAGGAGTCAAATTTCCGACATTTCAGACATTTTAAAAACTGCAGGGGGATTTGGGCAAAATATGACACATCGCCGTTTTCAGTAATTGGCATATTTTCGGTATAAAAAGTCGTAATTTGAAACTGAAAAAAGGTGCAGAGAGTCAGAATTTGGCTCAAAAATCACGCTCAGGAGTCAAATTTCCGAAATTTCAGACATTTTGAAAACTGCAGGGGGGTTTGGGCAAAATATGACCCATCGCTGTTTTCAGTAATTGGCATATTTTCGGTATTAAAAGTCGTAATTTGAAACTGAAAATAGGTGCAGAGAGTCAGAATTCGGATAAAAAATCACGCACAGGAGTCAAATTTCCGACATTTCAGACATTTTGAAAACTGCAGGGGGGTTTGGGCAAAATATGACCCATCGCCGTTTACAGTAATTAGCATATTTTGGGTATGAAACGTCGTAATTTGAAACTGAAAATAGGTGCAGAGAGTCAGAATTCGGCTCAAAAAACACGCTCAGGAGTCAAATTTCCGACATTTCAGACATTTTAAAAACTGCAGTGGGGTTTGGGCAAAATATGACCCATCGCCGTTTGCAGTAATTGGCATATTTTCGGTACGAAACGTCGTAATTTGAAACTGAAAATAGGTGCAGAGAGTCAGATTTCGATTAAACAATCACGCTCAGGAGTCAAATTTCCGATATTTCAGACATTTTGAAAACTGCAGGGGGGTTTGGGCAAAATATGACTCATCTCCGTTTTCAGTAATTGGCATATTTTCGGTATAAAAAGTCGTAATTTGAAACTGAAAATAGGTGCAGAGAGTCAGAATTCGGATACAAAATCACGCTCAGGAGTCAAATTTCCGACATTTCAGACATTTTGAAAACTGCAGGGGGGTTTGGGCAAAATATGACCCATCGCCGTTTACAGTAATTGGCATATTTTCAGTATGAAACTTCGTACTTTGAAACTGAAAATAGGTGCAGAGAGTCAGAATTTGGCTCAAAAATCACGCTCAGGACTCAAATTTCCGACATTTCAGACATTTTAAAAACTGCAGGAGGGATTGGGCAAAATATGACCCCTCGCCGTTTTCAGGAATTGGCATATTTTCGGTATGAAACGTCGTAATTTGAAACTGAAAATAGGTGCAGAGAGTCAGAATTCGGCTCAAAAATCACGCTCAGGAGTCAAATTTTCGACATTTCAGACATTTTGAAAACTGCAGGGGGGTTTGGGCAAAATATGACCCATCGCCGTTTTCAGTAATTGGCATATTTTCTGAATAAAAAGTCGTAATATGAAACTGAAAATAGGTGCAGAGAGTCAGAATTCGGCTCAAAAATCACGCTCAGGAGTCAAATTTCCGACATTTCAGACATTTTAAAAACTGCAGGAGGGATTGGGCCAAATATGACCCCTCGCCGTTTTCAGGAATTGGCATATTTTCGGTATGAAACGTCGTAATTTGAAACTGAAAATAGGTGCAGAGTGTCAGCATTCGGCTCAAAAATCACGCTCAGGAGTCAAATTTTCGACATTTCAGACATTTTGAAAACTGCAGGGGGGTTTTGGCAAAATATGACCCATCGCCGTTTTCAGTAATTGGCATATTTTCTGAATAAAAAGTCGTAATTTGAAACTGAAAATAGGTGCAGAGAGTCAGAATTCGGCTCAAAAATCACGCTCAGGAGTCAAATTTCCGACATTTCAGACATTTTAAAAACTGCAGGGGGGTTTGGGCAAAATATGACCCATCGCCGTTTTCATTAATTGGCATATTTTCGGTATGAAACGTCGTAATTTGAAACTGAAAATAGGTGCAGAGAGTCAGCATTCGGCTCAAAAATCACGCTCAAGAGTCAAATTTCCGACATTTCAGACATTTTAAAACTGCAGGGGGATTTGGGCAAAAAATGACCCATCGCTGTTTTCAGTAATTGACATATTTTCGGTATAAAAATTCGTAATTTGAAACTGAAAAAAGGTGCAGAGAGTCAGAATTTGGCTCAAAAATCACGCTCAGGAGACAAATTTCCGACATTTCAGACATTTTGAAAACTGCAGGGGGGTTTTGGCAAAATATGACCCATCGCTGTTTACAGTAATTGGCATATTCTCGGTATGAAACGTCGTAATTTGAAACTGAGAATTGGGGAAGAGAGTCAGAATTCCGTTCAAAAATCACGCTCAAGAGTCAAATTTCCGACATTTCAGACATTTTGAAAACTGCAGGGGGGTTTGGACAAAATATGACCCATCGCCGTTTTCAGTAATTGGCATATTTTCGGTATGAAACTTCGTACTTTGAAACTGAAAATAGGTGCAGAGAGTCAGAATTTGGCTCAAAAATCACGCTCAGGACTCAAATTTCCGACATTTCAGACATTTTAAAAACTGCAGGGGGGATTGGGCAAAATATGACCCCTCGCCGTTTTCAGTAATTGGCATATTTTCGGTATGAAACGTCGTAATTTGAAACTGAAAATAGGTGCAGAGAGTCAGAATTCGGCTCAAAAATCACGCTCAGGAGTCAAATTTCCGACATTTCAGACATTTTGAAAACTGCAGGGGGGTTTGGGGAAAATATGCCCATTGCCGTTTTCAGTAATTGGCATATTTTCTGAATAAAAAGTCTTAATTTGAAACTGAAAATAGGTGCAGAGAGTCAGAATTCGGCTCAAAAATCACGCTGAGGAGTCAAATTTCCGACATTTCAGACATTTTAAAAACTGCAGGGGGGTTTGGGCAAAATATGACCCATCGCCGTTTTCAGTAATTGGCATATTTTCGGTACGAAACGTCGTAATTTGAAACTAAAAATAGGTGCAGAGAGTCAGAATTCGGCTCAAAAATCACGCCCTGGAGTCAAATTTCCGACATTTCAGACATTTTGAAAACTGCAGGGGAGGGTTTGGGCAAAATATGACCCCATCGCCGTTTTCAGTAATTGGCATATTTTCGATATAAAAAGTCGTAATTTGAAACTGAAAATAGGTGCAGAGAGTCAGAATTCGGATAAAAAATCACGCTCAGGAGTCAAATTTCCGACATTTCAGACATTTTTAAAACTGCAGGAGGGTTTGGGCAAAATATGACCCATCGCCGTTTACAGTAATTGGCATATTTTCGGAATGAAACGTCGTAATTTGAAACTAAAAATAGGTGCAGAGAGTCAGAATTCGGCTCAAAAATCACGCTCAGGAGTCAAATTTCCGACATTTCAGACATTTTAAAAACTGCAGGGGGGTTTGTGCAAAATATGACCCATCGCCGTTTTCAGTATTTGGCATATTTTCGGTATGAAACGTCGTAATTTGAAACAGAAAATTGGTGCAGAGAGTCAGCATTCGGCTCAAAAATCATGCTCAGGAGTCAAATTTCCGACATTTCAGACATTTTAAAAACTGCAGGGGGATTTGGGCAAAATATGACCCATCGCCGTTTTCAGTAATTGGCATATTTTCGGTATAAAAAGTCGTAATTTGAAACTGAAAAAAGGTGCAGAGAGTCAAAATTTGGCTCAAAAATCACGCTCAGGAGTAAAATTTCCGACATTTCAGACATTTTGAAAACTGCAGGGGGGTTTGGGCAAAATATGACCCATCGCTGTTTACAGTAATTGGCATATTCTCGGAATGAAACGTCGTAACTTGAAACTGAAAATTGGGGCAGAGAGTCAGAATTCGGTTCAAAAATCACGCTCAGGAGTCAAATTTCCGACATTTCAGACATTTTGAAAACTGCAGGAGGGTTTGCGCAAAATATGACCCATCGCCGTTTTCAGTAATTTGCATATTTTCGGTATGAAACGTCGTAATTTCAAACTGAAAATAGGTGCAGAGAGTCAGCATTCGGCTCAAAAATCACGCTCAGGAGTCAAATTTCCGAAATTTCAGACATTTTGAAAACTGCAGGGGGGTTTGGGCAAAATATGACCCATCGCTGTTTTCAGTAATTGGCATATTTTCGGTATTAAAAGTCGTAATTTGAAACTGAAAATAGGTGCAGAGAGTCAGAATTCGGATAAAAAATCACGCACAGGAGTCAAATTTCCGACATTTCAGACATTTTGAAAACTGCAGGGGGGTTTGGGCAAAATATGACCCATCGCCGTTTAAAGTAATTAGCATATTTTGGGTATGAAACGTCGTAATTTGAAACTGAAAATAGGTGCAGAGAGTCAGAATTCGGCTCAAAAATCACGCTCAGGAGTCAAATATCCGACATTTGAGACATTTTAAAAACTGCAGTGGGGTTTGGGTAAAATATGACCCATCGCCGTTTGCAGTAATTGGCATATTTTCGGTACGAAACGTCGTAATTTGAAACTGAAAATAGGTGCAGAGAGTCAGATTTCGATTAAAAAATCACGCTCAGGAGTCAAATTTCCGACATTTCAGACATTTTGAAAACTGCAGGGGGGTTTGGGCAAAATATGACTCATCTCCGTTTTCAGTAATTGGCATATTTTCGGTATAAAAAGTCGTAATTTGAAACTGAAAATAGGTGCAGAGAGTCAGAATTCGGATACAAAATCACGCTCAGGAGTCAAATTTCCGACATTTCAGACATTTTGAAAACTGCAGGGAGGTTTGGGCAAAATATGACCCATCGCCGTTTACAGTAATTGGCATATTGTCGGTATGAAACTTCGTAATTTGAAACTGAAAATAGGTGCAGAGAGTCAGAATTCGGCTTAAAAATCACGCTCAGGAGTCAAATTAACGACATTTCAGACATTTTAAAAACTGCAGGGAGGTTTTGGCAAAATATGACCCATCGCCGTTTTCAGTAATTGGCATATTTTCGGTATGAAACGTCGTAATTTGAAACTGAAAATAGATGCAAAGAGTCAGAATTCGGCTCAAAAATCACGCTCAGGAGTCAAATTTCCGACATTTCAGACATTTTGAAAACTGCAGGGGGGGTTTGGGCAAAATATGACCTATCGCCGTTTACAGTAATTGGCATATTTTCGGCATAAAACTTCGTAATTTGAAACTGAAAATAGGTGCAGAGAATCAGAGTTCGGCTCAAAAATCACGCTCAGGAGTCAAATTTCCGACATTTCAGACATTTTAAAAACTGCAGGGGGGTTTGGGCAAAATATGACCCATCGCCGTTTTCAGTAATTGACATATTTTCGGTACGAAACGTCGCAATTTGAAACTGAAAATAGGGTCAGAGAGTCAGAATTCGGATAATAAATCACGCTCAGGAGTCAATTTTCCGACATTTCAGACATTTTGAAAACTGCAGGGGGGTTTGGGGAAAATATGACCCATCGTCGTTTTCAGTAATTGGCATATTTTCGGTATAAAAATTCGTAATTTGAAACTGAAAATAGGTGCAGAGAGTCAGAATTCGGCTCAAAAATCACGCTCAGGAGTCAAATTTCCGACATTTCAGATATTTTAAAAACTGCAGGGGGGTTTGGGCAAAATATGACCCATCGCCGTTTTCAGTAATTGGCATATTTTCGGTATGAAACGTCGTAATTTGAAACTGAAAATAGGTGCAGAGAGTCAAAATTCGGCTCAAAAATCACGCTCAGGAGTCAAATTTCCGACATTTCAGACATTTTAAAAACTGCAGGGGGGTTTGGGCAAAATATGACCCATCGCTGTTTTCAGTAATTGGCATATTTTCGGTACGAAACGTCGTAATTTGAAACTAAAAATAGGTGCAGAGAGTCAGAATTCGGCTAAAAAATCACGCTCAGGAGTCAAATTTCCGACATTTCAGACATTTTGAAAACTGCAGGGGAGGGTTTGGGCAAAATATGACCCATCGCCGTTTTCAGTAATTGGCATATTTTCGATATAAAAAGTCGTAATTTGAAACTGAAAATAGGTGCAGAGAGTCAGCATTCGGCTCAAAAATCACGCTCAGGAGTCAAATTTCCGACATTTCCGACATTTTAAAAACTGCAGGGGGATTTGGGCAAAATATGACCCATCGCCGTTTTCAGTAATTGGCATATTTTCGGTATAAAAAGTCGTAATTTGAAACTGAAAAAAGGTGCAGAGTGTCAGAATTTGGCTCAAAAATCACGCTCAGGAGTCAAATTTCCGACATTTCAGACATTTTGAAAACTGCAGGGGGGTTTGGGCAAAATATGACCCATCGCTGTTTACAGTAATTGGCATATTCTCGGTATGAAACGTCGTAACATGAAACTGAAAATTGGGGCAGAGAGTCAGAATTCGGTTCAAAAATCACGCTCAGGAGTCAAATTTCCGAAATTTCAGACATTTTGAAAACTGCAAGAGGGTTTGGGCAAAATATGACCCATCGCCGTTTTCAGTAATTTGCATATTTTCGGTATGAAACGTCGTAATTTCAAACTGAAAATAGGTGCAGAGAGTCAGAATTCGGCTCAAAAAACACGCTCAGGAGTCAAATTTCCGAAATTTCAGACATTTTGAAAACTGCAGGGGGGTTTGGGTAAAATATGACCCATCGCCGTTTTCAGTAATTGGCATATTTTCGGTATTAAAAGTCGTAATTTGAAACTGAAAATAGGTGCAGAGAGTCAGAATTCGGATAAAAAATCACGCACAGGAGTCAAATTTCCGACATTTCAGACATTTTGAAAACTGCAGGGGGGTTTGGGCAAAATATGACCCATCACCGTTTACAGTAATTAGCATATTTTGGGTATGAAACGTCGTAATTTGAAACTGAAAATAGGTGCAGAGAGTCAGAATTCGGCTCAAAAATCACGCTCAGGAGTCAAATTTCCGACATTTCAGACATTTTAAAAACTGCAGTGGGGTTTGGGCAAAATATGACCCATCGCCGTTTGCAGTAATTGGCATATTTTCGGTACGAAACGTCGTAATTTGAAACTGAAAATAGGTGCAGAGAGTCAGATTTCGATTAAAAATCACGCTCAGGAGTCAAATTTCCGACATTTCAGACATTTTGAAAACTGCAGGGGGGTTTGGGCAAAATATGACTCATCTCCATTTTCAGTAATTGGCATATTTACGGTATAAAAAGTCGTAATTTGAAACTGAAAATAGGTGCAGTGAGTCAGAATTCGGCTCAATAATCACGTTCAGGAGTCAAATTTCCGTCATTTCAGACATTTTGAAAACTGCAGGGGGGTGTTTGGGCAAAATATGACCCATCGCCATTTACAGTAATTGGCATATTTTCGGAATGAAACTTCGTAATTTGAAACTGAAAATAGGTGCAGAGAGTCAGAATTCGGCTTGAAAATCACGCTCAGGAGTCAAATTTCCGACATTTCAGACATTTTAAAAACTGCAGGGAGGTTTTGGCAAAATATGACCCATCGCCGTTTTCAGTAATTGGCATATTTTCGGTATGAAACGTCGTAATTTGAAACTGAAAATAGATGCAAAGAGTCAGAATTCGGCTCAAAAATCACGCTCAGGAGTCAAGTTTCCGACATTTCAGACATTTTGAAAACTGCAGGGGGGGTTTGGGCAAAATATGACCTATCGCCGTTTACAGTAATTGGCATATTTTCGGCATAAAACGTCGTAATTTGAAACTGAAAATAGATGCAGAGAATCAGAGTTCGGCTCAAAAATCACGCTCAGGAGTCAAATTTCCGACATTTCAGACATTTTAAAAACTGCAGGGGGGTTTGGGCAAAATATGACCCATCGCCGTTTTCAGTAATTGGCATATTTTCGGTACGAAACGTCGCAATTTGAAACTGAAAATAGGGTCAGAGAGTCAGAATTCGGATAATAAATCACGCTCAGGAGTCAATTTTCCGACATTTCAGACATTTTGAAAACTGCAGGGGGGTTTGGGGAAAATATGACCCATCGTCGTTTTCAGTAATTGGCATATTTTCGGTATAAAAAGTCGTAATTTGAAACTGAAATTAGGTGCAAAAAGTCAGAATTCCGATAAAAAATCACGCTCAGGAGTCAAACTTCCGACATTTCAGACATTTTGAAAACTGCAGGGGGGTTTGGGCAAAATATGACCCATCGCAGTTTACAGTAATTGGCATATTTTCGGTATGAAACATCGTAATTGGAAACTAAAAAAAGGTGCAGAGAGTCAGAATTCGGCTCAAAAATCACGCTCAGGAGTCAAATTTCCGACATTTCAGACATTTTGAAAACTGCAGGGGGGTTTGGGCAAAATATGACCCATCGCCGTTTTCAGTAATTGGCATATTTTCTGAATAAAAAGTCGTAATTTGAAACTGAAAGTAGGTGCAGAGAGTCAAAATTCGGCTCAAAAATCACGCTCAGGAGTCAAATTTCCGACATTTCAGACATTTCAAAAACTGCAGGGGGGTTTGGGCAAAATATGACCCATCGCCGTTTTCAGTAATTGGCATATTTTCGGTATGAAACGTCGTAATTTGAAACTGAAAATAGGTGCAGAGAGTCAGAATTCGGCTCAAAAATCACGCTCAGGAGTCAAATTTCCGACATTTCAGACATTTTGAAAACTGCAGGGGGGTTTGGGCAAAATATGACCCATCGCCGTTTTCAGTAATTGGCATATTTTCGGTACGAAACGTCGTAATTTGAAACTGAAAATAGGTGCAGAGAGTCAGAATTCGGATAAAAATCACGCTCAGGAGTCAAATTTCCGACATTTCAGACATTTTAAAAATTGCAGGAGGGTTTGGGCAAAATATGACCATCGCCGTTTACAGTAATTGGCATATTTTCGGAATGAAACGTCGTAATTTGTAACTGAAAATAGGTGCAGAGAGTCAGAATTCGGCCCAAAATCACGCTCAGGAGTCAAATTTCCGACATTTCAGACATTTTGAAAACTGCAGGGGGGGTTTGGGCAAAATATGACCCATCGCCGTTTACAGTAATTGTCATATTTTCGGTATGAAACGTCGTAATTTGAAACTGAAAATAGGTGCAGAGAGTCAGAATTCGGCCAAAAATCACGCTCAGGAGTCAAATTTCCGACATTTCAGATATTTTGAAAACTGCAGGGGGGTTTGGGCAAAATATGACCCATCGCCGTTTTCAGTAATTGGCATATTTTCGGTATGAAACTTCGTACTTTGAAACTGAAAATAGGTGCAGAGAGTCAGAAGTTGGATCAAAAATCACGCTCAGGACTCAAATTTCCGACATTTCAGACATTTTTAAAAACTGCAGGGGGGATAGGGCAAAATATGACCCCTCGCGGTTTTCAGTAATTGGCATATTTTCGGTATGAAACGTCGTAATTTGAAACTGAAAATAGGTGCAGAGAGTCAGAATTTGGCTCAAAAATCACGCTCAGGAGTCAAATTTCCGACATTTCAGACATTTTGAAAACTGCAAAGGGGTTTGGGCAAAATATGACCCATCGCCGATTTCAGTAATTGGCATATTTTCTGAATAAAAAGTCGTAATTTGAAACTGAAAATAGGTGCAGAGAGTCAGAATTCGGCTCAAAAATAACGCTCAGGAGTCAAATTTCCGACATTTCAGACATTTTAAAAACTGCAGGAGGGTTTGGGCAAAATATGACCCATCGCCGTTTACAGTAATTGGCATATTTTCGGAATGAAACGTCGTAATTTGAAACTGAAAATAGGTGCAGAGAGTCAGAATTCGGCTCAAAAATCACGCTCAGGAGTCAAATTTCCGACATTTCAGACATTTTAAAAACTGCAGGGGGGTTTGGGCAAAATATGACCCATCGCCGTTTTCAGTAATTGGCATATTTTCGGTATGAAACGTTGTAATTTGAAACTGAAAATAGGCGCAGAGAGTCAGCATTCGGCTCAAAAATCACGCTCAAGAGTCAAATTTCCGACATTTCAGACATTTTAAAAACTGCAGGGGGATTTGGGCAAAATATGACCCATCGCCGTTTTCAATAATTGGCATATTTTCGGTATAAAAAGTCGTAATTTGAAACTGAAAATAGGTGCAGTGAGTCAGAATTCGGCTCAAAAATCACGCTCAGGAGTCAAATTTCCGACATTTCAGACATTTTGAAAACGGCAGGGGGTGTTTGGACAAAATATGACCCATCGCCGTTTTCAGTAATTGGCCTATTTTCGATATAAAAAGTCGTAATTTGAAACTGAAAATAGGTGCAACGAGTCAGAATTCGGATAAAAAATCACGCTCAGGAGTCAAATTTCCGACATTTCAGACATTTTGAAAACTGCAGGGGGGTTTGGGAAAAATATGACCCACCGCCGTTTACAGTAATTGGCATATTTTCGGTATGAAACGTCGTAATTTGAAACTGAAAAAAGGTGCAGAGAGTCAGAAATCGGCTCAAAAATCCCGCTCAGGAGTCAAATTTCCGACATTTCAGACATTTTGAAAACTGCAGGGGGTTTGGGCAAAATATTACCCAATGCCGTTTTCAGTAATTGGCATTTTTTTGGTATAAAAAGTCGTAATTTGAAACTGAAAATAGGTGCAGAGAGTCAGAATTCGGCTCAAAAATCACGCTCAGGAGTCAAATTTCCGACATTTCAGACATTTTGAAATCTGCAGGGGGGTTTGGGCAAAATATGATCCATCGCCGTTTACAGTAATTGGCATATTTTCGGTATTAAACGTCGTACTTTGAAACTGAAAATAGGTGCAGAGAGTCAGAATTTTGCTCAAAAATCACGCTCAGGAGTCAAATTTCCGACATTTCAGACATTTGAAAAACTGCAGGGGGGTTTGGGCAAAATATGACCCATCGCCGTTTTCAGTAATTGGCATATTTTCGGTATGAAACGTCGTAATATGAAACTGATAATAGATGCAGAGAGTCAGAATTCGGCTCAAAAATCACACTCAGGAGTCAAATTTCCGACATTTCAGACATTTTGAAAACTGCAGGGGGGTTTGGGCAAAATATGACCCATCGCCGTTTTCAGTAATTGGCATATTTTCTGTATAAAAAGTCGTAATTTGAAACTGAAAATAGATGCAGAGAGTCAGAATTCGGCTCAAAAATCACGCTCAGGAGTCAAATTTCCGACATTTCAGACATTTTGAAAACTGCAGGGGGGTTTGGGCAAAATATGACCCATCGCCTTTTACAGTAATTAGCATAATTTCGGTATGAAACGTCGTAATTTGAAACTGAAAATAGATGCAGAGAGTCAGAATTCGACTCAAAAATCACGCTCAGGAGTCAAATTTCCGACATTTTAGACATTTTAAAAACTGCAGGGGGATTTGGGCAAAATATGACCCATCGCCGTTTTTAGTAATTGGCATATTTTCGGTACGAAACGTCGTAATTTGAAACTGAAAAAAGGTGCAGAGAGTTAGAATTTGGCTCAAAAATCACGCTCAGGAGTCAAATTTCCGACATTTCAGACATTTTGAAAACTGCAGGGGGGTGTTTGGGCAAAATATGACCCATCGCCGTTTTCAGTAATTGGCATATTTTCGGTATAAAAAGTCGTAATTTGAAACTGAAAATAGGTGCAGAGAGTCAGAATTTGGATCAAAAATCACGCTCAGGACTCAAATTTCCGACATTTCAGACATTTTAAAAACTGCAGGGGGGATTGGGCAAAATATGACCCCTCGCGGTTTTCAGTAATTGGCATATTTTCGGTATGAAACGTCGTAATTTGAAACTGAAAATAGGTGCAGAGAGTCAGAATTCGGCTCAAAAATCACGCTCAGGAGTCAAATTTCCGACATTTCAGACATTTTGAAAACTGCAAAGGGGCTTGGGCAAAATATGACCCATCGCCGTTTTCAGTAATTGGCATATTTTCTGAATAAAAAGTCGTAATTTGAAACTGAAAATAGGTGCAGAGAGTCAGAATTCGGCTCAAAAATCAAACTCAGGAGTCAAATTTCCGACATTTCAGACATTTTGAAAACTGCAGGGGGGGGGGGTTGGGCAAAATATGACCCATCGCCGTTTTCAGTAATTGGCATATTTTCGATATAAAAAGTCGTAATTTGAAACTGAAAATAGGTGCAGAGAGTCAGAATTCGGCTCAAAAATCACGCTCAGGAGTCAAATTTCCGACATTTCAGACATTTTAAAAACTGCAGGGGGATTTGGGCAAAATATGACCCATCGCCGTTTTCAGTAATTGGCATATTTTCGGTATAAAAAGTCGTAATTTGAAACTGAAAAAAGGTGCAGAGAGTTAGAATTTGGCTCAAAAATCACGCTCAGGAGTCAAATTTCCGACATTTCAGACATTTTGAAAACTGCAGGGGGGTTTGGGCAAAATATGACCCATCGCTGTTTACAGTAATTGGCATATTCTCGGTATGAAACGTCGTAATTTGAAACTGAAAATTGGGGCAGAGAGTCAGAATTCGGTTCAAAAATCACGCTCAGGAGTCAAATTTCCGACATTTCAGACATTTTGAAAACTGCAGGAGGGTTTGAGCAAAATATGACCCATCGCCGTTTTCAGTAATTTGCATATTTTCGGTATGAAACGTCGTAATTTCATACTGAAAATAGGTGCAGAGAGTCAGAATTCGGCTCAAAAATCACGCTCAGGAGACAAATTTCCGAAATTTTTAGACATTTTGAAAACTGCAGGGGGGTTTGGGCAAAATATGACCCATCGCTGTTTTCAGTAATTGGCATATTTTCGGTATAAAAAGTCGTAATTTGAAACTGAAAATAGGTGCAGTGAGTCAGAATTCGGCTCAAAAATCACGCTCAGGAGTCAAAATTCCGACATTTCAGACATTTTGAAAACTGCAGGGGGGGTTTGGGCAAAATATGACCCATCGCCGTTTTCAGTAATTGGCCTATTTTCGATATAAAAAGTCGTAATT
This sequence comes from Procambarus clarkii, assembly GCF_040958095.1. Taxonomy (NCBI): domain Eukaryota; kingdom Metazoa; phylum Arthropoda; class Malacostraca; order Decapoda; family Cambaridae; genus Procambarus; species Procambarus clarkii. The sequence goes on along the minus strand of NC_091180.1, from coordinate 8,857,739 downwards.
TGAAACTGAAAATAGGTGCAACGAGTCAGAATTCGGATAAAAAATCACGCTCAGGAGTCAAATTTCCGACATTTCAGACATTTTGAAAACTGCAGGGGGGGTTTGGGCAAAATATGACCCATCGCCGTTTTCAGTAATTGGCCTATTTTCGATATAAAAAGTCGTAATTTGAAACTGAAAATTGGTGCAACGAGTCAGAATTCGGATAAAAAATCACGCTCAGGAGTCAAATTTCCGACATTTCAGACATTTTAAAAACTGCAGGGGGATTTGGGCAAAATATGACCCATCTCCGTTTTCAGTAATTGGCATATTTTCGGTATAAAAAGTCGTAATTTGAAACTGAAAAAAGGTGCAGAGAGTCAGAATTCGGCTCAAAAATCACGCTCAGGAGTCAAATTTCCAAAATTTCAGACATTTTGAAAACTGCAGGGGGGTTTGGATAAAAATATGACCCATCGCCGTTTTCAGTAATTGGCATATTTTCGGTATAAAATTCGTAATTTGAAACTGAAAATAGGTGCAGTGAGTCAGAATTCGGCTCAAAAATCACGCTCAGGAGTCAAATTTCCGACATTTCAGACATTTTGAAAACTGCAGGGGGGTTTGGGCAAAATATGACCCATCGCCGTTTTCAGTAATTGGCATATTTTCGGTATGAAACTTCGTACTTTGAAACTGAAAATAGGTGCAGAGAGTCAGAATTTGGATCAAAAATCACGCTCAGGACTCAAATTTCCGACATTTCAGACATTTTAAAAACTGCAGGGGGGATTGGGCAAAATATGACCCCTCGCGGTTTTCAGTAATTGGCATATTTTCGGTATGAAACGTCGTAATTTGAAACTGAAAATAGGTGCAGAGAGTCAGAATTCGGCTCAAAAATCACGCTCAGGAGTCAAATTTCCGACATTTCAGACATTTTGAAAACTGCAAAGGGGCTTGGGCAAAATATGACCCATCGCCGTTTTCAGTAATTGGCATATTTTCGATATAAAAAGTCGTAATTTGAAACTGAAAATAGGTGCAGAGAGTCAGAATTCGGCTCAAAAATCACGCTCAGGAGTCAAATTTCCGACATTTCAGACATTTTAAAAACTGCAGGGGGGTTTGGGCAAAATATGACCCATCGCCGTTTTCAGTAATTGGCATATTTTCGGTATGAAACGTTGTAATTTGAAACTGAAAATAGGCGCAGAGAGTCAGCATTCGGCTCAAAATTCACGCTCAAGAGTCAAATTTCCGACATTTCAGACATTTTAAAAACTGCAGGGGGATTTGGGCAAAATATGACCCATCGCCGTTTTCAGTAATTGGCATATTTTCGGTATAAAAAGTCGTAATTTGAAACTGAAAAAAGGTGCAGAGAGTTAGAATTTGGCTCAAAAATCACGCTCAGGAGTCAAATTTCCGACATTTCAGACATTTTGAAAACTGCAGGGGGGTTTGGGCAAAATATGACCCATCGCTGTTTACAGTAATTGGCATATTCTCGGTATGAAACGTCGTAATTTGAAACTGAAAATTGGGGCAGAGAGTCAGAATTTGGATCAAAAATCACGCTCAGGACTCAAATTTCCGACATTTCAGACATTTTAAAAACTGCAGGGGGGATTGGGCAAAATATGACCCCTCGCGGTTTTCAGTAATTGGCATATTTTCGGTATGAAACGTCGTAATTTGAAACTGAAAATAGGTGCAGAGAGTCAGAATTCGGCTCAAAAATCACGCTCAGGAGTCAAATTTCCGACATTTCAGACATTTTAAAAACTGCAGGGGGGTTTGGGCAAAATATGACCCATCGCCGTTTTCAGTAATTGGCATATTTTCGGTATGAAACGTTGTAATTTGAAACTGAAAATAGGCGCAGAGAGTCAGCATTCGGCTCAAAATTCACGCTCAAGAGTCAAATTTCCGACATTTCAGACATTTTAAAAACTGCAGGGGGATTTGGGCAAAATATGACCCATCGCCGTTTTTAGTAATTGGCATATTTTCGGTACGAAACGTCGTAATTTGAAACTGAAAAAGGTGCAGAGAGTTAGAATTTGGCTCAAAAATCACGCTCAGGAGTCAAATTTCCGACATTTCAGACATTTTGAAAACTGCAGGGGGGTGTTTGGGCAAAATATGACCCATCGCCGTTTTCAGTAATTGGCATATTTTCGATATAAAAAGTCGTAATTTGAAACTGAAAATAGGTGCAGAGAGTCAGAATTCTGATAAAAAATCACGCTCAGGAGTCAAATTTCCGACATTTCAGACATTTTAAAAACTGCAGGGGGATTTGGGCAAAATATGACCCATCGCCGTTTTCAGTAATTAGCATATTTTCGGTATAAAAAGTCGTAATTTGAAACTAAAAAAAGGTGCAGAGAGTCAGAATTCGGCTCAAAAATCACGCTCAGGAGTCAAATTTCCGAAATTTCAGACATTTTGAAAACTGCAGGGGGGTTTGGATAAAAATATGACCCATCGCCGTTTTCAGTAATTGGCATATTTTCGGTATAAAATTCGTAATTTGAAACTGAAAATAGGTGCAGTGAGTCAGAATTCGGCTCAAAAATCACGCTCAGGAGTCAAATTTCCGACATTTCAGACATTTTGAAAACTGCAGGGGGGTTTGGGCAAAATATGACCCATCGCCGTTTTCAGTAATTGGCATATTTTCGGTATGAAACTTCGTACTTTGAAACTGAAAATAGGTGCAGAGAGTCAGAATTTGGATCAAAAATCACGCTCAGGACTCAAATTTCCGACATTTCAGACATTTTAAAAATCTGCAGGGGGGATTGGGCAAAATATGACCCCTCGCGGTTTTCAGTAATTGGCATATTTTCGGTATGAAACGTCGTAATTTGAAACTGAAAATAGGTGCAGAGAGTCAGAATTCGGCTCAAAAATCACGCTCAGGAGTCAAATTTCCGACATTTCAGACATTTTGAAAACTGCAAAGGGGCTTGGGCAAAATAGGACCCATCGCCGTTTTCAGTAATTGGCATATTTTCTGAATAAAAAGTCGTAATTTGAAACTGAAAATAGGTGCAGAGAGTCAGAATTCGGCTCAAAAATCAAACTCAGGAGTCAAATTTCCGACATTTCAGACATTTTGAAAACTGCAGGGGGGGGGGGTTGGGCAAAATATGAGCCATCGCCGTTTTCAGTAATTGGCATATTTTCGATATAAAAAGTCGTAATTTGAAACTGAAAATAGGTGCAGAGAGTCAGAATTCGGCTCAAAAATCACGCTCAGGAGTCAAATTTCAGACATTTCAGACATTTTAAAAACTGCAGGGGGGGTTTGGTCAAAATATGACCCATCGCCGTTTTCAGTAATTGGCATATTTTCGGTATGAAACGTTGTAATTTGAAACTGAAAATAGGCGCAGAGAGTCAGCATTCGGCTCAAAAATCACGCTCAAGAGTCAAATTTCCGACATTTCAGACATTTTAAAAACTGCAGGGGGATTTGGGCAAAATATGACCCATCGCCGTTTTCAGTAATTGGCATATTTTCGGTATAAAAAGTCGTAATTTGAAACTGAAAAAAGGTGCAGAGAGTTAGAATTTGGCTCAAAAATCACGCTCAGGAGTCAAATTTCCGACATTTCAGACATTTTGAAAACTGCAGGGGGGTTTGGGCAAAATATGACCCATCGCTGTTTACAGTAATTGGCATATTCTCGGTATGAAACGTCGTAATTTGAAACTGAAAATTGGGGCAGAGAGTCAGAATTCGGTTCAAAAATCACGCTCAGGAGTCAAATTTCCGACATTTCAGACATTTTGAAAACTGCAGGAGGGTTTGAGCAAAATATGACCCATCGCCGTTTTCAGTAATTTGCATATTTTCGGTATGAAACGTCGTAATTTCATACTGAAAATAGGTGCAGAGAGTCAGAATTCGGCTCAAAAATCACGCTCAGGAGACAAATTTCCGAAATTTTTAGACATTTTGAAAACTGCAGGGGGGTTTGGGCAAAATATGACCCATCGCTGTTTTCAGTAATTGGCATATTTTCGGTATAAAAAGTCGTAATTTGAAACTGAAAATAGGTGCAGTGAGTCAGAATTCGGCTCAAAAATCACGCTCAGGAGTCAAAATTCCGACATTTCAGACATTTTGAAAACTGCAGGGGGGGTTTGGGCAAAATATGACCCATCGCCGTTTTCAGTAATTGGCCTATTTTCGATATAAAAAGTCGTAATTTGAAACTGAAAATAGGTGCAACGAGTCAGAATTCGGATAAAAAATCACGCTCAGGAGTCAAATTTCCGACATTTCAGACATTTTGAAAACTGCAGGGGGGGTTTGGGCAAAATATGACCCATCGCCGTTTTCAGTAATTGGCCTATTTTCGATATAAAAAGTCGTAATTTGAAACTGAAAATAGGTGCAACGAGTCAGAATTCGGCTCAAAAATCACGCTCAGGAGTCAAATTTCCGACATTTCAGACATTTTAAAAACTGCAGGGGGATTTGGGCAAAATATGACCCATCTCCGTTTTCAGTAATTGGCATATTTTCGGTATAAAAAGTCGTAATTTGAAACTGGAAAAAGGTGCAGAGAGTCAGAATTCGGCTCAAAAATCACGCTCAGGAGTCAAATTTCCAAAATTTCAGACATTTTGAAAACTGCAGGGGGGTTTGGATAAAAATATGACCCATCGCCGTTTTCAGTAATTGGCATATTTTCGGTATAAAATTCGTAATTTGAAACTGAAAATAGGTGCAGTGAGTCAGAATTCGGCTCAAAAATCACGCTCAGGAGTCAAATTTCCGACATTTCAGACATTTTGAAAACTGCAGGGGGGTTTGGGCAAAATATGACCCATCGCCGTTTTCAGTAATTGGCATATTTTCGGTATGAAACTTCGTACTTTGAAACTGAAAATAGGTGCAGAGAGTCAGAATTTGGATCAAAAATCACGCTCAGGACTCAAATTTCCGACATTTCAGACATTTTAAAAACTGCAGGGGGGATTGGGCAAAATATGACCCCTCGCGGTTTTCAGTAATTGGCTTATTTTCGGTATGAAACGTCGTAATTTGAAACTGAAAATAGGTGCAGAGAGTCAGAATTCGGCTCAAAAATCACGCTCAGGAGTCAAATTTCCGACATTTCAGACATTTTGAAAACTGCAAAGGGGCTTGGGCAAAATATGACCCATCGCCGTTTTCAGTAATTGGCATATTTTCGATATAAAAAGTCGTAATTTGAAACTGAAAATAGGTGCAGAGAGTCAGAATTCGGCTCAAAAATCACGCTCAGGAGTCAAATTTCCGACATTTCAGACATTTTAAAAACTGCAGGGGGGTTTGGGCAAAATATGACCCATCGCCGTTTTCAGTAATTGGCATATTTTCGGTATGAAACGTTGTAATTTGAAACTGAAAATAGGCGCAGAGAGTCAGCATTCGGCTCAAAATTCACGCTCAAGAGTCAAATTTCCGACATTTCAGACATTTTAAAAACTGCAGGGGGATTTGGGCAAAATATGACCCATCGCCGTTTTCAGTAATTGGCATATTTTCGGTATAAAAAGTCGTAATTTGAAACTGAAAAAAGGTGCAGAGAGTTAGAATTTGGCTCAAAAATCACGCTCAGGAGTCAAATTTCCGACATTTCAGACATTTTGAAAACTGCAGGGGGGTTTGGGCAAAATATGACCCATCGCTGTTTACAGTAATTGGCATATTCTCGGTATGAAACGTCGTAATTTGAAACTGAAAATTGGGGCAGAGAGTCAGAATTCGGTTCAAAAATCACGCTCAGGAGTCAAATTTCCGACATTTCAGACATTTTGAAAACTGCAGGAGGGTTTGAGCAAAATATGACCCATCGCCGTTTTCAGTAATTTGCATATTTTCGGTATGAAACGTCGTAATTTCATACTGAAAATAGGTGCAGAAAGTCAGAATTCGGCTCAAAAATCACGCTCAGGAGTCAAATTTCCGAAATTTTTAGACATTTTGAAAACTGCAGGGGGGTTTGGGCAAAATATGACCCATCACTGTTTTCAGTAATTGGCATATTTTCGGTATAAAAAGTCGTAATTTGAAACTGAAAATAGGTGCAGTGAGTCAGAATTCGGCTCAAAAATCACGCTCAGGAGTCAAAATTCCGACATTTCAGACATTTTGAAAACTGCAGGGGGGTTTGGGCAAAATATGACCCATCGCCGTTTTCAGTAATTGGCCTATTTTCGATATAAAAAGTCGTAATTTGAAACTGAAAATAGGTGCAACGAGTCAGAATTCGGATAAAAAATCACGCTCAGGAGTCAAATTTCCGACATTTCAGACATTTTGAAAACTGCAGGGGGGTTTGAGAAAAATATGACCCACCGCCGTTTACAGTAATTGGCATATTTTCGGTATGAAACGTCGTAATTTGAAACTGAAAAAAGGTGCAGAGAGTCAGAATTCGGCTCAAAAATCCCGCTCAGGAGTCAAATTTCCGACATTTCAGACATTTTGAAAACTGCAGAGGGGTTTGGGCAAAATATTACCCAATGCCGTTTTCAGTAATCGGCATATTTTTGGTATAAAAAGTCGTAATTTGAAACTGAAAATAGGTGCAGAGAGTCAGAATTCGGCTCAAAAATCACGCTCAGGAGTCAAATTTCCGACATTTCAGACATTTTGAAAACTGCAGGGGGGTTTGGGCAAAATATGATCCATCGCCGTTTTAGTAATTGGCATATTTTCTGTATAAAAAGTCGTAATTTGAAACTGAAAATAGGTGCAGAGAGTCAGAATTCGGCTCAAAAATCACGCTCAGGAGTCAAATTTCAGACATTTCAGACATTTTGAAAACTGCAGGGGGGTTTGGGCAAAATATGACCCAGAGCCGTTTTAAATAATTGGCATATTTTCGGTATGAAACGTCGTAATTTGAAACTGAAAATAGGTGCAGAGAGTCAGAATTCGGCTCAAAAATCACGCTCAGGAGTCAAATTTCCGACATTTCAGACATTTTAAAAACTGCAGGGGGGTTTGGTCAAAATATGACACATCGCCGTTTTTAGTAATTGGCATATTTTCGGTACGAAACGTCGTAATTTGAAACTGAAAATAGGTGCAGAGAGTCAGAATTCGGCTCAAAAATCACGCTCAGGAGTCAAATTTCCGACATTTCAGACATTTTGAAAACTGCAAAGGGGCTTGGGCAAAATATGACCCATCGCCGTTTTCAGTAATTGGCATATTTTCGATATAAAAAGTCGTAATTTGAAACTGAAAATAGGTGCAGAGAGTCAGAATTCGGCTCAAAAATCACGCTCAGGAGTCAAATTTCCGACATTTCAGACATTTTAAAAACTGCAGGGGGGTTTGGGCAAAATATGACCCATCGCCGTTTTCAGTAATTGGCATATTTTCGGTATGAAACGTTGTAATTTGAAACTGAAAATAGGCGCAGAGAGTCAGCATTCGGCTCAAAATTCACGCTCAAGAGTCAAATTTCCGACATTTCAGACATTTTAAAAACTGCAGGGGGATTTGGGCAAAATATGACCCATCGCCGTTTTCAGTAATTGGCATATTTTCGGTATAAAAAGTCGTAATTTGAAACTGAAAAAAGGTGCAGAGAGTTAGAATTTGGCTCAAAAATCACGCTCAGGAGTCAAATTTCCGACATTTTAGACATTTTGAAAACTGCAGGGGGGTTTGGGCAAAATATGACCCATCGCTGTTTACAGTAATTGGCATATTCTCGGTATGAAACGTCGTAATTTGAAACTGAAAATTGGGGCAGAGAGTCAGAATTCGGTTCAAAAATCACGCTCAGGAGTCAAATTTCCGACATTTCAGACATTTTGAAAACTGCAGGAGGGTTTGAGCAAAATATGACCCATCGCCGTTTTCAGTAATTTGCATATTTTCGGTATGAAACGTCGTAATTTCATACTGAAAATAGGTGCAGAAAGTCAGAATTCGGCTCAAAAATCACGCTCAGGAGTCAAATTTCCGAAATTTTTAGACATTTTGAAAACTGCAGGAGGGTTTGGGCAAAATATGACCCATCGCTGTTTTCAGTAATTGGCATATTTTCGGTATAAAAAGTCGTAATTTGAAACTGAAAATAGGTGCAGTGAGTCAGAATTCGGCTCAAAAATCACGCTCAGGAGTCAAAATTCCGACATTTCAGACATTTTGAAAACTGCAGGGGGGGTTTGGGCAAAATATGACCCATCGCCGTTTTCAGTAATTGGCCTATTTTCGATATAAAAAGTCGTAATTTGAAACTGAAAATAGGTGCAACGAGTCAGAATTCGGATAAAAAATCACGCTCAGGAGTCAAATTTCCGACATTTCAGACATTTTGAAAACTGCAGGGGGGTTTGAGAAAAATATGACCCACCGCCGTTTATAGTAATTGGCATATTTTCGGTATGAAACGTCGTAATTTGAAACTGAAAAAAGGTGCAGAGAGTCAGAATTCGGCTCAAAAATCCCGCTCAGGAGTCAAATTTCCGACATTTCAGACATTGTGAAAACTGCAGAGGGGTTTGGGCAAAATATTACCCAATGCCGTTTTCAGTAATCGGCATATTTTTGGTATAAAAAGTCGTAATTTGAAACTGAAAATAGGTGCAGAGAGTCAGAATTCGGCTCAAAAATCACGCTCAGGAGTCAAATTTCCGACATTTCAGACATTTTGAAAACTGCAGGGGGGTTTGGGCAAAATATGATCCATCGCCGTTTTAGTAATTGGCATATTTTCTGTATAAAAAGTCGTAATTTGAAACTGAAAATAGGTGCAGAGAGTCAGAATTCGGCTCAAAAATCACGCTCAGGAGTCAAATTTCAGACATTTCAGACATTTTGAAAACTGCAGGGGGGTTTGGGCAAAATATGACCCAAAGCCGTTTTAAATAATTGGCATATTTTCGGTATGAAACGTCGTAATTTGAAACTGAAAATAGGTGCAGAGAGTCAGAATTCGGCTCAAAAATCACGCTCATGAGTCAAATTTCCGACATTTCAGACATTTTAAGAACTGCAGGGGGGTTTGGGCAAAATATGACCCATCGCCGTTTACAGTAATTAGCATAATTTCGGTATGAAACGTCGTAATTTTAAACTGAAAATAGGTGCAGAGAGTCAGAATTCGGCTCAAAAATCACGCTCAGGAGTCAAATTTCCGACATTTCAGACATTTTAAAAACTGCAGGGGGGTTTGGTCAAAATATGACACATCGCCGTTTTTAGTAATTGGCATATTTTCGGTACGAAACGTCGTAATTTGAAACTGAAAATAGGTGCAGAGAGTCAGAATTCGGCTCAAAAATCACGTTCAGGAGTCAAATTTCCGACATTTCAGACATTTTGAAAACTGCAGGGGGTGTTTGGGCAAAATATGACCCATCGCCGTTTTCAGTAATTGGCATATTTTCGATATAAAAAGTCGTAATTTGAAACTGAAAATAGGTGCAGAGAGTCAGAATTCTGATAAAAAATCACGCTCAGGAGTCAAATTTCCGACATTTCAGACATTTTAAAAAACTGCAGGGGGATTTGGGCAAAATATGACCCATCGCCGTTTTCAGTAATTGGCATATTTTTGGTATAAAAAGTCGTAATTTGAAACTGAAAAAAGGTGCAGAGAGTCAGAATTCGGCTAAAAACTCACGCTCAGGAGTCAAATTTCCGACATTTCAGACATTTTGAAAACTGCAGGGGTGTTTGGGCAAAATATGACCCATCGCTGTTTACAGTAATTGGCATATTCTCGGTATGAAACGTCGTAATTTGAAACTGAAAATAGGTGCAGAGAGACAGAATTCGGATAAAAAATCACGCTCAGGAGTCAAATTTCCGACATTTCAGACATTTTGAAAACTGCAGGGGGGTTTGAGCAAAATATGACCCATCGCCGTTGTCAGTAATTTGCATATTTTCTGTATGAAACGTCGTAATTTCAAACTGAAAATAGGTGCAGAGAGTCAGAATTCGGCTCAAAAATCACGCTCAGGAGTCTAATTTCCGAAATTTCAGACATTTTGAAAACTGCAGGGGGGTTTGGGCAAAATATGACCCATCGCCGTTTTCAGTAATTGACATATTTTCGGTATAAAAAGTCGTAATTTGAAACTGAAAATAGGTGCAGTGAGTCAGAATTCGGCTCAAAAATCACGCTCAGGAGTCAAATTTCAGACATTTTGAAAACTGCAGGGGGGTTTGGGCAAAATATGACCCATCGCCGTTTTCAGTAATTGACATATTTTCGGTATAAAAAGTCGTAATTTGAAACTGAAAATAGGTGCAGTGAGTCAGAATTCGGCTCAAAAATCACGCTCAGGAGTCAAATTTCCGACATTTCAGACATTTTGAAAACTGCAGGGGGGTTTGGGCAAAATATGACCCATCGCCGTTTTCAGTAATTGGCATATTTTCGATATAAAAAGTCGTAATTTGAAACTGAAAATAGGTGCAACGAGTCAGAATTCGGCTCAAAAATCACGCTCAGGAGTCAAATTTCCGACATTTCAGACATTTTGAAAACTGCAGGGGGGGGGGGGGGGGGTTTGGGCAAAATATGACCCATCGCCGTTTTCAGTAATTGGCATATTTTCGATATAAAAAGTCGTAATTTGAAACTGAAAATAGGTGCAGAGAGTCAGAATTCGGCTCAAAAATCACGCTCAGGAGTCAAATTTCCGACATTTCAGACATTTTAAAAACTGCAGGGGGGTTTGAGCAAAATATGACCCATCGCCGTTGTCAGTAATTTGCATATTTTCTGTATGAAACGTCGTAATTTCAAACTGAAAATAGGTGCAGAGAGTCAGAATTCGGCTCAAAAATCACGCTCAGGAGTCTAATTTCCGAAATTTCAGACATTTTGAAAACTGCAGGGGGGTTTGGGCAAAATATGACCCATCGCCGTTTTCAGTAATTGACATATTTTCGGTATAAAAAGTCGTAATTTGAAACTGAAAATAGGTGCAGTGAGTCAGAATTCGGCTCAAAAATCACGCTCAGGAGTCAAATTTCCGACATTTCAGATATTTTGAAAACTGCAGGGGGGTTTGGGCAAAATATGACCCATCGCCGTTTTCAGTAATTGGCATATTTTCGATATAAAAAGTCGTAATTTGAAACTGAAAATAGGTGCAACGAGTCAGAATTCGGCTCAAAAATCACGCTCAGGTGTCAAATTTCCGACATTTCAGACATTTTGAAAACTGCAGGGGGGGGGGGGGGTTTGGGCAAAATATGACCCATCGCCGTTTTCAGTAATTGGCATATTTTCGATATAAAAAGTCGTAATTTGAAACTGAAAATAGGTGCAGAGAGTCAGAATTCGGCTCAAAAATCACGCTCAGGAGTCAAATTTCCGACATTTCAGACATTTTAAAAACTGCAGGGGGGTTTGGGCAAAATATGACCCATCGCCGTTTTCAGTAATTGGCATATTTTCGGTATGAAACGTTGTAATTTGAAACTGAAAATAGGCGCAGAGAGTCAGCATTCGGCTCAAAATTCACGCTCAAGAGTCAAATTTCCGACATTTCAGACATTTTAAAAACTGCAGGGGGATTTGGGCAAAATATGACCCATCGCCGTTTTCAGTAATTGGCATATTTTCGGTATAAAAAGTCGTAATTTGAAACTGAAAAAAGGTGCAGAGAGTTAGAATTTGGCTAAAAAATCACGCTCAGGAGTCAAATTTCCGACATTTCAGACATTTTGAAAACTGCAGGGGGGTTTGGGCAAAATATGACCCATCGCTGCATACAGTAATTGGCATATTCTCGGTATGAAACGTCGTAATTTGAAACTGAAAATTGGGGCAGAGTCAGAATTCGGTTCAAAAATCACGCTCAGGAGTCAAATTTCCGACATTTCAGACATTTTGAAAACTGCAGGAGGGTTTGAGCAAAATATGACCCATCGCCGTTTTCAGTAATTTGCATATTTTCGGTATGAAACGTCGTAATTTCATACTGAAAATAGGTGCAGAGAGTCAGAATTCGGCTCAAAAATCACGCTCAGGAGTCAAATTTCCGAAATTTTTAGACATTTTGAAAACTGCAGGGGGGTTTGGGCAAAATATGACCCATCGCTGTTTTCAGTAATTGATATATTTTCGGTATAAAAAGTCGTAATTTGAAACTGAAAATAGGTGCAGTGAGTCAGAATTCGGCTCAAAAATCACGCTCAGGAGTCAAAATTCCGACATTTCAGACATTTTGAAAACTGCAGGGGGGGTTTGGGCAAAATATGACCCATCGCCGTTTTCAGTAATTGGCCTATTTTCGATATAAAAAGTCGTAATTTGAAACTGAAAATAGGTGCAACGAGTCAGAATTCGGATAAAAAATCACGCTCAGGAGTCAAATTTCCGACATTTCAGACATTTTGAAAACTGCAGGGGGGTTTGAGAAAAATATGACCCACCGCCGTTTACAGTAATTGGCATATTTTCGGTATGAAACGTCGTAATTTGAAACTGAAAAAAGGTGCAGAGAGTCAGAATTCGGCTCAAAAATCCCGCTCAGGAGTCAAATTTCCGACATTTCAGACATTTTGAAAACTGCAGAGGGGTTTGGGCAAAATATTACCCAATGCCGTTTTCAGTAATCGGCATATTTTTGGTATAAAAAGTAATTTGAAACTGAAAATAGGTGCAGAGAGTCAGAATTCGGCTCAAAAATCACGCTCAGGAGTCAATTTTCCGACATTTCAGACATTTTGAAAACTGCAGGGGGGTTTGGGCAAAATATGATCCATCGCCGTTTTTAGTAATTGGCATATTTTCTGTATAAAAAGTCGTAATTTGAAACTGAAAATAGGTGCTGAGAGTCAGAATTCGGCTCAAAAATCACGCTCAGGAGTCAAATTTCAGACATTTCAGACATTTTGAAAACTGCAGGGGGGCTTGGGCAAAATATGACCCAGAGCCGTTTTAAATAATTGGCATATTTTCGGTATGAAACGTCGTAATTTGAAACTGAAAATAGGTGCAGAGAGTCAGAATTCGGCTCAAAAATCACGCTCATGAGTCAAATTTCCGACATTTCAGACATTTTAAGAACTGCAGGGGGGTTTGGGCAAAATATGACCCATCGCCGTTTACAGTAATTAGCTTAATTTCGGTATGAAACGTCGTAATTTGAAACTGAAAATAGGTGCAGAGAGTCAGAATTCGGCTCAAAAATCACGCTCATGACTCAAATTTCCGACATTTCAGACATTTTAAAAACTGCAGGGGGGTTTGGGCAAAATATGACCCATCGCCGTTTTTAGTAATTGGCATATTTTCGGTACGAAACGTCGTAATTTGAAACTGAAAATAGGTGCAGAGAGTCAGAATTCGGCTCAAAAATCACGTTCAGGAGTCAAATTTCCGACATTTCAGACATTTTGAAAACTGCAGGGGGTGTTTGGGCAAAATATGACCCATCGCCGTTTTCAGTAATTGGCATATTTTCGATATAAAAAGTCGTAATTTGAAACTGAAAATAGGTGCAACGAGTCAGAATTCGGCTCAAAAATCACGCTCAGGAGTCAAATTTCCGACATTTCAGACATTTTGAAAACTGCAGGGGGGGGGGGGGGTTGGGCAAAATATGACCCATCGCCGTTTTCAGTAATTGGCATATTTTCGATATAAAAAGTCGTAATTTGAAATTGAAAATAGGTGCAGAGAGTCAGAATTCGGCTCAAAAATCACGCTCAGGAGTCAAATTTCCGACATTTCAGACATTTTAAAAACTGCAGAGGGGTTTGGGCAAAATATGACCCATCGCCGTTTTCAGTAATTGGCATATTTTCGGTATGAAACGTTGTAATTTGAAACTGAAAATAGGCGCAGAGAGTCAGCATTCGGCTCAAAATTCACGCTCAAGAGTCAAATTTCCGACATTTCAGACATTTTAAAAACTGCAGGGGGATTTGGGCAAAATATGACCCATCGCCGTTTTCAGTAATTGGCATATTTTCGGTATAAAAAGTCGTAATTTGAAACTGAAAAAAGGTGCAGAGAGTTAGAATTTGGCTCAAAAATCACGCTCAGGAGTCAAATTTCCGACATTTCAGACATTTTGAAAACTGCAGGGGGGTTTGGGCAAAATATGACCCATCGCTGCTTACAGTAATTGGCATATTCTCGGTATGAAACTTCATAATTTGAAACTGAAAATTGGGGCAGAGAGTTAGAATTCGGTTCAAAAATCACGCTCAGGAGTCAAATTTCCGACATTTCAGACATTTTGAAAACTGCAGGAGGGTTTGAGCAAAATATGACCCATCGCCGTTTTCAGTAATTTGCATATTTTCGGTATGAAACGTCGTAATTTCATACTGAAAATAGGTGCAGAGAGTCAGAATTCGGCTCAAAAATCACGCTCAGGAGTCAAATTTCCGAAATTTTTAGACATTTTGAAAACTGCAGGGGGGTTTGGGCAAAATATGACCCATCGCTGTTTTCAGTAATTGATATATTTTCGGTATAAAAAGTCGTAATTTGAAACTGAAAATAGGTGCAGTGAGTCAGAATTCGGCTCAAAAATCACGCTCAGGAGTCAAAATTCCGACATTTCAGACATTTTGAAAACTGCAGGGGGGGTTTGGGCAAAATATGACCCATCGCCGTTTTCAGTAATTGGCCTATTTTCGATATAAAAAGTCGTAATTTGAAACTGAAAATAGGTGCAACGAGTCAGAATTCGGATATAAAATCACGCTCAGGAGTCAAATTTCCGACATTTCAGACATTTTGAAAACTGCAGGGGGGTTTGAGAAAAATATGACCCACCGCCGTTTACAGTAATTGGCATATTTTCGGTATGAAACGTCGTAATTTGAAACTGAAAAAAGGTGCAGAGAGTCAGAATTCGGCTCAAAAATCCCGCTCAGGAGTCAAATTTCCGACATTTCAGACATTTTAAGAACTGCAGGGGGGTTTGGGCAAAATATGACCCATCGCCGTTTACAGTAATTAGCATAATTTCGGTATGAAACGTCGTAATTTGAAACTGAAAATAGGTGCAGAGAGTCAGAATTCGGCTCAAAAATCACGCTCATGACTCAAATTTCCGACATTTCAGACATTTTAAAAACTGCAGGGGGGTTTGGGCAAAATATGACCCATCGCCGTTTTCAGTAATTGGCATATTTTCGATATAAAAAGTCGTAATTTGAAACTGAAAATAGGTGCAGAGAGTCAGAATTCTGATAAAAAAATCACGCTCAGGAGTCAAATTTCCGACATTTCTGACATTTTAAAAACTGCAGGGGGATTTGGGCAAAATATGACCCATCGCCGTTTTCAGTAATTGGCATATTTTCGGTATAAAAAGTCGTAATTTGAAACTGAAAAAAGGTGCAGAGAGTCAGAATTCGGCTAAAAACTCACGCTCAGGAGTCAAATTTCCGACATTTCAGACATTTTGAAAACTGCAGGGGTGTTTGGGCAAAATATGACCCATCGCTGTTTACAGTAATTGGAATATTCTCGGTATGAAACGTCGTAATTTGAAACTGAAAATAGGTGCAGAGATTCAGAGTTAGGCTCAAAAATCACGCTCAGGAGTCAAATTTCCGACATTTCAGACATTTTGAAAACTGCAGGGGGGTTTGAGCAAAATATGACCCATCGCCGTTTTCAGTAATTTGCATATTTTCGGTATGAAACATCGTAATTTCAAACTGAAAATAGGTGCAGAGAGTCAGAATTCGGCTCAAAAATCACGCTCAGGAGTCAAATTTCCGAAATTTCAGACATTTTGAAAACTGCAGGGGGGTTTGGGCAAAATATGACCCATCGCCGTTTTCAGTAATTGGCATATTTTCGGTATGAAACGTTGTAATTTGAAACTGAAAATAGGCGCAGAGAGTCAGCATTCGGCTCAAAATTCACGCTCAAGAGTCAAATTTCCGACATTTCAGACATTTTAAAAACTGCAGGGGGATTTGGGCAAAATATGACCCATCGCCGTTTTCAGTAATTGGCATATTTTCGGTATAAAAAGTCGTAATTTGAAACTGAAAAAAGGTGCAGAGAGTTAGAATTTGGCTCAAAAATCACGCTCAGGAGTCAAATTTCCGACATTTCAGACATTTTGAAAACTGCAGGGGGGTTTGGGCAAAATATGACCCATCGCTGCTTACAGTAATTGGCATATTCTCGGTATGAAACTTCATAATTTGAAACTGAAAATTGGGGCAGAGAGTCAGAATTCGGTTCAAAAATCACGCTCAGGAGTCAAATTTCCGACATTTCAGACATTTTGAAAACTGCAGGAGGGTTTGAGCAAAATATGACCCATCGCCGTTTTCAGTAATTTGCATATTTTCGGTATGAAACGTCGTAATTTCATACTGAAAATAGGTGCAGAGAGTCAGAATTCGGCTCAAAAATCACGCTCAGGAGTCAAATTTCCGAAATTTTTAGACATTTTGAAAACTGCAGGGGGGTTTGGGCAAAATATGACCCATCGCTGTTTTCAGTAATTGATATATTTTCGGTATAAAAAGTCGTAATTTGAAACTGAAAATAGGTGCAGTGAGTCAGAATTCGGCTCAAAAATCACGCTCAGGAGTCAAAATTCCGACATTTCAGACATTTTGAAAACTGCAGGGGGGGTTTGGGCAAAATATGACCCATCGCCGTTTTCAGTAATTGGCCTATTTTCGATATAAAAAGTCGTAATTTGAAACTGAAAATAGGTGCAACGAGTCAGAATTCGGATATAAAATCACGCTCAGGAGTCAAATTTCCGACATTTCAGACATTTTGAAAACTGCAGGGGGGTTTGAGAAAAATATGACCCACCGCCGTTTACAGTAATTGGCATATTTTCGGTATGAAACGTCGTAATTTGAAACTGAAAAAAGGTGCAGAGAGTCAGAATTCGGCTCAAAAATCCCGCTCAGGAGTCAAATTTCCGACATTTCAGACATTTTAAAAACTGCAGAGGGGTTTGGGCAAAATATTACCCAATGCCGTTTTCAGTAATCGGCATATTTTTGGTATAAAAAGTCGTAATTTGAAACTGAAAATAGGTGCAGAGAGTCAGAATTCGGCTCAAAAATCACGCTCAGGAGTCAAATTTCCGACATTTCAGACATTTTGAAAACTGCAGGGGGGTTTGGGCAAAATATGATCCATCGCCGTTTTTAGTAATTGGCATATTTTCTGTATAAAAAGTCGTAATTTGAAACTGAAAATAGGTGCAGAGAGTCAGAATTCGGCTCAAAAATCACGCTCAGGAGTCAAATTTCAGACATTTCAGACATTTTGAAAACTGCAGGGGGGTTTGGGCAAAATATGACCCAGAGCCGTTTTAAATAATTGGCATATTTTCGGTATGAAACGTCGTAATTTGAAACTGAAAATAGGTGCAGAGAGTCAGAATTCGGCTCAAAAATCACGCTCATGAGTCAAATTTCCGACATTTCAGACATTTTAAGAACTGCAGGG
The DNA here is from genome assembly GCF_040958095.1 of Procambarus clarkii. Taxonomy (NCBI): domain Eukaryota; kingdom Metazoa; phylum Arthropoda; class Malacostraca; order Decapoda; family Cambaridae; genus Procambarus; species Procambarus clarkii. The sequence continues at coordinate 8,840,304 of NC_091180.1, read as the reverse complement.
GGGTTTGGGCAAAATATGACCCATCGCCGTTTACAGTAATTAGCATAATTTCGGTATGAAACGTCGTAATTTGAAACTGAAAATAGGTGCAGAGAGTCAGAATTCGGCTCAAAAATCACGCTCAAGACTCAAATTTCCGACATTTCAGACATTTTAAAAACTGCAGGGGGGTTTGGGCAAAATATGACCCATCGCCGTTTTCAGTAATTGGCATATTTTCGATATAAAAAGTCGTAATTTGAAACTGAAAATAGGTGCAGAGAGTCAGAATTCTGATAAAAAAATCACGCTCAGGAGTCAAATTTCCGACATTTCTGACATTTTAAAAACTGCAGGGGGATTTGGGCAAAATATGACCCATCGCCGTTTTCAGTAATTGGCATATTTTCGGTATAAAAAGTCGTAATTTGAAACTGAAAAAAGGTGCAGAGAGTCAGAATTCGGCTAAAAACTCACGCTCAGGAGTCAAATTTCCGACATTTCAGACATTTTGAAAACTGCAGGGGTGTTTGGGCAAAATATGACCCATCGCTGTTTACAGTAATTGGAATATTCTCGGTATGAAACGTCGTAATTTGAAACTGAAAATAGGTGCAGAGATTCAGAGTTAGGCTCAAAAATCACGCTCAGGAGTCAAATTTCCGACATTTCAGACATTTTGAAAACTGCAGGGGGGTTTGAGCAAAATATGACCCATCGCCGTTTACAGTAATTAGCATATTTTCGGTATGAAACGTCGTAATTTCAAACTGAAAATAGGTGCAGAGAGTCAGAATTCGGCTCAAAAATCACGCTCAGGAATCAAATTTCCGAAATTTCAGACATTTTGAAAACTGCAGGGGGGTTTGGGCAAAATATGACCCATCGCCGTTTTCAGTAATTGGCATATTTTCGGTATAAAAAGTCGTAATTTGAAACTGAAAATAGGTGCAGTGAGTCAGAATTCGGCTCAAAAATCACGTTCAGGAGTCAAATTTCCGACATTTCAGACATTTTGAAAACTGCAGGGGGGTTTGGGCAAAATATGACCCATCGCCGTTTTCAGTAATTGGCATATTTTCGATATAAAAAGTCGTAATTTGAAACTGAAAATAGGTGCAACGAGTCAGAATTCGGATAAAAAATCACGCTCAGGAGTCAAATTTCCGACATTTCAGACATTTTGAAAACTGCAGGGGGGTTTGGGCAAAATATGACCCACCGCCGTTTACAGTAATTGGCATATTTTCGGTATGAAACTTCGTAATTTGAAACTGAAAAAAGGTGCAGAGAGTCAGAATTCGGCTCAAAAATCCCGCTCAGGAGTCAAATTTCCGACATTTCCGACATTTTGAAAACTGCAGGGGGGTTTGGGCAAAATATTACCCAATGCCGTTTTCAGTAATTGGCATATTTTTGGTATAAAAAGTCGTAATTTGAAACTGAAAATAGGTGCAGAGAGTCAGAATTCGGCTCAAAAATCACGCTCAGGAGTCAAATTTCCGACATTTCAGACATTTTGAAAACTGCAGGGGGGGTTTGGGCAAAATATGATCCATCGCCGTTTACAGTAATTGGCATATTTTCGGTATGAAACGTCGTACTTTGAAACTGAAAATAGGTGCAGAGAGTCAGAATTTTGCTCAAAAATCAAGCTCAGGAGTCAAATTTCCGACATTTCAGACATTTGAAAAATTGCAGGGGGGTTTGGTCAAAATATGACCCATCGCCGTTTTCAGTAATTGGCATATTTTCGGTATGAAACGTCGTAATTTGACACTGAAAATAGATGCAGAGAGTCAGAATTCGGCTCAAAAATCACACTCAGGAGTCAAATTTCCGACATTTCAGACATTTTGAAAACTGCAGGGGGGTTTGGGCAAAATATGACCCATCGCCGTTTTCAGTAATTGGCATATTTTCTGTATAAAAATTCGTAATTTGAAACTCAAAAAAGGTGCAGAGAGTCAGAATTCGGCTCAAAAATCACGCTCAGGAGTCAAATTTCCGACATTTCTGACATTTTAAAAACAGCAGGGGGGTTTGGGCAAAATATGACCCATTGCCGTTTTTAGTAATTGGCATATTTTCGGTACGAAACGTCGTAATTTGAAACTGAAAATAGGTGCAGAGAGTCAGAAATCGGCTCAAAAATCACGTTCAGGAGTCAAATTTCCGACATTTCAGACATTTTGAAAACTGCAGGGGGGTGTTTGGTCAAAATATGACCCATCGCCGTTTTCAGTAATTGGCATATTTTCGGTATAAAAAGTCGTAATTTGAAACTGAAAAAAGGTGCAGAGAGTCAGAATTCGGCTAAAAAATCACGCTCAGGGGTCAAATTTCCGACATTTTAGACATTTTGAAAACTGCTGGGGGGTTTGGGCAAAATATGACCCATCGCCGTTTACAGTAATTGGCATATTTTCGGTATGAAACGTCGTAATTTGAAACTGAAAATAGGTGCAGAGTCAGAATTCGGCTCAAAAATCACCCTCAGGAGTCAAATTTCCGACATTTCAGACATTTTGAAAACTACAGGGGGGTTTGGGCAAAATATGACCCATCGCCGTTTTCAGTAATTGGCATATTTTCGGTATAAAAAGTCGTAATTTGAAACTGAAAATAGGTGCAACGAGTCAGAATTCGGATAAAAAATCACGCTCAGCAGTCAAATTTCCGACATTTCAGACATTTTGAAAACTGCAGGGGGGTTTGGGCAAAATATGACCCACCGCCGTTTACAGTAATTGGCATATTTTCGGTATGAAACTTCGTAATATGAAACTGAAAAAAAGGTGCAAGGAGTCAGAATTCGGCTCAAAAATCCCGCTCAGGAGTCAAATTTCCGACATTTCAGACATTTTGAAAACTGCACGGGGGGTTTGGGCAAAATATTACCCATTGCCGTTTTCAGTAATTGACATATTTTTGGTATAAAAAGTCGTAATTTGAAACTGAAAATAGGTGCAGAGAGTCAAAATTCGGCTCAAAAATCACGCTCAGGAGTCAAATTCCCGACATTTCAAACATTTTGAAAACTGCAGGGGGGTTTGGGCAAAATATGACCCATCGCCGTTTTCAGTAATTGGCATATTTTCTGTATAAAAAGTCGTAATTTGAAACTGAAAATAGGTGCAGAGAGTCATAATTCGGCTCAAAAATCACGTTCAGGAGTCAAATTTCCGACATTTCAGACATTTTGAAAACTGCAGGGGGGTGTTTGGGCAAAATATGACCAATCGCCGTTTTCAGTAATTGGCATATTTTCGATATAAAAAGACGTAATTTGAAACTGAAAATAGGTGCAGAGAGTCAGAATTCGGCTCAAAAATCCCGCTCAGGAGTCAAATTTCCGACATTTCAGACATTTTGAAAACTACAGGGGGGTTTGGGAAAAATATGACCCATCGCCGTTTACAGTAATTGGCATATTTTCGGTATGAAACGTCGTAATTTGAAACTGAAAATAGGTGCAGGGGGTCAGAATTTGGCTCAAAAATCACGCTCAGGAGTCAAATTTCCGACATTTCAGACATTTTAAAAACTGCACGGGGGTTTGGGCAAAATATGACCCATCGCCGTTTTCAGTAATTGGCATATTTTCGGTATAAAAATTCGTAATTTGAAACTGAAAATAGGTGCAACGAGTCAGAATTCGGATAAAAAATCACGCTCAGGAGTCAAATTTCCGACATTTCAGACATTTTGAAAACTGCAGGGGGGTGTTTGGGCAAAATATGACCCATCGCCGTTTTCAGTAATTGGCATATTTTCGATATAAAAAGTCGTAATTTGAAACTGAAAATAGGTGCAAAGAGTCAGAATTCGGCTCAAAAATCCCGCTCAGGAGTCAAATTTCCGACATTTCAGACATTTTTAAAACTACAGGGGGGTTTGGGAAAAATATGACCCATCGCCGTTTACAGTAATTGGCATATTTTCGGTATGAAACGTCGTAATTTCATACTGAAAATAGGTGCAGAGAGTCAGAATTCGGCTCAAAAATCACGCTCAAGAGTCAAATTTCCGAAATTTTTAGACATTTTGAAAACTGCAGGGGGGTTTGGGCAAAATATGACCCATCGCTGTTTTCAGTAATTGATATATTTTCGGTATAAAAAGTCGTAATTTGAAACTGAAAATAGGTGCAGTGAGTCAGAATTCGGCTCAAAAATCACGCTCAGGAGTCAAAATTCCGACATTTCAGACATTTTGAAAACTGCAGGGGGGGTTTGGGCAAAATATGACCCATCGCCGTTTTCAGTAATTGGCCTATTTTCGATATAAAACGTCGTAATTTGAAACTGAAAATAGGTGCAACGAGTCAGAATTCGGATATAAAATCACGCTCAGGAGTCAAATTTCCGACATTTCAGACATTTTGAAAACTGCAGGGGGGTTTGAGAAAAATATGACCCACCGCCGTTTACAGTAATTGGCATATTTTCGGTATGAAACGTCGTAATTTGAAACTGAAAAAAGGTGCAGAGAGTCAGAATTTGGCTCAAAAATCCCGCTCAGGAGTCAAATTTCCGACATTTCAGACATTTTGAAAACTGCAGAGGGGTTTGGGCAAAATATTACCCAATGCCGTTTTCAGTAATCGGCATATTTTTGGTATAAAAAGTCGTAATTTGAAACTGAAAATAGGTGCAGAGACTCAGAATTCGGCTCAAAAATCACGCTCAGGAGTAAAATTTCCGACATTTCAGACATTTTGAAAACTGCAGGGGGGTTTGGGCAAAATATGATCCATCGCCGTTTTTAGTAATTGGCATATTTTCTGTATAAAAAGTCGTAATTTGAAACTGAAAATAGGTGCAGAGAGTCAGAATTCGGCTCAAAAATCACGCTCAGGAGTCAAATTTCAGACATTTCAGACATTTTGAAAACTGCAGGGGGGTTTGGGCAAAATATGACCCAGAGCCGTTTTAAATAATTGGCATATTTTCGGTATGAAACGTCGTAATTTGAAACTGAAAATAGGTGCAGAGAGTCAGAATTCGGCTCAAAAATCACGCTCATGAGTCAAATTTCCGACATTTCAGACATTTTAAGAACTGCAGGGGGGTTTGGGCAAAATATGACCCATCGCCGTTTACAGTAATTAGCATAATTTCGGTATGAAACTTCGTAATTTGAAACTGAAAATAGGTGCAGAGAGTCAGAATTCGGCTCAAAAATCACGCTCATGACTCAAATTTCCGACATTTCAGACATTTTAAAAACTGCAGGGGGGTTTGGGCAAAATATGACCCATCGCCGTTTTCAGTAATTGGCATATTTTCGATATAAAAAGTCGTAATTTGAAACTGAAAATAGGTGCAGAGAGTCAGAATTCTGATAAAAAAATCACGCTCAGGAGTCAAATTTCCGACATTTCAGACATTTTAAAAACTGCAGGGGGATTTGGGCAAAATATGACCCATCGCCGTTTTCAGTAATTGGCATATTTTCGGTATAAAAAGTCGTAATTTGAAACTGAAAAAAGGTGCAGAGAGTCAGAATTCGGCTAAAAACTCACGCTCAGGAGTCAAATTTCCGACATTTCAGACATTTTGAAAACTGCAGGGGTGTTTGGGCAAAATATGACCCATCGCTGTTTACAGTAATTGGAATATTCTCGGTATGAAACGTCGTAATTTGAAACTGAAAATAGGTGCAGAGATTCAGAGTTAGGCTCAAAAATCACGCTCAGGAGTCAAATTTCCGACATTTCAGACATTTTAAAAACTGCAGGGGGGTTTGAGCAAAATATGACCCATCGCCGTTTTCAGTAATTTGCATATTTTCGGTATGAAACGTCGTAATTTCAAACTGAAAATAGGTGCAGAGAGTCAGAATTCGGCTCAAAAATCACGCTCAGGAGTCAAATTTCCGAAATTTCAGACATTTTGAAAACAGCAGGGGGGTTTGGGCAAAATATGACCCATCGCCGTTTTCAGTAATTGGCATATTTTCGGTATAAAAAGTCGTAATTTGAAACTGAAAATAGGTGCAGAGAGACAGAATTTGCATAAAAAATCACGCTCAGGAGTCAAATTTCCGACATTTCAGACATTTTGAAAACTGCAGAAGGGTTTGAGCAAAATATGACCCATCGCCGTTTTCAGTAATTTGCATATTTTCGGTATGAAACGTCGTAATTTCAAACTGAAAATAGGTGCAGAGAGTCAGAATTCGGCTCAAAAATCACGCTCAGGAATCAAATTTCCGAAATTTCAGACATTTTGAAAACTGCAGGGGGGTTTGGGCAAAATATGACCCATCGCCGTTTTCAGTAATTGGCATATTTTCGGTATAAAAAGTCGTAATTTGAAACTGAAAATAGGTGCAGTGAGTCAGAATTCGGCTCAAAAATCACGTTCAGGAGTCAAATTTCCGACATTTCAGACATTTTGAAAACTGCAGGGGGGTTTGGGCAAAATATGACCCATCGCCGTTTTCAGTAATTGGCATATTTTCGATATAAAAAGTCGTAATTTGAAACTGAAAATAGGTGCAACGAGTCAGAATTCGGATAAAAAATCACGCTCAGGAGTCAAATTTCCGACATTTCAGACATTTTGAAAACTGCAGGGGGGTTTGGGCAAAATATGACCCACCGCCGTTTACAGTAATTGGCATATTTTCGGTATGAAACTTCGTAATTTGAAACTGAAAAAAGGTGCAGAGAGTCAGAATTCGGCTCAAAAATCCCGCTCAGGAGTCAAATTTCCGACATTTCCGACATTTTGAAAACTGCAGGGGGGTTTGGGCAAAATATTACCCAATGCCGTTTTCAGTAATTGGCATATTTTTGGTATAAAAAGTCGTAATTTGAAACTGAAAATAGGTGCAGAGAGTCAGAATTCGGCTCAAAAATCACGCTCAGGAGTCAAATTTCCGACATTTCAGACATTTTGAAAACTGCAGGGGGGGTTTGGGCAAAATATGATCCATCGCCGTTTACAGTAATTGGCATATTTTCGGTATGAAACGTCGTACTTTGAAACTGAAAATAGGTGCAGAGAGTCAGAATTTTGCTCAAAAATCAAGCTCAGGAGTCAAATTTCCGACATTTCAGACATTTGAAAAATTGCAGGGGGGTTTGGTCAAAATATGACCCATCGCCGTTTTCAGTAATTGGCATATTTTCGGTATGAAACGTCGTAATTTGAAACTGAAAATAGATGCAGAGAGTCAGAATTCGGCTCAAAAATCACACTCAGGAGTCAAATTTCCGACATTTCAGACATTTTGAAAACTGCAGGGGGGTTTGGGCAAAATATGACCCATTGCCGTTTTTAGTAATTGGCATATTTTCGGTACGAAACGTCGTAATTTGAAACTGAAAATAGGTGCAGAGAGTCAGAAATCGGCTCAAAAATCACGTTCAGGAGTCAAACTTCCGACATTTCAGACATTTTGAAAACTGCAGGGGGGTGTTTGGTCAAAATATGACCCATCGCCGTTTTCAGTAATTGGCATATTTTCGGTATAAAAAGTCGTAATTTGAAACTGAAAAAAGGTGCAGAGAGTCAGAATTCGGCTAAAAAATCACGCTCAGGGGTCAAATTTCCGACATTTTAGACATTTTGAAAACTGCTGGGGGGTTTGGGCAAAATATGACCCATCGCCGTTTACAGTAATTGGCATATTTTCGGTATGAAACGTCATAATTTGAAACTGAAAATAGGTGCAGAGTCAGAATTCGGCTCAAAAATCACCCTCAGGAGTCAAATTTCCGACATTTCAGACATTTTGAAAACTACAGGGGGGTTTGGGCAAAATATGACCCATCGCCGTTTTCAGTAATTGGCATATTTTCGGTATAAAAAGTCGTAATTTGAAACTGAAAATAGGTGCAACGAGTCAGAATTCGGATAAAAAATCACGCTCAGCAGTCAAATTTCCGACATTTCAGACATTTTGAAAACTGCAGGGGGGTTTGGGCAAAATATGACCCACCGCCGTTTACAGTAATTGGCATATTTTCGGTATGAAACTTCGTAATATGAAACTGAAAAAAGGTGCAAGGAGTCAGAATTCGGCTCAAAAATCCCGCTCAGGAGTCAAATTTCCGACATTTCAGACATTTTGAAAACTGCACGGGGGGTTTGGGCAAAATATTACCCATTGCCGTTTTCAGTAATTGACATATTTTTGGTATAAAAAGTCGTAATTTGAAACTGAAAATAGGTGCAGAGAGTCAGAATTCGGCTCAAAAATCACGCTCAGGAGTCAAATTTCCGACATTTCAGACATTTTGAAAACTGCAGGGGGGTGTTTGGGCAAAATATGACCCATCGCCGTTTTCAGTAATTGGCATATTTTCGATATAAAAAGTCGTAATTTGAAACTGAAAATAGGTGCAGAGAGTCAGAATTCGGCTCAAAAATCCCGCTCAGGAGTCAAATTTCCGACATTTCAGACATTTTTAAAACTACAGGGGGGTTTGGGAAAAATATGACCCATCGCCGTTTACAGTAATTGGCATATTTTCGGTATGAAACGTCGTAATTTGAAACTGAAAATAAGTGAAGGGAGTCAGAATTTGGCTCAAAAATCACGCTCAGGAGTCAAATTTCCGACACTTCAGACATTTTAAAAACTGCAGGGGGGTTTGTTCAAAATATGACCCATCGCCGTTTTCAGTAATTGGCATATTTTCGGTATGAAACGTCGTAATTTGAAACTGAAAATAGGTGCAGAGAGTCAGAATTTGGCTCAAAAATCACGCTCAGGAGTCAAATTTCCGACATTTCAGACATTTTGAAAACTGCAGGGGGGTTTGGGCAAAATATGACCCAGCGCGGTTTTCAATAATTGGCATATTTTCGGTATGAAACGTCGTAATTTGAAACTGAAAATAGGTGCAGAGAGTCAGAATTCGGCTCAAAAATCACGCTCATGAGTCAAATTTCCGACATTTCAGACATTTTAAAAACTGCAGGGGGGTTTGGGCAAAATATGACCCATCGCCGTTAACAGTAATTAGCATATTTTCGGTATGAAACGACGTAATTTGAAACTGAAAATAGGGGCAGAGTGTCAAGATTCGGCTCAAAAATCACGCTCAGGAGTCAAATTTCCGACATTTCAGACATTTTAAAAACTGCAGGGGGATTTGGCCAAATATGACCCATCGCCGTTTTCAGTAATTGGCATATTTTTGGTATAAAAAGTCGTAATTTGAAAGTGAAAAAAGATGCAGAGAGTCAGAATTCGGCTCAAAAATCATGCTCAGGAGTCAAATTTCCGACATTTCAGACATTTTGAAAACTGCAGGGGGGTGTTTGGGCAAAATATGACCCATCGCTGTTTTCAATAATTGGCATATTTTCGATATAAAAAGTCGTAATTTGAAACTGAAAATAGGTGCAGAGAGTCAGAATTCGGCTCAAAAATCCCGCTCAGGAGTCAAATTTCCGACATTTCAGACATTTTGAAAACTACAGGGGGGTTTGGGAAAAATATGACCCATCGCCGTTTACAGTAATTGGCATATTTTCGGTATGAAACGTCGTAATTTGAGACTGAAAATAGGTGCAGGGAGTCAGAATTTGGCTCAAAAATCACGCTCAGGAGTCAAATTTCCGACATTTCAGACATTTTGAAAACTGCACGGGGGTTTGGGCAAAATATGACCCATCGCCGTTTTCAGTAATTGGCATATTTTCGGTATAAAAAGTCGTAATTTGAAACTGAAAATAGGTGCAACGAGTCAGAATTCGGATAAAAAATCCCGCTCAGGAGTCAAATTTCCGACATTTCAGACATTTTTAAAACTACAGGGGGGTTTGGGAAAAATATGACCTATCGCCGTTTACAGTAATTGGCATATTTTCGGTATGGAACGTCGTAATTTGAAACTGAAAATAGGTGAAGGGAGTCAGAATTTGGCTCAAAAATCACGCTCAGGAGTCAAATTTCCGACACTTCAGACATTTTAAAAACTGCAGGGGGGTTTGGGCAAAATATGACCCATCGCCGTTTTCAGTAATTGGCATATTTTCGGAATGAAACTTCGTAATTTGAAACTGAAAATAGGTGCAGAGAGTCAGAATTCGGCTCAAAAATCACGCTCAGGAGTCAAATTTCCGACATTTCAGACATTTTGAAAACTGCAGGGGGGTTTGGGCAAAATATGACCCATCGCCGTTTTCAGTAATTGGCATATTTTCTGTATAAAAGTCGTAATTTGAAACTGAAAATAGGTGCAGAGAGTCAGAATTCGGCTCAAAAATCACGCTCAGGAGTCAAATTTCAGACATTTCAGACATTTTGAAAACTGCAGGGGGGTTTTGGCAAAATATGACCCAGCGCGGTTTTCAATAATTGGCATATTTTCGGTATGAAACGTCGTAATTTGAAACTGAAAATAGGTGCAGAGAGTCAGAATTCGGCTCAAAAATCACGCTCATGAGTCAAATTTCCGACATTTCAGACATTTTAAAAACTGCAAGGGGGTTTGGGCAAAATATGACCCATCGCCGTTAACAGTAATTAGCATATTTTCGGTATGAAACGTCGTAATTTGAAACTGAAAATAGGGGCAGAGTGTCAAGATTCGGCTCAAAAATCACGCTCAGGAGTCAAATTTCCGACATTTCAGACATTTTAAAAACTGCAGGGGGATTTGGGCAAAATATGACCCATCGCCGTTTTCAGTAATTGGCATATTTTCGGTATAAAAAGTCGTAATTTGCAAGTAAAAAAAGGTGCAGAGAGTCAGAATTCGGCTCAAAAATCATGCTCAGGAGTCAAATTTCCGACATTTCAGACATTTTGAAAACTGCAGGGGGGTTTGGGCAAAATATGACCCATCGCTGTTTACAGTAATTGGAATATTCTCGGTATGAAACGTCGTAATTTGAAACTGAAAATAGGTGCAGGGAGTCAGAATTTGGCTCAAAAATCACGCTCAGGAGTCAAATTTCCGACATTTCAGACATTTTGAAAACTGCAGGGGGGTTTGGGCAAAATATGACCCATCGCAGTTTTCAGTAATTGGCATATTTTCTGTATAAAAAGTCGTAATTTGAAACTGAAAATAGGTGCAGAGAGTCATAATTCGGCTCAAAAATCACGTTCAGGAGTCAAATTTCCGACATTTCAGACATTTTGAAAACTGCAGGGGGGTGTTTGGGCAAAAAATGACCCATCGCCGTTTTCAGTAATTGGCATATTTTCGATATAAAAAGTCGTAATTTGAAACTGAAAATAGGTGCAGAGAGTCAGAATTCGGCTCAAAAATCCCGCTCAGGAGTCAAATTTCCGACATTTCAGACATTTTGAAAACTACAGGGGAGTTTGGGAAAAATATGACCCATCGCCGTTAACAGTAATTGGCATATTTTCGGTATGAAACGTCGTAATTTGAAACTGAAAATAGGTGCAGGGAGTCAGAATTTGGCTCAAAAATCACGCTCAGGAGTCAAATTTCCGACATTTCAGACATTTTAAAAACTGCAGGGGGGGTTTGGGCAAAATATGACCCATCGCCGTTTTCAGTAATTGGCATATTTTCGGTATGAAACGTCGTAATTTGAAACTGAAAATAGGTGCAGAGAGTCAGGATTCGGCTCAAAAATCATGTTCAGGAGTCAAATTTCCGACATTTCAGACATTTTGAAAACTGCAGGGGGGTTTGGGCAAAATATGACCCATCGCCGTTTTCAGTAATTGGCATATTTGCTGTATAAAAGTCGTAATTTGAAACTGAAAATAGGTGCAGAGAGTCAGAATTCGGCTCAAAAATCACACTCAGGAGTCAAATTTCAGACATTTCAGACATTTTGAAAACTGCAGGGGGGTTTGGGCAAAATATGACCCAGCGCCGTTTTCAATAATTGGCATATTTTCGGTATGAAACGTCGTAATTTGAAACTGAAAATAGGTGCAGAGAGTCAGAATTCGGCTCAAAAATCACGCTCATGAGTCAAATTTCCGACGTTTCAGACATTTTAAAAACTGCAGGGGGGTTTGGGCAAAATATGACCCATCGCCGTTAACAGTAATTAGCATATTTTCGGTATGAAACGTCGTAATTTGAAACTGAAAATAGGCGCAGAGAGTCAGAATTCGGATAAAAAATCACGCTCAGGAGTCAAATTTCCGACATTTCAGACATTTTAAAAACTGCAGGAGGGTTTGGGCAAAATATGACCCATCGCCGTTTACAGTAATTGGCATATTTTCGGAATGAAACGTAGTAATTTGAGACTGAAAATAGGTGCAGAGAGTCAGAATTCGGCTCAAAAATCACGCTCAGGAGTCAAATTTCCGACATTTCAGACATTTTAAAAACTGCAGGGGGGTTTGGGCAAAATATGACCCATTGCCGTTTTCAGTAATTGGCATATTTTCGGTATGAAACGTCGTAATTTGAAACTGAAAATACGGGCAGAGTGTCAGAATTCGGCTCAAAAATCACGCTCAAGAGTCAAATTTCCGACATTTCAGACATTTTAAAAACTGCAGGGGGATTTGGGCAAAATATGACCCATCGTCGTTTTCAGTAATTGGCATATTTTCGGTATAAAAAGTCGTAATTTGAAAGTGAGAAAAGGTGCAGAAAGTCAGAATTCGGGTCAAAAATCATGCTCAGGAGTCAAATTTCCGACATTTCAGACATTTTGAAAACTGCAGGGGGGTTTGGGCAAAATATGACCCATCGCTATTTACAGTAATTGGAATATTCTCGGTATGAAACGTCGTAATTTGAAACTGAAAATAGGTGCAGAGAGTCAGAATTCGGCTCAAAAATCACGCTCAGGAGTCAAATTTCCGAAATTTCAGACATTTTGAAAACTGCAGGGGGGTTTGTGCAAAATATGACCCATCGCCGTTTTCAGTAATTGGCATATTTTCGGTATAAAAAGTCGAAATTTGAAACTGAAAATAGGTGCAGAGAGACAGAATTCGGATAAAAAATCACGCTCAGAAGTCAAATTTCCGACATTTCAGACATTTTGAAAACTGCAGGGGGGTTTGGGCAAAATATGACCCATCGCCGTTTTCAGTAATTGGCATATTTTCTGTATAAAAGTCGTAATTTGAAACTGAAAATAGGTGCAGAGAGTCAGAATTCGGCTCAAAAATCACGCTCAGGAGTTAAATTTCAGACATTTCAGACATTTTGAAAACTGCAGGGGGGTTTGGGCAAAATATGACCCATCGCCGTTTTCAGTAATTGGCATATTTTCGGTATGAAACGTCGTAATTTGAAACTGAAAATAGGGGCAGAGTGTCAAGATTCGGCTCAAAAATCACGCTCAGGAGTCAAATTTCCGACATTTCAGACATTTTGAAAACTGCAGGGGGATTTGGGCAAAATATGACCCATCGCCGTTTTCAGTAATTGGCATATTTTCGGTATAAAAAGTCGTAATTTGCAAGTAAAAAAAGGTGCAGAGAGTCAGAATTCGGCTCAAAAATCATGCTCAGGAGTCAAATTTCCGACATTTCAGACATTTTGAAAACTGCAGGGGGGTTTGGGCAAAATATGACCCATCGCTGTTTACAGTAATTGGAATATTCTCGGTATGAAACGTCGTAATTTGAAACTGAAAATAGGTGCAGGGAGTCAGAACTTGGCTCAAAAATCACGCTCAGGAGTCAAATTTCCGACATTTCAGACATTTTGAAAACTGCAGGGGGGTTTGGGCAAAATATGACCCATCGCAGTTTTCAGTAATTGGCATATTTTCGGTATGAAACGTCGTAATTTGAAACTGAAAATAGGTGCAGGGAGTCAGAATTTTGCTCAAAAATCCCGCTCAGGATTCAAATTTCCGACATTTCAGACATTTTGAAAACTACAGGGGAGTTTGGGAAAAATATGACCCATCGCCATTTACAGTAATTGGCATATTTTCGGTATGAAACGTCGTAATTTGAAACTGAAAATAGGTGCAGGGAGTCAGAATTTGGCTCAAAAATCACGCTCAGGAGTCAAATTTCCGACATTTCAGACATTTTAAAAACTGCAGGGGGGTTTGGGCAAAATATGACCCATCGCCGTTTTCAGTAATTGGCATATTTTCGGTATGAAACGTCGTAATTTGAAACTGAAAATAGGTGCAGAGAGTCAGGATTCGGCTCAAAAATCACGCTCAGGAGTCAAATTTCCGAAATTTCAGACATTTTGAAAACTGCAGGGGGGTTTGGGCAAAATATGACCCTTCGCCGTTAACAGTAATTAGCATATTTTCGGTATGAAACGTCGTAATTTGAAACTGAAAATAGGCGCAGAGAGTCAGAATTCAGATAAAAAATCACGCTCATTAGTCAAATTTCCGACATTTCAGACATTTTAAAAACTGCAGGAGGGTTTGGGCAAAATATGACCCATCGCCGTTTACAATAATTGGCATATTTTCGGAATGAAACGTCGTAATTTGAGACTGAAAATAGGTGCAGAGAGTCAGAATTCGGCTCAAAAATCACGCTCAGGAGTCAAATTTCCGACATTTCAGACATTTTAAAAACTGCAGGGGGGTTTGGGCAAAATATGACCCATCGCCGTTTTCAGTAATTGGCATATTTTCGGTATGAAACGTCGTAATTTGAAATTGAAAATAGGGGCAGAGTGTCAGAATTCGGCTCAAAAATCACGCTCAGGAGTCAAATTTCCGACATTTCAGACATTTTAAAAACTGCAGGGGGATTTGGGCAAAATATGACCCATCGTCGTTTTCAGTAATTGGCATATTTTCGGTATAAAAAGTCGTAATTTGAAAGTGAGAAAAGGTGCAGAAAGTCAGAATTCGGGTCAAAAATCATGCTCAGGAGTCAAATTTCCGACATTTCAGACATTTTGAAAACTGCAGGGGGGTTTGGGCAAAATATGACCCATCGCTGTTTACAGTAATTGGAATATTCTCGGTATGAAACGTCGTAATTTGAAACTGAAAATAGGTGCAGAGAGTCAGAATTCGGCTCAAAAATCACGCTCAGGAGTCAAATTTGAAACTGAAAATAGGTGCAGAGAGACAGAATTCGGATAAAAAATCACGCTCAGAAGTCAAATTTCCGACATTTCAGACATTTTGAAAACTGCAGGGGGGTTTGGGCAAAATATGACCCATCGCCGATTTCAGTAATTGGCATATTTTCTGTATAAAAGTCGTAATTTGAAACTGAAAATAGGTGCAGAGAGTCAGTATTCGGCTCAAAAATCACGCTCAGGAGTCAAATTTCAGACATTTCAGACATTTTGAAAACTGCAGGGGGGTTTGTGCAAAATATGACCCAGCGCCGTTTTCAATAATTGGCATATTTTCGGTATGAAACGTCGTAATTTGAAACTGAAAATAGGTGCAGAGAGTCAGAATTCGGCTCAAAAATCACGCTCATGAGTCAAATTTCCGACATTTCAGACATTTTAAAAACTGCAGGGGGGTTTGGGCAAAATATGACCCATCGCCGTTAACAGTAATTAGCATATTTTCGGTATGAAACGTCGTAATTTGAAACTGAAAATAGGCGCAGAGAGTCAGAATTCGGATAAAAAATCACGCTCAGGAGTCAAATTTCCGACATTTCAGACATTTTAAAAACTGCAGGAGGGTTTGGGCAAAATATGACCCATCGCCGTTTACAGTAATTGGCATATTTTCGGAATGAAACGTAGTAATTTGAGACTGAAAATAGGTGCAGAGAGTCAGAATTCGGCTCAAAAATCACGCTCAGGAGTCAAATTTCCGACATTTCAGACATTTTAAAAACTGCAGGGGGGTTTGGGCAAAATATGACCCATTGCCGTTTTCAGTAATTGGCATATTTTCGGTATGAAACGTCGTAATTTGAAACTGAAAATACGGGCAGAGTGTCAGAATTCGGCTCAAAAATCACGCTCAAGAGTCAAATTTCCGACATTTCAGACATTTTAAAAACTGCAGGGGGATTTGGGCAAAATATGACCCATCGTCGTTTTCAGTAATTGGCATATTTTCGGTATAAAAAGTCGTAATTTGAAAGTGAGAAAAGGTGCAGAAAGTCAGAATTCGGGTCAAAAATCATGCTCAGGAGTCAAATTTCCGACATTTCAGACATTTTGAAAACTGCAGGGGGGTTTGGGCAAAATATGACCCATCGCTGTTTACAGTAATTGGAATATTCTCGGTATGAAACGTCGTAATTTGAAACTGAAAATAGGTGCAGAGAGTCAGAATTCGGCTCAAAAATCACGCTCAGGAGTCAAATTTCCGAAATTTCAGACATTTTGAAAACTGCAGGGGGGTTTGTGCAAAATATGACCCATCGCCGTTTTCAGTAATTGGCATATTTTCGGTATAAAAAGTCGAAATTTGAAACTGAAAATAGGTGCAGAGAGACAGAATTCGGATAAAAAATCACGCTCAGAAGTCAAATTTCCGACATTTCAGACATTTTGAAAACTGCAGGGGGGTTTGGGCAAAATATGACCCATCGCCGTTTTCAGTAATTGGCATATTTTCTGTATAAAAGTCGTAATTTGAAACTGAAAATAGGTGCAGAGAGTCAGAATTCGGCTCAAAAATCACGCTCAGGAGTTAAATTTCAGACATTTCAGACATTTTGAAAACTGCAGGGGGGTTTGGGCAAAATATGACCCAGCGCCGTTTTCAATAATTGGCATATTTTCGGTATGAAACGTCGTAATTTGAAACTGAAAATAGGGGCAGAGTGTCAAGATTCGGCTCAAAAATCACGCTCAGGAGTCAAATTTCCGACATTTCAGACATTTTGAAAACTGCAGGGGGATTTGGGCAAAATATGACCCATCGCCGT